>NC_053394.1:406875581-407225789 GCF_905171765.1 Bufo bufo
GGAGAGTGCGAGATCCTATTCACTCTGATAGAGATCTATCAGGGTGAATGGGACAAGGGTTCTAGTCCCTAAGGGGGCTAAAAGTTAGTAAAAAAAAAAAAACACAAAAATATTAAGTATAAATGAAAAAGATTTACAAAAAAATAAAATAATAATACACGTTAACAATAAACATTAATTTTCAGCAGATTTGTGTAGGAAATTTTTTTTTTTCCTCAAAAATAAAAATTCCCAGAATATCGGTATAAATTATCGGCTATCGGCCTGAAAGTTGACAAATTATCGGTATCGGCCCTAAAAAATCAATATCGGTCGATCCCTAGTTTTTAGTTTGTTTTTAGTTTTAGCTATTTTAGGGGGATATCTGTGTGTGCAGGTGACTATTACTGTGCATAATTATTAGGCAACTTAACAAAAAACAAATATATACCCATTTCAATTATTTATTTTTTACCAGTGAAACCAATATAACATCTCAACATTCACAAATATACATTTCTGACATTCAAAAACAAAACAAAAACAAATCAGTGACCAATATAGCCACCTTTCTTTGCAAGGACACTCAAAAGCCTGCCATCCATGGATTCTGTCAGTGTTTTGATCTGTTCACCATCAACATTGCGTGCAGCAGCAACCACAGCCTCCCAGACACTGTTCAGAGAGGTGTACTGTTTTCCCTCCTTGTAAATCTCACATTTGATGATGGACCACAGGTTCTCAATGGGGTTCAGATCAGGTGAACAAGGAGGCCATGTCATTAGATTTTCTTCTTTTATACCCTTTCTTGCCAGCCACGCTGTGGAGTACTTGGACGCGTGTGATGGAGCATTGTCCTGCACGAAAATCATGTTTTTCTTAAAGGATGCAGACTTCTTCCTGTACCACTGCTTGAAGAAGGTGTCTTCCAGAAACTGGCAGTAGGACTGGGAGTTGAGCTTGACTCCATCCTCAACCCGAAAAGGCCCCACAAGCTCATCTTTGATGATACCAGCCCAAACCAGTACTCCACCTCCACCTTGCTGGCGTCTGAGTCGGACTGGAGCTCTCTGCCCTTTACCAATCCAGCCACGGGCCCATCCATCTGGCCCATCAAGACTCACTCTCATTTCATCAGTCCATAAAACCTTAGAAAAATCAGTCTTGAGATATTTCTTGGCCCAGTCTTGACGTTTCAGCTTGTGTGTCTTGTTCAGTGGTGGTCGTCTTTCAGCCTTTCTTACCTTGGCCATGTCTCTGAGTATTGCACACCTTGTGCTTTTGGGCACTCCAGTGATGTTGCAGCTCTGAAATATGGCCAAACTGGTGGCAAGTGACATCTTGGCAGCTGCACGCTTGACTTTTCTCAGTTCATGGGCAGTTATTTTGCGCCTTGGTTTTTCCACACGCTTCTTGCGACCCTGTTGACTATTTTGAATGAAACGCTTGATTGTTCGATGATCACGCTTCAGAAGCTTTGCAATTTTAAGAGTGCTGCATCCCTCTGCAAGATATCTCACTATTTTTGACTTTTCTGAGCCTGTCAAGTCCTTCTTTTGACCCATTTTGCCGAAGGAAAGGAAGTTGCCTAATAATTATGCACACCTAATATAGGGTGTTGATGTCATTAGACCACACCCCTTCTCATTACAGAGATGCACATCACCTAATATGCTTAATTGGTAGTAGGCTTTCGAGCCTATACAGCTTGGAGTAAGACAACATGCATAAAGAGGATGATGTGGTCAAAATACTCATTTGCCTAATAATTCTGCACGCAGTGTATATACTATGTTACTATGAAGGTCCAATTAATGCAAAAATATATCAGGCTTCAGTAACTGTCCTTTGAGAGTAACTACAGAAATGGGAAGCAGGTCAAGGGATGCCTTCATGTGAAAAGGCCTATGACTCCTGTAAGCTTCTCCAGACTCTTTCTGAGCACTCTTAGCAATAACAGAAGCTGTTGGAATATACATACACCAGTTTTTCTTCCCAGCTGATCAATAAATCGTCTGATGCTAGAACATGGTGAGAACAATAAAGAGCAAATTTGGATATCATAGTTTATCCTCTCTGTCACTATAGCACCTTGAGCTGTTTTTTTCCTCATTTCTTCACTATCCAAGAGAAGATTGTACAGTTGAAGCCCCTAAGATCTAAATAAACCACCTTGTACCTGTCACGGCGGGCGTGCACTCAGTATAACAGATAACGCACCAACCAGGCTCTGGGTGAGAGACAGGGGAAGGGTCACCTCCTAGCTAATCCCTGACCTCTTTCCCAGCACTGCCCAGCCCACCTACAGACCTTTAAGGTAGGTATGAGGTGTCCCCGTGCCTGGGCTGACAAAACCCTGAATTCCCTGAGATGGTGAAGTGGGAAATAGGAGCAGCCTGCTCGCACAGAACCTGGATGGGAAAGATGACACAAAACAACCAACTAGAAATAACACTTATCTTCCTGAGCTGGAACAGACAGCCAACCTTCCTTCCTAGCTTCCAAGACCACAATGATGAGTATAATCCGCTCAGGGCACTGGGCTGAGGAGCTATTTAAACTAATGACTCCACCCAGTGCACCTGATGAGGGGCGGATCCAGCACGGCTCCAAAACAAACACTAAACTCGTGCTGCAATCCTGGCCGACCTCCGCACATCGTCAGAGTGGGGTATGACAGTACCCTGTTTATTGAAATGAAAAGTTTGGTAAATTAGCTTGACTGAACAAATATTTAATAGTTGTGAAGGTAAAGATGAAAGTGAGCCAAGGCAAGCCTGATAAACTCTGGATCTTTCAGGTAGTACAACAACCTCTTCTTATGCCACTGCCATGATCCTGAGACTAAAGACTCCATGCAATGGAAGCACAAGGGGTCACCAACTCGAAAGACATTTTGTGCGTAGCAATCAGCTGGAAAGATCATTGCAACAGTTTTTTGGGGATACAGCAATTACTAGACAACAATTACTGGAGATACCTATTCTTCAACAATGAAGGAATTACTTGAGGTAATAAAAGAGAAACCCACAACAATGCTCCAGCTCACAAGTCTCGCAAATCACAAGCTGCTTTCAGGGAATGCGGCTTCTTAGATCTTAACCATCCACCCTACAGTCTAGACCTGAATCACAGTGATTACTTTCTCTTTCAGGAACCTGAATTTTTTTTTGCGTAAGCAATGGTTTCCTGGTGATATTTCAGTCAAATGGTTCAGGGTTCCTGCAGCAGCAAGAAGTCCTCTATTCTGAGGGCATCTGATCACTTGAGGCGAAGTCAAAGGGGATTACATTGAAAAGTAGTAAGTTCAATTTTCTTTTCATATTCAGGAAGATCACTTATTGAACATCCCTCGTATATCTTTACTTTCTTTATTCACCATGAACAATAGGAAAAGAGACCTTACATCGGTAGTATGATTGAAGACCATATAGATCATCAAATTGATCACTTCGCATACAAAGTCCACCATGCACTCAGCTTGGTCTATAGGTTGAGAAATTCACGAGCGTTCAGAGTAGAATACCACCCTCGCTAGCTGCCATGTTTCAAGGGGCACTCCCCCTTTGACAAGCGTTATGCCATCGTCATGTAGCAGACTTAAATACCCATTCGTAGGCTCTCCTAAAAAATTCATATTTTGTTAAAATATTTCATAATTATTTGATGACATTGCGATGGGTACACCAGTACAGGCCACTGTTTGAACTTAAAGTGTTTGTCCTATGAGTAATGTAAAAAATGAAATCATGCATCATATAGTACATGAGAACCTATTTCTACCAAAGCTAGGACCAGCCCTGTACCTCAGATGGATATAGAGATCTCCCCATTCATTGCTCAGTCCTCAGCGGGCATGTCCTATGTGCTGCAGCCGGTGGCAGTTGAAGGATGGAACTGAGTATCTGTGACCACCTCAGTGAAGTGGACAGAGAAATTAGACACGGAGAAAATAGCAGGTGGCACAATACAGAGAGTTTGAAAACTGTAGAATAATTTTTGCAGGAAAACCCCTTTAATAGTCACTCTGCCAAGAAAGCAGAGGACATGTACTCACTTATTTGAACTCTGACCCAGACTCCAGTATGAGTAGCTTCTGTATGATCTATCCTCTTAACACAAATGGCTCAGCCAGATTCGAAATCCCCTTGTCCTAAAAATAGATGTCATGGACGTTTTACGGACCACTGAAGGTGAGGTATGACCCTTTTTTTTGGTCCACCTATGTAATGAATACGCTTTTCTATCTATGGATCCTTTAAGATGTGAAGATTGAACTGAGAGAAACATGGCCACTGCCGATAAAGCTTTTGGGACAGCCTTCCAATCATTCATTCAGGACTGGTTGACCAGGAAACGGTTTTCTTTGCCAGGTTAGGAAGCCTTTCACATTTAAGCTCATTCTCGCCCTTTCTACGATATCTTCAAGTGACTTTAATAAATCCTGTAGATTGTCTTTGCAGATGACGGCGCATTAGAACTGCAAGACTTTTCTTCATTAAGAAGAGGCACAGGCCTTCCGTGCAGACCAGAACCCAGCTCAGCTCTGCTCAGCTTCCAACACGAGGCAGAGCTGGACCTGTTCAGGATTGAGAGGCTTCAGAGACAGATGTAAACTATTGTAACATGAAGAAGACAAAACATTCCCTGGATTCATTTTGAAGAGAATGAAGTCTTTGTGAAGTACAGGTAGTGCAGGCACCAGAAGCAACGTTCTCTCGTAAAGACTGCTGGCATTCCCTGCAATGTCTGGATTTCCTAGAATCTCCATGATAGCCACACATCCAAGGAGAGAACTCTGCGGGGGACCAGAACAGAGACATATCCCAGGGAACAGCACACCAGCCATAGTGTGCCGGGAAACATACAGCAGAGTGAGCACAGCTGTGAAACATGTACTGACAATGACTGCCACGCTTACCTAGGTTAAGTAGGGGGCGCTATTGGTGGGTGTATGCAGAGTAGTGAAATAGGAATTGAAACCACCATCACAACACCAGGTAGCACACAGACCATGAGTGAATTCAACAGGGACCTGAACCCTTGATACTCAGAACAACGTAAGATGCTCTACTAACTGATCTATCCAGGCTCATTCAGAGCAAACACAGTTTTGAGCAGTGCACTGACCTAGTATCCGGGCACTCCGCCCTTCATTAAGATAAGTAAAAAATACATTGGCTTCTGTCTTCAGCTTTGTAGGGTCCATGGTGATTGGTTAATTGATTAATCATTACTGCTTATGAACCTATGTCTGTCTAGTTGTACCTAGGGGTTAATCCATTCATGACTGTGCTGTCGTAGGACATCCGGGAAATAAAACTTACTACCATACCGTGAATGATTACAGTGGTCATATACCATACAGGAGCCTGCAGAGTATTGCCCCACTGCTGACAGGACAAATTAATAAAATAGTGACCAGACAATAAACAATTATATCCAGTGACTCAGAGGTCTTCTCTGACTAGGGTTGTTTGCTTTCTCTATCTTCTCATCTGGCTCAGGCCTTCATGACGACTTCTTCCAGTGAACATTCTTGTAGTCTGTAGAGTTTGCCGCACAGACATCTTTGGCCCCATGTTTTCCAGCACGTCTATACCCTTTTCACAACCCCCACATCCTGCTGCCTCCTTTAACCCCTTCCAGCCCAGCGCAGTACATGTAAGACACTTTAAAGATGCAGACATTTAACTCCTCAGATGGTGTGGTCAAATGTGACTAAGGCGTCTTGGAGCTAAAAAAAAAAAACTGGGGCGTGCACTCCAGGGATGTCAATGGCTCCCCCTAGGGGATCGGGGAAGCTGGATCGTGTGTACAGCAGTCTCAGTTCTACTAAATAATCCATGGCTGCTGTGTATGTTCCTGTGGAGACCCTGCCTATTTATTGGAGTCTGAGAGTCAATGTTTTATTTTATGTTTTTAATATTCTAATTTTTTATTTTTTTTTAAGAATTCAAATCACTTCCCTTTCCCTAAAATCAAAATAAACAATAAAAAACAAAACATCATAGACATCGCCATTTGTGAAAACACCTGTACTATTAAAATATAAAAATCTTTATCCCATACAGCAAACAGCGAAACAGGAAAAAAATTCATTGCCAATTCGCTGTTTTTTGATAGCACCCACCTCTCCTAAAAATGTAATAAAAAGTAATAAAAGAGTTTGACACACACCAAAATTGTATCAATAAAAAGTACAGATCACCCCACAAAAAGTGAGGAAGCCAGACAGCTCCATAGACATAACTTTAAAAAAAATAAAGGAATATGAAAATGAAAATAAAAATTAAATTTTTTCAAGAAAAACTATACAAATGTGGTATTGCTGTAATCGTACTGACCTAGGCAATGAAGGTAACAGGTCCGTTTTACCAAATAGGGCCCACTATAAAAACAAAACCCATAAAACTGTGCAAAATAGTTTTTTTTTTCCAATTTGAACCCATTTGGAATTTTCTTACCTCCCACTATATTGAATGCAATTATAAGGGGATTATCCGCTTTTTTATATTGATGATGTCACGGCAATCACCAGCAAAAAATCTTCTTCCTTTATTTCTCCATGTAAAAACAAACAGGGTAGTTTTGCGCAAAACCACTGCTGCTGGGCGCCCCACATCTGACCACCCTGTTTGGTTTATATGGAGAAATAAAGGAAGACTTTATGCTGCGGAGTGCCATGACTATATTCTTTGTTTGGATATATTATTGGAACTTTGTTCTGTGAAAGAGCACCACCGCAGCAACTATATCACACAGACTCCACGGGCAGTATAATTACTGTTGTGCAGATGTTTGACACATCCGCTCTTCTTTGTTTTTACTCAAAAATAAAAAAGTTATGGCCCCTGAAAAAGCAGGGGGTGAAAAACAAAAATGCAAAATGAAAAATTCTCAGGTGGTGAAAGCGTTAGTAGTATAATCCTACTTTTATCCCTAATAATGTATTTTTTCTGCTACTCAGTGCCCCGAAATACTGTACTGCAATAAAGAACAGGGCCTCACAGTAAATAGGGCCACACAGAAACTGTATATAAGGAGAGCAGTCAGAGAGACACTAGTGTTCTGTACTTAGGGATCAGTGCTTGTAAGAGGAGACTAATGCCAGTCTGCATGAGTGACCAGAAGAAGACGCTGAGATGGGGACACTGAGCCACAGACTATGGGTCTACAGCGCTGTGACCACGGAGCCAGCTGGACTACTGAGCTACAACTGTGGGCCTCCAGCCTTTGACCAGGATACAAGACTACTGAGAGAGAGAGGGACAGCTAGCTCAGGCCTTTCCTCAACATCAAACCTTTGTTCTGCCAGGGAGGAGACTGGAGAAGCCAGCCCTATGCCTCGCTTGCATTGTTTTACACTTGAATTCCTCCAGTGAAGAAGTACACTGGTTTACTGCAAACCCTGACCCACGCCATAACATCCCTTCCGGAGAGCAGCAACACATGGTGACACCTCAGCGTTGTCTGGGGGACCTAGCGTAGCGTTGGGGCCACCCCAAACCTGGCAACTGCAATAGTTTTAAGGTTCATATCCGGCACATCAACCTGTTGAGATGGTTTTAGAAGAACTTACCTTATAGATAAACCCCTTGTCAATTTCAGAATTAGATTGCAGACGTCTTCTCACAATACAACATAATTTGGGAAGTGATTGTCGTCTTCCTTACTTCCCATGAGGTTTGTTATTTTATGATCTACCATCTAGGTCTCTTTCTCCTAGACCCTACTGACTATGGTAACACCCATAGGGGGTGACTTAAGAACAGATTTATATATCTGGCACAGATTCTGTCGCACGCCAGCACAAGGGCTTATTAAGACCGGTGTCTAAAACGCCAGTGTTAGTTAATGTACCCCATAGTAAAGACTCTTATCTAGGTGCACGTCTCGATGTTCTGTATTGTTAGTAGGGTTGTTGCGGGTATCGAAATTTCGATACCCAATCGATACTTTTATCCCGGTATCGATACGATACTGGGATTTCGATTTTTTCGATACTAGCCTGCGCTGATGCACAGTCTAGTATCACAGAACATGAGCGCGCTGCTGTCGGTGTGCTCATGTTCTCTCGGCAGCACAGGGGAGAAGGGAGCGGTCTCTCCCTCCCCCTGTGCTGCTGCCGCCGCTGCCACCAATGGGGGGAGAGGGGCGGGCGCACTGCGCCACCAATGATAGGAGGACCTTTTTTATGGGTCCGGACTTAGTTAAGTGATCAGGACATGTAGAGCGGCGCCCAGGGATCTCCCTGCACCTACTATTATTCCTGGGCGCCGCTCCGTTCGCCCGCTGTGCCCCAGTTACAGTCTCCTGCTCCGTATGCCAATTGCTACTATCGGAGCGATGGGGAGGATACATCAGCTTCTCTAGTGGGCGTTCCTCTCCCTGGCTGTAGCGCTGTCCAATCTCAGCCGGGACCTCCGCCGGTTAGATGCTGATGATCTATCCAGAGGATAGATCATCAGTTTAAACAAAGTGCTGAACCCCTTTAACCCCTTCCCGACCTTTGACGTACTGTTACGTCATGGGAACCACTGAGTTCCCGCAATTTGACGTAATAATACGTCATAGTGATCGCGCGGGCACCGGAGCGGTGCGCGCGCGATCACTGCAGGGGCCCGGCAGTCCGTGGTAGCCGAGCCCCTGCTGTTTCCACGCTGACCGCGACATAGAAGAGGTTTGTATCGGGTGAGGGAGAGCATCGAGTCCCCAGCTGCTGTGGCGGGGACCCGATGCGACACAAGACATCGGGAACTGCCTTCTACGGGAGCCGAGGAGATCCAGCCTCAGGCCCGTCTCCTAGGCAACCTGTTAGTGTATGACACTGAGTCATACACTAACAGGCAGTGCATTACAATACAGATGTATTGTAATGCATTGCAGAGGGGATTAGACCCCCAAAAGTGAATGTCATAACTTTTTGTAAAAAAGTAAATTAAAAAATAGTGTTTTTAATAAAATTAATAAAGTAATAAAATGAATTAAAAAAAAAAAAAAAAACCTTTTCCCCGTATTTTATAACAAAAAACTGATTTTTTTTTTAAAAAAAACACACATATTAGGTATCGCCGCGTCCGTAATGACCAGCTCTATAAATATATCACATGATCCACCCTGTCCGATAAACACCATAAAAAATTTAAAATAAAAACTGTGTAAAGAAAAGCCATTTTTGTCACCTTACATCACAAAAAGTGCAACACCAAGCGATCAAAAAGGCGTATGCCCCCCAAAATTGTATCAATAAAACCGTCACCTCATCCCGCAAAAAATTAGCCCCTACCTAAGACAATCATCTAAAAAATAAAAAAACTATACCTCTCAGAACATGGAGACACTAAAATATGATTAGTTTTTGCTTCAAAACTGCTATTATTGTGCTAAAGTGAAAAAAAAATAAAAAAGTATACATATTAGGTATCGCCACGTCCGTAACAAACAGCTCTATAAAAATATTACATGACCTAACCACTCAGGTGAACACCGTAAAAAAGAAATATATATAAACTGTGTAAAAAAAATGCAATTTTTATCACATTACATCACAAAAATTGCAACAGCAAGTGATCAAAAAAGCGTATGTCCCCCAAAATAGTACCAATCAGACCGTCACCTCATCGCGTAAAAATGAGACCCTAGCTGAGAGAATCGGTCAAAAAATAAAAACGCTATGGCTCTCAGACTATGAGACACTAAAATATCATTATTTCGGTTTCAAAAATGCTATTATTGTGTAAAACTTAAATAAATTAGAAAAAGTAGACATATTAGGTATTGCCACGTGCGTAACGATTTGCTCTATAAAAGAACTCACATGACCTAATCCCTCGGTTAAACGCGGTAAAAATAAAAACTGTGCCAAAACATCCATTTTTTTGTTACCTTGCCTCACAAAAAACGTAATATAGAGCAATAAAAAAAATCATATGTACCCCACAATTTCTGTATGTGCTTAGGAATACACCTACCTGGATACAAGATAAATATTTTAAACTTATGGAAAGAATAATTAATGATTTAGTGTGGGGAAGAAAACAAGTCCGGTTAAAATTGGAATATCTATATAAACCACTGGAATATAAGGGTTTAAACCTCCCCTATTTTAAAGGGTATTTTATTGCTGCTCAGCTACTGATGTGTTATGAATCGGAAAACAGTGCCCTTTTAGGGAGGTTAATAGGGAGCTATTCACATAATAATATATTTACCCTTTTGGAATCCGGGCTACTGACTAGCCAAGAGCGGGGCTATAGAGAGACTATAAAAATACTGTCGAAAGTCTGGGCTACTACTAGAACATGGTTGAAGGTACAGGGTTCACTTACATTCACGCTTCTTTGGCACAATATACACTTACAGACGTTAGACGGTATAGCAGCCGACACATTCTGGCAAAAGAATAGGATTTTTTTATATCTCACAAGTGGTTAAGGGATAGGGATAAGGGGAGAGAAAGAGGCTATCAAATATATGGAGTGTTCACTCAATTTCTTGTTCACTGTAATTTTTTTGATATACTAATAAAGAAACTAAATTTAAAAAAATAATAATAATATGTACCCCAAAATAGTTCCAATAAAACTGGCACCTTATCCCGTAGTTTCCAAAATGTGTATATTTAAAAAAAAAAAAAAAAAAAAAAAAAGGAAACTGGAATTATTGCTGACCTTTATGTTGGTTGTTTATTTCATGTCGGAAAACAATAAAAACATTTTTAAAACAAACAAAATGTAGTCACTTTTTTGAGTTTCTACTGTAGGGGTGCATCAGGGGGGCTTCAAATGGGACATGGCATCTAAAAACCAGTTCAGCTAAATTTGCCTTCCAAAAACCATATGGCGTTCCTTTCCTTCTGCGCCCTGCCGTGTTCCCATACAGCAGTTTACGATCACATGTGGGGTGTTTCTGTAAACCGCAGAATCAGGGTAATAAATATTGAGTTTTATTTATTTGGCTGTTAACCCTTGCTTTGCTACTGGAAAAAAATTGATTAAAATGTAAAATCTGCCAAAAAAGTGAAATTATGAAATTTCATCTCCATTTTCCATCAATTCTTGTGGAATACCTAAAGGGTTAAGAAAGTTTGTAAAATCATTTTTGTATACCTTGAGGGGTGTAGTTTCTAAAATGGGGTCATTTTTGGGTGGTTTCTATTATGTAAGCCTCACAAAGTGACTTCAGACCTGAACTGGTCCTTAAAAAGTGGGTTTTGGAAATTTTCTGAAAAATTTCAAGATTTGCTTCCATACTTCTAAGCCTTGTAACGTCCCCAAAAAATAAAATGTCATTTTCAAAATGATCCAAACATGAAGTAGAGATATGGGGAATGTAAAGTAATTACTATTTTTGAAGATATTACTATCTATTATAAAAGTAGAGAAATTGAAATTTGCTAATTTTTCAAAAATAAAACTGTGACACTGGTCAGATAAGCAAAAAATGGCCTGTGCAGGAAGGGGAAAACAGGCCCCGGATATAAACAATAAACAATAAATAAATAAACATATCACACATCGCCACGTCCCAAAAGTCCAAACTATTAAAATAGAAAAAAATCTATCCGGTGAACGCCGAAACAGAAAAAAATAACTGCGCGATTCGCCATTTTTTTAAAATGCGGAATGCACGTGGCTTTTTTGGTTTATTTTTTTCGCGTGGTAATGAATGGTAATACTTTTTTATGGTATCGAAATCTAATCAAAAATTTGGTATCGCAACAACTCTAATTGTTAGCACACAATAACTTGATATGACCCAGCTAAGAACTCATCACCACCCAAAGGACTCATATACCTGGTAAACTGACCTTTTTGTTCTGCTTAACCCTGGTTGTACCCTATCATCTGTATTTGTAACCTCAGACCACTGTATATATTTTCTGTGTATATTGTATCTAGTGAGCCCTTAAGGCAATTAAATATATAAATTTAATCTTGTGCTGTTCTGGTATCTCGATCACGAATCCCCACGTCCGTGTTTCGGCCTAATTACACTCTACTGCGGGTTTCTCATCCTATATAATCCCATTAACGGACTGGGCTTATATCAAACGAAAAGCTGGTGGCGCCCTCAGCTTGTTGCCTCTCTGTGCCCGTGTGGACAGGAGGAGTCTGTGAACACTGTACCAAGCTGTCCTTACCCTCTCCTCAAGGAGGGCGTAACATCACGCCTTGGTAACCAGTGACTATACCGTATCTCGTTGGCTCTACGTATTTGACGGGCTAATGAAATAGACCTCGTTCACAAAGGTATATTTTATGTCCTTAATTCAGGTATACTTTTTATATCCATATTATAAATGCTCATCAGGTCTTATCACCCATAACGCTATCACATATACATCCATATTTAATTTGAATTTTAGCTGAAAAAACAGACAGAACCTAAAAATTCTACATAAAATCTTAGTATCCAGTGAATGAATAGAATCTGTGAATCTTCTCTGCTTTACTTAGTGGTCACTACTCACCTGGGCGGTTATCTGTAGGAATGTCCTCTGTACTCTGCTCATCACCCCTCACATATGTCTCTGTAACATATATAATGTTCAGGTCTTCACCCGGATTCACAAGCTGTGAAACAAATATTGTAGAAGTCATCAGATGGTTGGAGAAGTCGTGTGGAAGGTTTTATGACCAGAAAAGATCAGTAATTAGAATTAGAGATCAATGAACCACTTGATAGTCGTTTCGGGTCCAGGTCTCCAAATTTTGGTTCAAACCCGAATCGATTTGGGCCGATCACAAGTTGCCCCAATTGCCCTGAAGGTTGATATATATAACAGCCTCTGGCCTCCTAGGACTTTTTAGAAAAACGTATCTCTTTTCGTTTATTTATTTTCTTTTTCCCTCCTCAAGCTCTGGAACGCAATGACGACAATAGTACATGATGTGTGAGTGACACTGACTTACATAGCTATGGGTAATGGGTAAACGCACATTTGACAGTGTTAACATGCAATGTGTTTAAAAACACACCGCGCCGGCACATGTGTTCTGCTTTTTCATATTCCAAAGTTTCCAAAAATTGTCCCTTATTGGGGGCAGATGATCTTTAAACACACTGTGTCATGGAATAGAAAAAAAAAGTGGCTTGGGGGCCAAGCATCCAAAAAATATGCCTTGACAGGGTGGGAACGTCTGCCCGTATGACACACATAAGTGTTGACTACCAGAAAAAAAAGTAATTCTCCCTTTTAATTGGGAACAGCAGCAGTGTGGTGTGGATGTGGAAGAGGTATAAAGTGGCATGCGGCTGCAATCGTGGCAGAAGCAGCATAGCATGGAACATACAAGGAGTTTTATGGGTAGTAATAGTAATAGTAGTGGGACATTCTTTGTGTTAATGGTGGTGGAGGTAGGGGATTAGCACCCCGATCTGGGTCCCAGGTCCTGTCCAGCACACAATCATCATCGGAGTCTTCACCCTCCCTGCCACTTTTATGAGACTGAGATATCATGGTGGGCTCTTGGGCTTTTTCCAACTGCCTCTCTCGTTGCCCCCACCGCCAATGCCGATGCTACAGGTGCCACTGTTACTACCACCATTAACACAGGTATGCATGGGGTCCCCAGCCTCCTCCCCAAAATCGTCCTCAGGGCAGCCCAAACAGTGACATCTCTCACACAAATCGTCAAAAGGGAGACTTTCTTGACTATGTGATAGGTTTACTTACTACTTCTTAGGAAAAAGGAAGGCGTCCATCTAGGAATGGACAGTGAAGTCTAAGAGGGCTCCACCTAAAGTCTTGTTTGGGGAGGAACAGGAATAACGCTGTGACCCCTGGCTCCAAGGAACGGTGTCAGACTCTGAAGTCAGCTCCATATCATTCTGCTGCGACTCAGAGGAGGAATGAGCCATCCAATCCACAATCTCATCCTCCTCAACTATAATGTTGCGCCTTTCCAAAGCCAGCAGATACAACTGCAGCCTACTACTACTACTTCTGGCCAGATTTTGGCTCTGGATCTTTCGTTTGGAACCCTTCCTTAGTCCTGATATTTTTGGGCCTCTCAGATATGTTGTGCACTATACTGTGTATTGATGTAGTAAACATGTATATATGCTGCTAGTTTAAATATATTCCCCAAAAAAATTAAAGGAAAAATTAAAAGGAAAACGGATTTAGGCCCAAATTCGCTATCACTCACAGATAATTCTGTGTGCTACCCTGTGTATTGTTGTAGTAATCACGTATATATGCTGGTTTCATTAAATTGAACAATCCCCAAAATAATAAAATTCCAACCATGTGGATATAAAATAAAGCAATTTCATGTTAATTTTCATGCTCAATTTCACGTTAACACTCACAGGTAAGTTACTACCCTAGTTCAACCAGATGGATATAGAATAAACGTAAACGGACGATTGAGGCCTGACGCTCAATTTTTCATTATCACTCACAGAAAAGTAGGTGCCCAAGCCTATGTATTGCTATGCTACTGATCACCTATATGCTGGTTTAATTAAATTTAAATTTAACCCCCTCAATAAAATAAAATTTCAACTGTGTGGAAATAGAATTCACGGAAACGGGCAATTGAGGCTTGATGTTCAATTTCTCGTTAACACTCGCAGGAGATAACTCGCATGAGACTGGCAGTTGGACAGAGGACACACAAATAGACCTGGTTTGTGGCCCTGAAAAAGATGGTCTCCTCCTTTTAGTCTGATAATGGCGGAATAGACCGTGTCTGTCTCTCAATAGGTACAGCTGATAAATACAGATTTGCGTTATGTAAGTTAACATTTGCAGCTAAAGGGAATAGTGTTGATCACAAATATTCGAATCGCGAATTTTTATCGTGAATATTGGCACTTCGAGAATTCGCGAATATCTAAAATATAGTGCTATATATACGTATTCGCGAATATTCTAGATTTTTTTCCATCTGAACCCATGATCCCTCACTGCTTCTTGCTTGTGGGCCAATGAGAAGGCTGCAATATCTTTGACTTTAGGAGTAGCGTTGATCGTGAATTTTCGTATCGTGACTTTTCCGATTGCCGATTTTTGCAATCAAGAAAATAATGACTGGAGATCACGAATTCTAGAATATATGACGAATATTCGCCCAAATATTCGTGAAATATCGCAAATTCGAATATTGCCCCTGCTGCTCATCACTGAAAGGGAATACTGGATGGGTTCCTGCAAATTTGGGATCCCAGGATCCAAGCACAAACATCTCCTGTTACAGAGCAGTGAGGGCTGGGCGAGGTGCTTGTGTATGATAGTTGGGGTGTGTTTTAGGAGTATCTTCATGTCTTTAGAGAGCTCATGTCCTTCTTCCTGGAAATCTATGTGAACTATTGGGTTTTTCTATATAGTCAGTTCCTCAAAGATACTGTATCCGTTATGAAGGACCTTGAGTGGAACTATGTTGGCCACCTGGTGTGTTGGGACCATACTCTAATGTACACTATAGTGTGATACGCACACTGCGTGTTTGCAGCCATGGAAGGATATGTAGTATCGCCACAAAGAACCATGCATGCGCATATCAACCAAAAAAGGGGCCTCAATAAATATAACTGGTCATACCGTACCAAACAAAGCAAAATCACCAAATTGTACGAGAACCAAGATACCATGATAAAACTACAATCTTAATTGAAAATTCATGTAAAAAATATATAACAAAGTCACAGAAAATACTGAAAAAAAATAAGGAGGGCGAGCCAGCTTACACGGTACAGATAATCTCAAAATCTAACCAATCAATAGACGTAAAGGAGAGTGCCGAGACGAAGCCATTGGTGAAACGCGGGTCGGGAGTGGCGGGTGAGCCGTGTTGGTACTTTTGCTATGTAAGGATCCTAGTGGTGCCCTTCAGTGTTACCTTTTTCACTTGCCTTTACTACTTTTGATTGATTAGATTTTGTGATTATCTGTACTTTGTAAGCGGGCTCACCTCATTATTATTTATCCGAATCTTATGCGGCTTTATTATGTATTTTTGACATGAATGTTCAATAAAGATGATAGTTTTATAATGGTATCTTGGGTCTAGTTCCTTTTGTAACATGAATGCGCATAGAAGCATCCTCTCGGAGAATGGTGCAACCCTATGTGAAATTCCCAGGTGCGGCAGGCTATGGCAAGGAGTAGAGACCTATAGATGCATTGTAGGACAGGCCATTATTGTGTAACCAAGGTCTGCAGCAATTCAAAGAGGAGAACCCTCTTATAGGCTGCAAAGCCAGAAGATTGTGAGAAGATCCAGACAACATGTAATGTCTATGGTCAGCTGTGATCCTGTCATCTCCACCTTTCTCATTAGACAAGGATAAAACATATAATACTGGTGGATAAAACAAGACTGAAGACAAGATCTTCACAGCCTTCTACAGATCATAGGGGACATTTCATGAGACCTTATCTCCATCTACCTGATCATCCTGTGGGACATTGTGATGTTCTTCTGAACCATCCTGTGGAAGAAGAGGACTGGGACATCTCTCCTTTGTTCTTCTCTTCTTCTTAACTGTAGGAAACACATCCAGTGACTGAATTCCTTCCTTACATACAGATAATGAGAGGACGTGTGTATTTAGTCATGTCTATTACCTGGTGATGTGAGGGGCCGGTGATCCTCCATCATGACGTCCTTGTACAGATCTTTGTGTCCTTCTAAATACTCCCACTCCTCCATGGAGAAATAGATGGTGACGTCCTGACACCTTATAGGAACCTGACAACACAATGATACAGTCATCACCCAGATCCCTTCATAGCGTTCCTGTATAATGTCCCAGCAGTGTCACCTCTCCAGTCAGCAGCTCAATCATCTTGTTGGTGAGTTCTAGGATCTTCTCTCTATTGATTTCCTCATGTATCAGGAGGTGAGGTGGAGGCCCCATGATTGGGCTCAGGGTTCTTCCCCATCCTTCAGACACAGGGTCCTGACAGTGCTCACTAGAGGTCTTCTTCACTACTGTGTAGTCCTGGTTATGGAGAGACACAGTAATAAATATCACTCCATACATCTCCAGAGTCCCTCACCTCTCCAGTCATGTCCATCTGTTAGTAACATAGATAAGATGATGTAATGTGACATCATCAGAACCTCTCACCTCTCCAGTAAGCCGGAAGAGGATCTCTAGGGTGAGATTTATTATACTCTCCGCCATCTTGTCCCTGTCCATCCTTGATGGGTCAATCAGAAGGGTCTTATATAGAAGATATCCACTGAGCGGATCCTATATTGTAGGAACCTGAATGGAGAGAAGATGAGACGATGTCAAATCCTACAAAATCCCATGTAAAATACAATTACTGGAGACCAGGGCCGTCTTTAACGCAGGGCAAAAGGGGCAGCTGCCCGGGACCAGTTGCTCCTGGGGGGCCCAAGGCAGCTGCCTCTTGATCTCCGCTGGCCAGTGGCGTAGCGTGTGGGAATCCGGGGGGCGCTAGCAGGGCCGCACCGCCAATTAGGCAAAGTGAGGCTCAGGCGGCGCGGCCCTGGTGACAAGTGGGGGGCGGCAGCAGGGCACAGGGAGATGAGCGCTTCCATCTCCATAGTTATCTGTATCGCCGTCCTCTCAAGACAGCGATACAGATGGATGTTGCGGGGCAGGGGAGAGGAGTCTCCCTTCCCCGTTCCTCTGATTGATAGACTGCAGGAACTTGGCCTGCGATGACGTCATCGTGCGGTCTGAGCCGTACAGCACGGGACACAGGCCGGAAGAAGCCTGCATCGCATCGCTGCCATCTGATGGAGGTAAGTATGTGAGTTTATTTATTTTTTATATGGTACAGTACAGTACAGTAGAGGAGCGCTATGGAGGCATCTATGGGGGGGCACTTCTTACTGGCACATTATTGGGGGCATCTATGGGGGCACTTCTCACTGGCACATGATTGGGGGGCACTACTTACTGGCACATGATTGGGGAGCATCTATAGGGGCATTTCTTACTGGCACATGATTGGGGGGCATCTATGGGGGCACTTCTCACTGGCACATGATTGGGGGGCACTACTTACTGGCACATGATTGGGGAGCATCTATAGGGGCATTTCTTACTGGCACATGATTGGGGGGCATCTATGGGGGCACTTCTCACTGGCACATGATTGGGGGGCATCTATGGGGGCATTTCTTACTGGCACATGATTGGGGGCATCTATGGGGGCACTTTTTACTGGCACACTATTGGGGGGCATCTACTGAGACCACAAAGAAGGGGTATTTTATCTGGGGGGCTCTGTATAGGGGCATTTTATACTGGGACACATTATGGTGGGTAATATGGGGAAGGGGGGAGAGGAGTACTATGGGGTCAGCGGTGGGGGGGCACTAAGAAGGGGTATTTTATACTTGCAAATTATGGGGGACACTGAGGGCATCTACTGGGGCACTATATATGGGGCATTTTATACTGGTACATTATGGGGGGCACTAGGAGGAAGGGGGGAAGAGGAGCACTATGGGGGCACTATTTAGGGGTATTTTATGCTGGCATATTATGGGGACATTAGCTCAACTGGGGGTATTTTTTGCACTGGCACATTATACTGGCACACTATTACTACCATGTGTGCTCTAGCAGAGAATTATTACTATTGGTGGGACTTTTGGGAGCAACATGGCATAGTATCAGCTTACCACAATTGTTTTTGGGGGACATCATGTTTACACTATTAGTGTATGTACTCAGAGAATTATCACTGTGTTATCTGTGATGTTACATAGGACTGCAAGTGATATCTACTACATTATCTGTACTCAGAGAGTTATCACTGTGTTATCTGTGATGTTACATAGGACTGCAGGTGTTATCTACTACATTATCTGTACTCAGAGGGTTATCACTGTGTTATCTGAGGTGTTACATAGGACTGCAGGTGACATCTACTACATTATCTGTACTCAGAGAGTTATCACTGTGTTATCTGTGGTGTTACATAGGACTGCAGGTGACATCTATTACATTATCTGTACTCAGAGAGTTATCACTGTGTTATCTGTGGTGTTACATATGGAGGGGTTAGTAGTACAGTACTAACTGCACATTGTAGAATAATTATGCAGCCATTTTATTTGATACTTTTGTGCTGATTCTTTTCCCCCTCTATATTAAGGGACACTATAGTCACCAGAACCACAACAGGTAAACGTCGTAGTTCTGGTGTCTATAGCAAGTGTGTTCTGGTGTCTCTGCAAGCTTTTCCATGCAAACACTGCCTTTTCAGAAAAAAAGGCAGTTTTTACATTAGTGCCCACTCATCAGACGGCCACTCATCAGACGGCCACTAGAGGTGCTCGCTTGTCCAGTAATGCACACTGGCATTCACGCTAAACAGTCCTCATAGAAATGCATTGATTCAAAGCATCTCTATGAAGCCGCGCATGTACAGTAGCCTCCCAATACTTCCCTATGGGTTGGCTATGATATACTCACGCACTGCACATTCCTGTGCATTGTATTGATGAGGTTGTGTGTGTGTTGTGGTGGAGGCCGTGATTGCCTGCTAGGGTGTGGGAAGGCAGGATCCTGGGGGCCCAAGTAAATTCTTGGCCAGGGTCCATTCAATATTAAAGATGACCCTGCTAGAGGAGACAACGGAGGAGCTAATAAAGTGTAGATGTTGTGTTCTCTCTCTTTATAGCCGAGGACCAGCACTATGATGGTGGAGGAGAGAGGACAGGAGGCCTGGGACCAGCACTATGACGGTGGAGGAGACAGGACACAGGAGGTCGGGGATCAGCACTATGATGGTGGAGGAGACAGGACACAGGAGGTCGGGGACCAGCACTATGATGGTGGAGGAGACAGGACACAGGAGGTCGGGGACCAGCACTATGATGGTGGAGGAGACAGGACACAGGAGGTCAGGGACCAGCACTATGATGGTGGAGGAGACAGGACACAGGAGGTCAGGGACCAGCACTATGATGGTGGAGGAGACAGGACAGGAGGTCAGGGATCAGCACTATGATGGTGGAGGAGACAGGACACAGGAGGCCGGGGACCAGCACTATGATGGTGGAGGAGACAGGACACAAAAGGCCGGGGACCAGCACTATGATGGTAGAGGAGACAGGACACAGGAGGCCGGGGACCAGCATTATGATGGTGGAGGAGACAGGACACAGGAGGTCAGGGACCAGCACTATGATGGTGGAGGAGACAGGACACAGGAGGTCGGGGACCAGCACTATGATGGTGGAGGAGACAGGACACAGGAGGTCAGGGACCAGCACTATGATGGTGGAGGAGACAGGACACAGGAGGTCAGGGACCAGCACTATGATGGTGGAGGAGAGAGGACACAGGAGGCCGGGGACCAGCACTATGATGGTGGAGGAAGCAGGACACAGGTGACCAGCACTATGATGGTGGAGGAGGCAGGACAGGAGACCAGCACTATGATGGTGGAGGAGGCAGGACAGGAGACCAGCACTATGATGGTCGAGGAGAGAGGACAAGAGGCCGGGGACCAGCACTATGATGGTGGATGAGACAGGACACAGGTGGACGGGGAGCAGCACTATGATGGTGGAGGAGGCAGAATACAGGAGACCAGCACTATGATGGTGGAGGAGACAGGACACAGGAGGCCGGGGACCAGCACTATGATGGTCGAGGAGAGAGGACAAGACGCCTGGGACCAGCACTATGATGGTGGAGGAAGCAGGGAACAGGAGGCCGGGGACCAGCACTATGATGGTGGAAGAGATAGGACACAGGGGGCCAGGGACCAGCACTATGATGATGGTGGAGGAGGCAGGACACAGGAGGCCGGGGACCAGCACTATTATGGTGGAGGAGAGAGGACACAGGAGGCCGGGGACCAGCACTATGATAGTAGAGGAGACAGGACACAGGAGGTCGGGGACCAGCAGTATGATGGTGGAGGAGGCAGGACATAGGAGGCCAGGGACCAGCACTATGATGGTGGAGGAGACAGGACACAGGAGGTCGGGGACCAGCACTATGATGGTGGAGGAGACAGGACACAGGAGGTCGGGGACCAGCACTATGATGGTGGAGGAGACAGGACACAGGAGGTCAGGGACCAGCACTATGATGGTGGAGGAGACAGGACACAGGAGGTCAGGGACCAGCACTATGATGGTGGAGGAGAGAGGACACAGGAGGCCGGGGACCAGCACTATGATGGTGGAGGAGGCAGGACACAGGAGGCCGGGGACCAGCACTATGATGGTGGAGGAGGAGACAGGACACAGGAGGCCGGGGACCAGCACTATGATGGTGGAGGAGACAGGACACAGGAGGCCGCGGACCAGCACTATGATGGTGGAGGAGACAGGACACAGGAGGCCGCGGACCAGCACTATGATGGCGGAGGAGGCAGGACAGGAGGTCAGGGATCAGCACTATGATGGTGGAGGAGACAGGACAGGAGGCCGAGGACCAGCACTATGATGGTGGAGGATGCAGGACAGGAGGTCGGGGACCAGCACTATGATGGTGGAGGAGATAGGACACAGGAGGCCGGGGACCAGCACTATGATGGTGGAGGAGACAGGACACAGGAGGCCGCGGACCAGCACTATGATGGTGGAGGAGGCAGGACACAGGAGGCCAGGGACCATCACTGTGATGGTGGAGGAGACAGGACACAGGAGGTCGGGACCAGCACTATGATGGTGGAGGATGCAGGACATAGAAGGTCGGGGACCAGCACTATGATGGTGGAGGAGATAGGACACAGGAGGCCGGGGACCAGCACTATGATGGTGGAGGAGACAGGACACAGGAGGCCGCGGACCAGCACTATGATGGTGGAGGAGGCAGGACACAGGAGGCCAGGGACCATCACTGTGATGGTGGAGGAGACAGGACACAGGAGGTTGAGGACCAGCACTATGATGGTGGAGGATGCAGGACACAGGTCGGGGACCAGCACTATGATGGTGGAGGAGGCAGGACAGGAGCAGGGGCCCCTTCTATGATGGTGGAGGAGACAGGACAGGAGCAGGGGCCCCTTCTATGATGGTGGAGGAGACAGGAGCAGGGGCCCCTTCTATGATGGTGGAGGAGGCAGGACAGGAGCAGGGGCCCCTTCTATGATGGTGGAGAGGACAGGACAGAAGACAGGAGCCCCTTCTATGATGGTGGAGGAGGCAGGACAGGAGCAGGGGCCCCTTCTATGATGGTGGAGGAGGCAGGACAGAAGACAGGGGCCCCTTCTATCATGGTGGAGGAGGCAGGACAGGAGCAGGGGCCCCTTCTATGATTCCATCACACAGGATAGAGTCCTTCTACTATACAGCAGATAAATAATGGCTGCAGAGCAGGAGAAAAGTCCTTCCAGTACCAGCCTCCAGTCTCCAGCCTCCAGCCGCCGTCCCATCACTTACCACAGGAGCCTCCAGTGTCCTGCTCTGTCCTCTCACTCCTGATCCCGCCCCCTGCAGGTCACTGCTGATAGGTTGCTGGGGGAAGACTGAAGGGGAACTCTGATTGGTCACTAATGGCAGACTGACACATCACCTGACCAATGAGTGACGGTGAAATCTCTGAACCAGTAATGGAAGGTTACTGAGCTCATTAGTCAGGAGAGGATGTCGCTGCCTCTTGTACAGATGAGACCGAAGCACGCAGTGAAAGGGTTAATGACCCCTCTGCCCCACTAATCCTGACAGATGATGGCGGTGACTGTACACATACCTCCACTGGCACCGCTGGACACTGCATGCATGTGGAAGGTGGAAGAGTATTGGGCTAAAAGACCTTTCATGATGTCACGACCATGTGATCATGTGTGGGAGGAGTCAGGCTCCAGGATGTGCTTCTGCAGGTGAAGGAGGTAAAGGACCTGTGATGATGTCATGACCATGTGACTATGTGTGGGAGGGATCATGTTCATCTAGGCTGTGCCACAGGAGGGGCTAAACCATGTGACTATGTGTGGGAGGAGTCAGTCTCCAATCTTCATGAACCTGACACAAACATGTCTGTTCTGCTCTGACAGGAAGAGAAATAAAAGCCCGGCAACAGATAAATAAATCAAATACTACGGCGTCGAGGTATAGCCCGGACTAATTAAAACAGATAGCAGCACAAACTGATATTAACCCCTTAAGGACTCGGCCCTATTTCACCTTAAGGACTTGGCCATTTTTTGAAAATCTGACCAGTGTCACTAAGTGGTGATAACTTTAAAACGCTTTGACTTATCCAGGCCATTCTGAGATAGTTTTTTCGTCACATATTGTACTTCATGACACTGGTAAAATGGAGTAAAAAAAATAATTTTTATTTATAATTTTTTTTTGCAGATTTCCAAGTTTCAATTTCTCTACTTCTATAATACATAGTAATAACTACAAAAATAGTTATTACTTTCAGTTCCCCATATGTCTACTTCATGTTTGGATCATTTTGGGAAATGACAGTTTATTTTTGGGTGATGTTACAAGGCTTAGAAGTTTAGAAGTAAATCTTGAAATTTTTCAGAAAAGTTCAAAATCCCACTTTTAGGGACCAGTTCAGGTCTGAAGTCACTTTGTGAGGCTTACATAATAGAAACCACCCAAAGATGACCCCATTCTAAAAAATACACCACTCAAGGTATTCAAAACTGATTTTTACAAGATTTTTATCCACAAAGCAAGGGTTAACAGCCAAACAAAACGCTATATTTATTGCCCTGATTCTGTAGTTTACAGAAACACCCCATATGTGGTTGTAAACCGCTGTACGGGCACACGGCAGGGCGCAGAAGGAAAGGGATGCTGTGCCGGCATACATACATAATTCCTCTGGGTAGCCATTTTGTATGCTTCTGGCCTATGTAAAAGAACAGTGAACTCTCATCTTCCTGAAGCCTGGGTCAAGTATGATATAGATGGACACTTTTATTACCACTACTCTGTGAGGCCGGCTATAAAAGGTCATAAAGGCTATACCAGGCCCAGCTCATTCTGTCCTATAAGATAAAGATCAGCTCGCTGTCAAGCCTGGCTGGAGCGTGACGTCATTAATTTCCAGGTCTGGTTTGAGGAGAGCTAATAGCCCTTAATTAGCTCTGGGCATAAAACCAGTCCACTTTCATATTTCAGTTATGAATCAACTTATGCCCTTTCTGACACCAGATCCAGGCTCTACAGAGTATTGTGGTTAATTGGGTATCAAATATGACCAGAGGATGTGATTCTGTAGCTCACCTATGGGTGGTAGAAGAACTACAGGTCCCAGCATTACCGTGTGTGGTCTCATTCTGTATGTAAATAAATAAGGATCGCAAATATGTATTCTGTATAAAAATATGCCGATGTATCAGGGAGATACAGGCTTAAGTATAATCCTCATTGTAGGAACTGAACTTTGATGGGGGTCATAAAACCCTTGGAGGCCAATCCCTAGGCTTCACAGTCACTCTGCT
The DNA here is from genome assembly GCF_905171765.1 of Bufo bufo. NCBI lineage: Eukaryota > Metazoa > Chordata > Amphibia > Anura > Bufonidae > Bufo > Bufo bufo. The sequence continues at coordinate 406,899,931 of NC_053394.1, forward strand.
GCCATTGGCTGACAGGAGTAAGTCTCCTGCCCATGGCAGAGTTCATAAAAATCTGTGCACAAGGACAGAGGAGAGAGACCCATGGAACATCACCAGACACTTAATTGGACATTGACGGCATATCCCTGTATCAGAAGAACTTTGAGGGTCTCCCCTGATACATACTGAACGGGGTTTGCAAGGATTCAAAAAGGACATATGAGCGACCATCTGAAAGCCTCCAGAGAAACTAAGTATTCTTTCATCTTTTTCCCTTTCATTTGAACTGTCGTGATTATTTATATTGTTATTATTATTCTGTAGATTTATAGTCATTTTCATTAGACTTGTATGCACTGCTTTTTACCTCTTATTAAAGATTATAAAATCTAAGTGGCCAAGTCTTCCATATTCTAAGCTGCTGAACAACGTACCTTGCCTTTGAAGAGACGTTACCAGGTAGTTAGTTAAATTGCATTTAGGAATTGTAGCTGGGGGTGATTGACTGCGGTTGGTCAGTAAGTGATATCCGGTTCATCCACTGATCTGTGTGATAGTGAATGACCCGGATAGTCGGCTCGTGGACCGGGAACCCACGTGGTGGCAGTTACCGAAGTGTAGTGTGGGGGTGTTAGCCGAAGGGTAATACCCCGGTCACGTGAGGTCTCTGTGTGTGCGCAGACTCCGTCACAGACCACTACGTCAGAGCTGTGGGATCCGGAGCGATCGGATCCATAGTTCGTGACATTTTCTGGTGGCAGCTTACGGGATTCTGTATGCTTAGAATATTAGTGCATGAAGTTATGTCCATAACTCTGTACTAAAGGATTGAAAAATTCTGGAAGACGAAGCACAGTGCATTAGTTTTGATAGAATAATAATTCACGACAGTACCCTCCCCTCTCTCTTGTTTTCTGTCCTATCTTTTATTTGGCAATAATGTCCGAATCCGTGAATTATGACGCCATGAGCGTGTCTGATATCACAGCTCTGTGTGAACACAAAGGCATCCAAGTATATGGGAAAAATAAGACTGTCCTTATCCAGGAGTTATGTGCACGGAGGAGTCAAGAGTCATCCCTGCAGGATTCAGAGAATGGAGGACACTCAGGGGCCCCTGAGCCAGGTGACCCCTTCCAGAATGAGGATGACGAACTGGGAGGAGGACAGCCTGCTGGGGCTTGCAGTCCTCTAGCTGGACATAACTCTGTCTCTATGCCATCCCAAAATGGTCTGGACCAACTAATGCTCAGTAACCCGGACTTATATTTTCGGCTGCTGGAGGCACGTCGGGCAGAGCGCCAGGCTGAGCGCGAGGCTGCAGAACGGGAAGCTGTCCGCAGGCATGAACTGGACATGGCCCGAGTACAGCTTCAGGGGTCCGACCGGCATTATACATCCACAGGCCCATCCCTGATGATCAAGCCAAAACTGCCTGTGATGGAGTCTGAGAACTGTGACATTGATCTTTTCCTGCATGCTTTTGAAACCTCATGCCAGCAGTACCAGGTACCAGAGCCGCAGTGGGCGGGACATCTAATGTCCGCACTGAAGGGAAAAGCTATAGAGGCCCTGGTCGGACTACCATTAGCAGAGCGTACCAGTTACGCGGTCATCAAAAAGGCTATTCTGGTCAAGTACCAGCTGACTCCAGAGACTTACCGTTTACGGTTCCGGTCCCTGCGGAGAGGGCCCGGAGATACTTTTATGGACCATCTGGGCAAGTTGCAGACCACCTTCCAACAGTGGTCTGATCCCCTCACAGAGGACACCAAGCAGTCCCTGGCGGATCTGATGGTCCGAGAACAGTTTGTCTCCAATTGCCCCACGGATGTGCAAAAATATGTATGTGAGCACAAGCCGAAGAGTGCACGAGAGGCGGCCGAGCTAGCCGATGAATACGTCGCCATGCCCAGCACTCGGGCATTCAAAGACACTCTGTCCCGCCTGGGAGGAACCTCTTCATCTGCTTCTTCCTCCCGGCCAGCTTTGTCGGTTCCTGTCCAGCGACCCTTTCACAGGCCTGCACAAAGACCCGAAGGAGTCAAGCCAGCACCGACAGACGTGCGCAAGTGCTATGCGTGCGGCAAGCCAGGACACCTCAGCCACTCGTGCCCGGAGAAGAAGACAGCACCCCCTGGCAAGCTTGCCCGCAACCCATCATCTGTGCTGTTGGTGAATGGAGCTGCAAGACACACCGCAGACAACCTACAGTCGGTTACTGTGGGCAACCGGTGCACCACAGGCTTCCGCGATACAGGAGCCGAAGTCACACTAGTTCGGCCTGAACTAGTGGATGACGCAGACCTTATTCCCGGCAAAAGCCTCACCATCACGGGAGTTGGGGGGGTGAGCCCTAATGTTCCCCTAGCTCGTGTTTTCCTTGATTGGGGGGCTGGGAGTGGAGTAAGGGAGGTGGGAGTCTCTGCGGAGATCCCCACAAATGTTTTATTAGGCACTGACCTAGGACGATTGGTCTCGTGCTACGTGCCCCCTGGAAGCACACAGGACTCACCCGTCCCTATGGAGGTCCCTGGACATACCGAGGTACTGTGCAAGGATGTTTGCGTAACATCAGAAAACCTTGGGGATGGACCGCGGGATGTGGGAGGTGGGGTGTGTGGGAGCAGTTCTCCTACGACAGGAGATGTAGAGGGGATGGCGGGTGTATGTACCCAGGTAGCGGACATGTGTTTAACTGATTCAAGTTGTGCAAATGTTAAATGTGATGACATTATTGTGCCTGTGTTGCCCGTCACTCGCAGGGCTGCAAAAGCCGCAGCGGAACGCTCCATTGGGGAAGAGCAAGTGGAAGTGTCCCCTTCCACTGGTTCGGACCCCGTGGACTTAACCGCGTCAGAGCCTCAGCCACTGTCCCTGTTCGCCACAGGACAGCTGGCTGGGACTTGTAGTGCCGCCTTTGAGCAGGCCCTGCGAGATAACCCTAACTTGGAGCAGCTAAGAGGGTTAGCTGCCAGCCCTCCCACTGAGGGAGACAAATACCGAGTGTGTTGGGACAATGGGAAACTGTATAAGGAGGACATCTCCCACAGTGACAGTAGGGTGGGGCCACTCAAGAGGCAGCTTATTGTACCTGTGCAGTTCAGGGAACAATTACTGCAAGTGGCTCATGAGATCCCCTTAGCTGGTCACCTGGGAATAACCAAAACAAAGTCCCGGGTGATGCAGAATTTTTTCTGGCCTGGCCTCGGGGCAGATGTCGCCAAGTACTGCAGGTCCTGCGACACCTGTCAGCGAGTTGGCAAAGCAGGAGACCGTCACCGAGCTCCATTGAATCCCTTACCGATAATTGATGAACCCTTCAGGAGGGTGGCCGTGGACATCATTGGTCCACTGGCCATCCCCAGCAGTTCGGGTAAACGGTTCATATTAACCCTGGTGGATTACGCGACGCGCTACCCAGAAGCAGTGGCGTTATCCTCCATTAGGGCTGACAAGGTTGCGGACGCCCTGCTGGGGATCTTCACGAGAGTGGGGTTCCCAGCTGAGCTTCTCAGCGACCAAGGACCTCAGTTCATGTCTGAACTAATGCAGGGGCTCTGTAGGAAAATACAGGTGAACCATATCGTAGCCAGCCCTTACCACCCACAAACAAACGGCCTCTGTGAGCGCTTCAACGGGACGTTGAAGCAGATGCTGAAGACGTTCGTGGAGGCGCAAGGGACGGACTGGGAACGATATCTACCTCACCTGCTATTTGCCTACAGAGAGGTTCCCCAGGAGTCAACCGGGTTTTCGCCCTTTGAACTCCTGTATGGGCGACGAGTAAGAGGTCCCCTAGACCTAATCAGAGAGTCTTGGGAAGGCAAGGTTGCCGGAACGGAAGTCTCTGTAGTAGACTATGTCCTCAGGTTCCGAGACAAAATGGAGTCGCTTGTAGGTCTGGTACAGGAGAATATGGTGCAGGCCCAAAGCAAACAGAAGCAGTGGTATAACCGCACTGCCCGAGAGAGAATCTACCAGGAGGGGCAGAAGGTCTATGTCCTGCTGCCGATACGGCAAAACAAACCGCAAGCTGCATGGGAAGGCCACAGAGTAGGAGGAGGCACACTGAGGCCTGAAATAGAGAAGGTGGAAGCCATTACGAGATGGCCAAAACCTCTCACCAAGAAACAGGTCATGTCTTTCTTGGGAACGGCCGGGTACTATAGGAAGTTCATCCCGAACTATAGCGCCCTGGCCAAGCCTCTGACAGACTTGACCAAGAAGAAGCTGCCCAGGATGGTGTCATGGACGCCGGAATGCGAGCAAGGCTTCCAGGCCCTGAAGGATGCACTAGCCAGTTCTCCTGTGCTTCAGGCCCCAGATTTCACTCGGAAGTTTGTGGTCCACACGGATGCTTCCGCCTTTGGTCTGGGTGCAGTCCTGAGTCAGGTGAACCAGGCCGGGGAGGAGCATCCTGTACTATACCTGAGCCGTAAGTTACTGGCCAGGGAGACCAGCTACTCCACAATAGAGAAGGAGTGTTTAGCTATTGTGTGGTCCCTGCAAAAGCTACAACACTACCTGTATGGACGCAGTTTCACAGTGATCACCGATCACAATCCCCTCAGCTGGTTGGCACGTCTTGCAGGAGACAATGCGAAACTGCTGAGATGGAGCCTGATTTTGCAGCAGTACAACTTCACCGTGCAGCACAGAAAAGGTAGTTTACATGGAAATGCCGACAGGTTGTCGCGGCAGGGAGAATCGGCCGGAGACGGCTGGGTTGCTGTAGAATAGGCTTGTGGCCATTTCCCCAGGCAACCTTTTAAAAGAGGGAGGTGTGCCGGCATACATACATAATTCCTCTGGGTAGCCATTTTGTATGCTTCTGGCCTATGTAAAAGAACAGTGAACTCTCATCTTCCTGAAGCCTGGGTCAAGTATGATATAGATGGACACTTTTATTACCACTACTCTGTGAGGCCGGCTATAAAAGGTCATAAAGGCTATACCAGGCCCAGCTCATTCTGTCCTATAAGATAAAGATCAGCTCGCTGTCAAGCCTGGCTGGAGCGTGACGTCATTAATTTCCAGGTCTGGTTTGAGGAGAGCTAATAGCCCTTAATTAGCTCTGGGCATAAAACCAGTCCACTTTCATATTTCAGTTATGAATCAACTTATGCCCTTTCTGACACCAGATCCAGGCTCTACAGAGTATTGTGGTTAATTGGGTATCAAATATGACCAGAGGATGTGATTCTGTAGCTCACCTATGGGTGGTAGAAGAACTACAGGTCCCAGCATTACCGTGTGTGGTCTCATTCTGTATGTAAATAAATAAGGATCGCAAATATGTATTCTGTATAAAAATATGCCGATGTATCAGGGAGATACAGGCTTAAGTATAATCCTCATTGTAGGAACTGAACTTTGATGGGGGTCATAAAACCCTTGGAGGCCAATCCCTAGGCTTCACAGTCACTCTGCTGCCATTGGCTGACAGGAGTAAGTCTCCTGCCCATGGCAGAGTTCATAAAAATCTGTGCACAAGGACAGAGGAGAGAGACCCATGGAACATCACCAGACACTTAATTGGACATTGACGGCATATCCCTGTATCAGAAGAACTTTGAGGGTCTCCCCTGATACATACTGAACGGGGTTTGCAAGGATTCAAAAAGGACATATGAGCGACCATCTGAAAGCCTCCAGAGAAACTAAGTATTCTTTCATCTTTTTCCCTTTCATTTGAACTGTCGTGATTATTTATATTGTTATTATTATTCTGTAGATTTATAGTCATTTTCATTAGACTTGTATGCACTGCTTTTTACCTCTTATTAAAGATTATAAAATCTAAGTGGCCAAGTCTTCCATATTCTAAGCTGCTGAACAACGTACCTTGCCTTTGAAGAGACGTTACCAGGTAGTTAGTTAAATTGCATTTAGGAATTGTAGCTGGGGGTGATTGACTGCGGTTGGTCAGTAAGTGATATCCGGTTCATCCACTGATCTGTGTGATAGTGAATGACCCGGATAGTCGGCTCGTGGACCGGGAACCCACGTGGTGGCAGTTACCGAAGTGTAGTGTGGGGGTGTTAGCCGAAGGGTAATACCCCGGTCACGTGAGGTCTCTGTGTGTGCGCAGACTCCGTCACAGACCACTACGTCAGAGCTGTGGGATCCGGAGCGATCGGATCCATAGTTCGTGACAGATGCCATATGGTTTTTGGAAGGCAGATTTTGCTGGACTGTTTTTTTTGACACCATGTCCCATTTGAAGCCCCCCTGATGCACCCCTAGAGTAGAAACTCCAAAAAGTGACCCCATCTAAGAAACTACACCCCTCAAGGTATTCAAAACTGATTTTATAAACTTTGTTAACCCTTTAGGTGTTGCACAAGAGTTATTGGCAAATGGAGATGAAATTTGAGAATTTAAATTTTTGGGCAAATTTTCCATTTTAATAAATTTTTTCCAGTAACAAAGCGAGGGTTAACAGCCAAACAAAACTCTATATTTATTGCCCCGATTCTGTAGTTTGCAGAAACACCCCATATGTGGCAGTAAACTACTGTACGGGCACACGGCAGGGCGTAGAGGGAACGGAGCGCCGTGTGGTTTTTGGAAGACAGATTTTGCTGGACTGTTTTTTTGACACCATGTCCCATTTGAAGCCCCCCTGATGCACCCCTAGAGTAGAAACTCCATAAAAGTGACTCCATTTTGGAAACTACAGGATAAGGTGGCAGTTTTGATGGGACTATTTTTAGGGTACATATGATTTTTGTTTTAAAATAATGATGATAAAACAAATAATGATAAAGAAAAGTATTTTTCCCGAATGTACCAAAATATACATAGTTGGTAAGTAGTACATAATTTATTGTAAACATTGAAGTTTTCCAACATTTAAACAGCGAATGGTATTTTCTTCGGATAAAAGAGCAAAATAAAGCGAAAAAAAAAACGTAGCTTATAGACGGTGATAAGCCAGTTTTGCACAATAGAGGGTATGTACCAAATCATGCGCTGTCGGGAGCAGACTCAATATAATAATAGGGGGGAGAGAAGACAAAACAAGGAAGGTAATAGGGAATAAAAAACGGAAAGGGGGGGGGTTTGCTGTCACTTACTTGTCCTGCTTAAGAGGAAGGATTGGAATTTATATATTGGATTCTTTCAGTAGCAGAGAAGCTGTTCAGTGTATTTACCTGACCATCAATGGTAATCAGGCTTACTCTTCCAATAGCATGAAAACCTATTCTAATGTTAGGAGTAAAAAATTTCAAAATTTTTTCCAAGGGTTCCAGACAGCTTCAAATCGTTGGGGTGTTCGGGAGTCCCAGTGTGCTATTTGCTCCATATGGTACAATTGGTCACATCTTTGAAACCATTGCTGAATCGGGGGTATTTCTGCTTTCTTCCAGTAAACAGCTATAAGCAGTCTGGATGAAGCCAGTAGAATTCTGCAAAGGGTTTGTGTGTCCCCAGGGCATCTGACACCCTCAAACACCCCAAAAAGGCACAGTTTCGGCAAAACCGTCACGTTCATCTTCACTATATTAGATAGTGTTCTGCAGATTTCTTGCCTGTAGGATGTTATCTTGGGGCAAGTCCACCAAATATGTCTCTGAGTGCCTATTTCAGCATTACATCTCCAGCACATAGGGCTACAATCAGGGAACATGAGGTGAAGGCGTTGCAGAGTATAGTACCATTGGGTCAGGACTTTATAACTACTCTCCTGCAGTTTGACACACCTGGACACCCTATAGGGGGCCGTCAGGACATTTCTCAGCTCTTTTGCTGCGAACCATATAATTAAGATAAACAGATATTTATCTGGGCGTGATAAGGACTTTAGGATGGTGTATAGTTTTGATATCTTTCCCTTTGGGTCTTTGACTTGTAGAGCCAATTTTTCAAAAGCTGAATGCTCATTTTTATCAAGAAGATTTTTCAGGTGTTTCATTATGAAATGAATAATATGCAACATGTGGAATGTGGAGAGACCTGCCAACATGGGGTGTATTTTCAATTCAGCGAGGTTAGGGATGTCGTTACTTGGGCATATGGCCAAGACGGGAGTAGAAAGAGTTTTCGCAGGTAACGTTGCTCTGAAATGAGCAGAGGATTGATAAAGAACATCTCAAATCTGCATCAGAGCAAGGCGGTTTGGTAGGAACTGATCTTCCCAATTGGAGTTCTGCCATATTCCTAGCGTATATTCAGTGATATAACTATGTGTATGTAGTGGATCACTTTTCCTGTTTTTTTTCTAGGAAGATTAAAGAGTGCAAAGGAATGTTTGACATGTTTTCTTCAACTATTAGGTCCATCGCTTTATGGTAGACACATAGTTCAGGGATACCGAGTCCTCCGTCTCTAGAATGTTGTGTTGTAAATTTGAGAGGTAATCTAGCTCCTTTGCCCCTCCAAAGAAATTTTGTGAGGATACTTTGCAGTTTTTTAAAGTACGTTTTGGGACTTGGGATGGGTAAGGCTTGGAGATAGTAAAGAATCGTAGGGAGAAGTATTGTTTTAATAAGTGTCCTACGACCAAACCATGATACAAATGGTATATCCCATGAGCTTATCAAATCCTCTATTCGTTTTGGCAGTGTTTGGAAATTTTCACGAAACAGATGGGAGAATTCAGGTGTAATTACTATGCCCAGAAATACTATCGACTGACTGTTCCACTGAAAGGGAGTGGTTTGCTGCAAGTTAGCTACAGTATTGGGGCTTACGGACACATTCAGAAGTATAGATTTTGATAGGTTTACTGAAAAATTAGACAGAAGGTGGAAGGTCTGGAGTGTTGACATAATTGCTGGGAAAGCCAATTTTGGGTTAGTAATGAGTAGTAGAATGTCATCTGCAAATGCAGCTGTTTGGTGCATTGTGGACCCTATCATCAACCCCTTGATGTCCCTATTTTGTCTGAAGGACTGTAGAAGTGTTTCTATAACCAGCATAAAGAGTAGCGGGGAGAGGGGACATCCCTGACGAGTGCCGTTTGATATTTTGAACGTCGGAGAGAGGGTGCCATCCACCAGGATTCGCGCTGTGGGCGCATGATACATTGCCATAACCCCTTCTATAAAAGTATTTGGACATAGTTTGAGCCATATAGTGCCAGACCACTCTGTCAAAGGCTTTTTCTGCATCCATACTTAGGATGGCTAGCAGTATTTTTGTCTTTTTAGCTAATTGTATTAGATTTATAATCCTGACTATATTGTTTTTCCCTTCTCTACCAGGTATGAAGCCTACTTGCTCCGCTGATATGAGTTCTGGTAAGTAATGTTTTAGTCTGTTGGCAAGCATTTTTGCGTAGAGTTTAAGGTCGTTGTTGAGAAGCGAAATTGGCCTATAATTTGAACAGAGTGAATGTTCCTTATTTGGCTTGGGGATAATAGAAATTTGCGCCGTTAGCATATCTCTAGTGAATGGCTTACCCTCCCATGCTTCGTTACAAACAATCAGTAGGCAGGGCAGTAAGATCTCTTTAAACGAGGAGTAATAAAAGATAGGAAGTCCATCTGGACCCGGACATTTGTTAGAAGGAGAATCTTTCAAAGTTGCTTGTAGTTCGGATAGAGTAAATGGGGAGCATAACTTGTCTGCTTAAGTCTTGGTTAATGAGGGGAGGTTCAAAGTATCAAGCCAATTCTGTGTCAGTTGTTTTTTTAAACTAGTTTCGGATGAGGTTGATGCCTCTTGGAGATTATATAATTGGCTATAATATTTGCCATATTATATGGGAGATATAAGACACAACTTTCCTCTTTTTAACCTGGGACAATAGCACTTTCGTGGCTTTATTTCCATGCACATAATATTTATATTGGGTGGACAGGAATAATTTCGCTGTACTGGCGTTTAATATATTTTTTAATTCTGACCTCAGGGTATCCAGGTGTGCCAAAGTGTCTGCCTTCAATGTTCTCCTGTGCTGAATCTCCAATTTGGAGATTTTTAGGGTAAGTTCTTCTACTTTCTTTTGTTTTTTGACATAAAAGCCTAGGGCGATTAGGTGACCTCTTATGACAGATTTGTGAGCGTCCCAAATTACTGCTTGAGGCAGATCCTCTGTCTCATTTATACTGAAGTACTCTTCTATCAGATTCGCCACTTTTGGGATAGAGGAGGCTGATAGTAATGTTTCGTTCAGCCTCCATCTGTATTCTGATTTAGGCATGTTAGAAACTAGAAGGGTTAGAAAGACCGGGGGCGTGGTCTGAGAAAAGTATATTCCCGATTTGAGATGAAACGCAGTGCTGAAAGGGAACTTATAGCAACAAAAACATAATCCAATCTCTGATATGAGTGGTGGGCAGAAGAGAAGTAAGTATAATCCTTATCATTGGAGTGCATTGCCCTCCAAGCGTTAATGAGTCCTTGACTGGAAAGTGCTATTTTAATTCTTCTCAACGCTTTTTTTGACATTGCAAATGTGATCGCACACTACATCCAGCACTCTGCCCTCCATGCTGGATGAGACATTGGTTTATATTTTGGCCAAAGCATAGTAAGCCACTCACCGCGTCAAGGTTGTCTCATGAGTGGTCCCTAACTCTTGTTCCTACCTGTTCATGGGCCATGACAGCCACATAAAATCCAGGGAATGCAGGTCAGCATGCAAGCCAAGTACACTTTGCTTGTAACCCCGTCCGGTGCCATTACAGCTTTCATCGGATCCAGGGATGCAAGTACCAACATGCATGCTGAACCCACCATATACTTCTCCTGGAGCCAAATGGCTAATGGTAGGTTCTATACAAGCAGACTCAGTTTTATACTGACTTTAAAACCAGCCTCAAGGACAGATTAACTGGTCAGGTGTGCAATGACTCCAAGGAGATCGCCACGCCTCCAATATATACTACAAAAAAAAAAATAGGGGGTTGAGTCAGCACAACCTGCCTGTAGGTGCAGATCACTATGGCGAAATACATATACAAACGGAAAATGCAAATGTGATCGCACACTACATCCAGCACTCTGCCCTCCATGCTGGATGAGACATTGGTTTATATTTTGGCCAAAGCATAGTAAGCCACTCACCGCGTCAAGGTTGTCTCATGAGTGGTCCCTAACTCTTGTTCCTACCTGTTCATGGGCCATGACAGCCACATAAAATCCAGGGAATGCAGGTCAGCATGCAAGCCAAGTACACTTTGCTTGTAACCCCGTCCGGTGCCATTACAGCTTTCATCGGATCCAGGGATGCAAGTACCAACATGCATGCTGAACCCACCATATACTTCTCCTGGAGCCAGATGGCTAATGGTAGGTTCTATACAAGCAGACTCAGTTTTATACTGACTTTAAAACCAGCCTCAAGGACAGATTAACTGGTCAGGTGTGCAATGACTCCAAGGAGATCGCCACGCCTCCAATATATACTACAAAGAAAAAAATAAGGGGTTGGGTCAGCACAACCTGCCTGTAGGTGCAGATTACTATGGCGAAATACATATACAAACGGAAAATGCAAATGTGATCGCACACTACATCCAGCACTCTACTTGGCTTGCATGCTGACCTGCATTCCCTGGATTTTATGTGGCTGTCATGGCCCATGAACAGGTAGGAACAAGAGTTAGGGACCACTCATGAGACAACCTTGACGCGGTGAGTGGCTTACTATGCTTTGGCCAAAATATAAACCAATGTCTCATCCAGCATGGAGGGCAGAGTGCTGGATGTAGTGTGCGATCACATTTGCATTTTCCGTTTGTATATGTATTTCGCCATAGTGATGTGCACCTGCAGCAGGTTGTGCTGACCCAACCCCTTATTTTTTTGCTTTTTTTGACATTGTCGAATTTCCAGTGGAAGAGTCAAGACTGGGGAATCGCCTCCCAGGACAATAATACCTTCAGCAAAGTTTTCCATCTTATCAATAGTTTCTAATAACCAGGAGGTCTGAGCTGTGTTTGGTGCGTAGATATTGCAGAGCGTGAATAGTTGGGGACCCAGCATACCCTTTACAAAAATAAATCTTCCCTCCTCATCCCTTAACGTATCCTGGTGTATAAAGGGGGCATTTTTATAAATGGCTATGCTGACCCCTTTTTGAGGCAGATAGTGGGGAGGGACTATGAAACCATTGGTTATACAGCATGTGTGATAATTTTGGGATATGATTTTTCCGGAAGTTCGTTTCTTGTAACATCGCTATTTGCACCTTCTTCTTATGCAAGTGTTGACATATTTTGCTCCGTTTTGATGGGACATTTAGACCCCTGACATTGTATGTGCATATTTCTAATTAAGCCATTTACATAGATACTTCTTTGGCTGATTACCATCCTTACCTGGTTCCAGGACTCGTGGCGTGAACAGCAGAGTGGGGAGAAGGAAATAAGAGGAGCAAGGTGGAAGGACCAAAAAGAGAAAAAGGGTGAAAAACGGTAAGAACAAATGCAAATAACATTTAATAGAAAATTTCCATAATATGGACATAGGAATTGGAGGGGTTGTCTACCAAACGTGACCACAGACCCCTATGAGCTAGCTATTCTAGGGAGACATATACCATATACCATAAAATTATATAAGCTGAGAAATGGAAAGCAAATAAGAGAAAAAATAAATAAAAACCTGCAGGATGAGAGAGGGAGAAAAAGGATAGTAGTGAGCTAATAATAAGTAGATATGTTCTGAAAACATTTGTACAACCCACTAGGTGGCGCTAGTCTACCAAAAATCAAGGTATTCCAGGTTAGCTCAGCGATACCCAGTGCACCAATTCAGGTACGGTTATGTCTTCTTATGTTGAAGATGGAACGAGGAGTGGAAGAACTTGGTACGCTCAAAAAATGAGGAAAGAGAGTATTTGAGGGTATAGCTTATACGACAGGTATAAAAGGTGGTTGATAGCAGACTAGAAATAACATTGGGTGGATTATTAAATAACCTTAGTTATTCACCACTAATGGGACAGAAGATAGAGATAGTGTTATCTATGGGCATATCACATCTTGTGTTTTCTGCTCATCTTGTGGGAGTTTGGCCGGGAATCTTCTTAGATTCGTGCTTCCTGGGGGACCTCTGCTGCCAGTCACTCCGTGCAGGTAGAGAGGGCAGAGACGCCATGTTCTGAGCAGGACACCAGTCCGATATATCGAGATCTTGAATGTCCAAAGCTTCACAGACTCTCATTAGGTCTGCATGCGAACGGATGACTGGCTTCCGGAGTGGCGCATTAATTAACAGTCCAAAGGGGTGAAGCCATCTATATGTCATTTTCTTCTGTTGCAAGACTTCTAGAAAAGGTCTCAGATGATAGATCTTGATATAGCGCTATAATAGACCCTTCAATGTCGATCGTCTTATTGCTGCGCGCCGCATCTAGAATTTGTTTCTTTACCGAGAACCTTGTCATGCGGCAGATAACATCTCTAGGGGATTCTTGTGGTTTCGGCATCGGTCGCAGAGCTCTGTGAATCCTATCCATTTCCAGAAGTTCAAGCGGGCAGTCTGGGACCAGGCGGGAAAATAATGATTCCACCTCTTGTTTTAGGGAATCCAGCTTGACTGACTCAGGGACACCCTTCAGCCTGATATTGTTACGTCTTCCCCTGTTATCTTGGTCTTCTATTAGGGCATATAAGTAGTTTACATGAGCTTGTGCATTATCCATTGTATTTGATACTTGCTCACCAAACGTGATGATGGTGTCTTTAGCTGTTTCTAGGGCTTCCACTCTGGCATGTAACTAATGTACATTCTAGGGCTTCCACTCTTTTAATCTCAGACAGGTCTTGTCGGAGGGGTTCAATTGCGGCTCCTAAGAGGTCTCTCATGAAGGCTCTAGAGAGAGGTAAGTTATCTTCAGCTATGGCCTCCTCCGGATTGCTTTCTTCCCCGCCATCTTGGTTTCTGAGCGGACTTCAGATTTCTTTACGAATCTGTCCAAGTCGCTTTGTGTGGATGCCAGTTTAAGCCTCCCTGGTGTTTCCCTAGGCTTTTCCTTGTTAATCTTTCCCATTTTCAGCTGTTAATAACGCTATAAAATGCTCATAGGGACTCGGTCTGCAGCGAAGCTCTTCACACTCCGCCCCCGGGTACATATGATTTTTGGTTGCTCTATATTACATTTTTGTGAGGCAAGGTTACCAAAAATAGAAATTCTGAAATTTCATCTCCATTTGCCATAAACTGTTGAGGAACACCTAAAAGGTTAATAAAGTTTGTAAAATCAGTTTTGAATACCTTGAGGGGTGTAGTTTCTTAGATGGGGTCACTTTTATGGAGTTTCTACTCTAGGGGTGCATCATGGGGGCTTCAAATGGGACATGGTGCAAAAAAAAAAAAGGCTATCAAAGTCTGCCTTCCAGAAACCATACAGCGTTCCTTTCCTTCTGCGCCCTGCCGTGTGCCCGTACAGCAGTTTACGACCACATATGGGGTGTTTCTGTAAACTGCAGAATCAGGGTAATGAACATTACGTTTTGTTTGGCTGTTAACCCTTGCTTTGTTACTGGAAAAAAATGTATTAAAATGAAAAATTTGCCAAAAAATAAAAAGTTTTTATTTTATTTTTTTGACTGTGTTTATCTGAGGGGTTAGGTCATGGGATATTTTTATAGAGCAGATTATCTTAGGTAGGGGCTAATTTTTTGCGGGATGAGAGGACGGATTTATTGGCACTATTTTGGGGGGCATATGACTTTTTGATCGCTTGCTATTAGAATTTTTGTGATGTAAGGTGACAAAAAAATAGCTTTTTTTGCACCGTTTTTATTTTATTTTTTTGACTGTGTTCATCTGAGGGGTTAGGTCATGGGGTATTTTTATAGAGCAGATTCTTACGGACGTGGCGATACTTAATATGTCTACTTTTTTATTTTTTTTACTATTACAAAATAATATTTTTGAAAAGAAATATTTTTGGTTTGAGTGTCTCAAGTCTGAGAACCATAGTTTTTTTTCCCGATTGTCAATGGCTAAATGGAATTAAAATTGGAGAAGGGGATTATAAATTTAGTACTCCATAGAAGTGTGGTACTCCCTGAAGCAACCGTCAATGCAGAGGCCCGGATGATCGGGGCACGTGTCACACTGAGTGGTGGTGTCTATCCGTATCCCCCTCTTGTGACATACTCTGCATCTTTTTTGGGTCCGTCCCTTCTTTCCAGTATGGGGGACCACACCTGGAAAGTGTTGGCCAGGGACGATCCGGGCGCCTCCAGTTCCCGAGGTACTCCGGCCTGCTCTTTCCCTGTCAGAAAAGATCAGGGCCTTGAGGACTGCCTCATAGAACTGGAGGAATGTCCCTGTGCTGCCAGCACTCTGGGACAGCACAAAAGAGTTGTACAAGGCAACCTGCACCAAGTAGACCGCAACTTTTTTGTACCATGCCCGGGTTTTGCGCATGGCATTATATGGCTTGAGGACTTGATCAGAGAGATCCACTCCTCCCATATACCGATTGTAGTCGACGATACAATCGGGCTTGAGGACCGTTGCCGCGGTACCTCGCACAGGGACAGGGGTGATGCCGTTACTAGTGTCATCTGCAAAAATAGAAATGGTGCTATTAATCCCGTCCTCAATATCATTAATAAATAAATAATAGAGGACCTAGCACTGAACTGTCATGGCTGAGGATAGGGAAAACCCTCAGCCGTGCGATGACTGAAGATGGTGGTCGCTGCTTGGCCAGGACGACAGAATTAGGGAGCAGGTCACCTCCTATTACGTCCCTAGTTCTGACCCTGACTCCTAGCTGTATGAGCCGACCCTGATGGTAGGAGGGCTCATACTGCAGAACCTTGGGGTCCCTACTAGCCCTCAGGGTGGCCCTGAACTAGGAGCAGGGTAAGACGACCTGTTCCTCCTAGATGCGGACGAACAGGGGTCTCACAGGCCAAGCTGCAAGGAAGGGGAAACAAATACAACTTTTGAATATGGCAGGTGAACTAAAGCAGTTCCAAACCTACCTGCCACAGCCACGCTGACTGGAACCCGTGCATGACTACTGCTGTCCACAAACATATGAAGGACACAGAACACAACACATATCACACAGGTAACCAGGACATCCATAGTTGCAATAAACCGAAAGACCATAAAGACATCTTCAAACATCAGACATAAAGTTTATGACCACAAGGGTGGCCCTCACTGGCAGATGGTATAAACCAGGAGGATGACATCAGCTAACCATGGCTGAAGTACCCCTCAGAGTCTGGCATCCAGCAGGAGCTAAATAGGCCCAAGTGGCCACACCCACACCCAGTGATCACACACTAAGAAGGGAGTTAACCCTTCCTACACCAGGCAAGGGAAAAAGCCACTTAAAGGGAAAGTGTACAATAAACAATTACACTGCAGCTGTTACCGCAGGCAATGACATGCGTGGCAACCATGTCCTGGGAGTCAGCCAGAAGGCCGAGACACTGCCACCACATGTACACAATACACACGTTGCCACGGGCAGCCACAAGTGAAGGGAAGTGTCACAGTGCACACATACATAAACCTCGTGCACACCAGACATATAAAGTGCATACATACATACACACACACCCAAGCAGGTGTAACCGCATGCACTTGACAGCAAGCTGCCTAGCAACAGCTCAGGCTGCTATACTGCCAAGTACCAAATCATGTTGCCAGCGGCAACCACACGTGAGGCAACATACAAGCAGCCCTCACCATGTGGTTGACAATAAAACCAAACCGCAGGCAATAGCATGCGGATCAGGAGTCACGACCATAAACATGGGCGTGACATGAACCTTGGGATGCATCACTTATAACCCAGGACCATTCTGAATAGGAATCATTGACCACAACTCTCTGGACACGGTCCTTCAGCCAGTTTTCAATCCAATTACAAACTATACTTTCCAAGCCAATAGACCTTACTTTACCTATTAAACGTCTATGAGGGACAGTATCAAAAGCCTTTGCAAAATCCAGAAACACTACATCCACAGCCGCCCCTCTGTCCAGGCTTCTACTCACCTCACTACATCCACAGCCGCCCCTCTGTCCAGGCTACTACTTACCTCACTACATCCACAGCCCCCCTCTGTCCAGGCATCTACTCACCTCACTACATCCACAGCCTCCCCTCTGTCCAGGCATCTACTCACCTCACTACATCCACAGCCTCCCCTCTGTCCAGACTACTACTCACCTCACTACATCCACAGCCGCCCCTCTGTCCAGGCTACTACTCACCTCTCTACATCCACAGCCGCCCCTCTGTCCAGGCATCTACTCACCTCACTACATCCACAGCCTCCCCTCTGTCCAGGCTACTACTCACCTCACTACATCCACAGCCGTCCCTCTGTCCAGGCTTCTACTCACCTCACTACATCCACAGCCGCCCCTCTGTCCAGGCTTCTACTCACCTCACTACATCCATAGCCGCCCCTCTGTCCAGGCTTCTACTCACCTCACTACATCCACAGCTGCCCCTCTGTCCAGGCTACTACTCACCTCACTACATCCACAGCCGTCCCTCTGTCCAGGCTTCTACTCACCTCACTACATCCACAGCCGCCCCTCTGTCCAGGCTTCTACTCACCTCACTACATCCATAGCCGCCCCTCTGTCCAGGCTACTACTTACCTCACTACATCCACAGCCGCCCCTCTGTCCAGGCTTCTACTCACCCACTCATAAAAACAAATCAGGTTAGTCTGACAACTTCTGTCCTTGGTAAACCAATGTTGGTTATCACTTATAATATTATTTACAGTCACATACTCCTGTATATAGTCCCTTAAAGGGGTTGTCCGGGTTCAGAGCTGAACCAGCACATACCCATATTTTCACCCAGGCAGCACCCCTGATGTTAGCTGGATCACGCAGTGCAAGGGCTCTTTTGTTTACAATAACATACTGCCGAGCGGAGGTATCCTCCCGGCAGTGTGTTCGCTGACGTCACTGGCTCTGATGGGCGTGCTTTAGAACTGCCCTGGCCCTTTTACTGGCTAGGGCAGCGCTAAAGCCCGCCCATCAGAGCCGGTGATGTCACCGGGCTACCTGGCAGCCCCATGGAGAGACCAGTTCGTCACCGGGACTCCTGAAAATGCCTTTGCCCTGCGCGATTTAGTGCAGAGCAAAGGAGAGCATCGGAGCATGAACTGCAGTTCTGAACCCGAACAACCCCTTTAAGAGTCCTTCAAACATTTTTCCCATGACAGAAGTTAAACTAACTGGTCTATAATTACCTGTGGAGGACCTAGAGCCTTTTGTGAATTTGGGCACCACATTGCCTTGTGTCAATCACTTGCCACTGTACCAGTAACTAGAGAATCTTTAAAAATTATAAACAGGGGCACAGCAATGACTGAACGGAGCTCTTTAAGCACTCTTGGGTGTAATCCATCTGGACCCGGAGCCTTGTTCACATTTACCTTATTTAACTTAGCTTGGGCCATATCTATAGTTAGCCAATTGAGTATATTATTGGATGTACTAAAAGCCCCAGCACTACAGATATCAGCTCCTTTCTCTTCTTTTGTATATACACAGCTAAAAAAAACATTTAGTAACTCTGCCTTTTCCTCATCTTCAGTGACTAACCCCCCTTTACCATTATTTAGGGGACCTACCTGCTCAGACCTTGTTTTTTTTAGCATTTATGTATTTAGGGAACCTGTCATCAACTTTATGCTAACCTCACTGAGGGCAGCATAAGTTAGTGACAGAAATGCTGATTTCAGCGGTGTGTCACTCATGAGCTAATAGTAAGTGGTTGCCGAGAACCAGCATCATAATCATTGCAGCCCAGGCCTTGAAAAGAGTCAACTCTACCTGAGAAGAGTCGTGGTTATACATAATCTCCTGCTCTCTCGTCCATCTGCTGATGATTGGCAGTTCTCTCCTAGACAGAAAGGGAGAAAACTAGGTAGAAGACTGTCAATCATCAGCAGGTGGGCAGGAGAGCAGGAATTTATGAATAACCATGACTCTTCTCAGGAGGCCGTGACTCTTTTCCGGGCTTAATCTGCAATGATTGTGATGTTGGTTCTTGGCAACCACTTATTTTTAACTTATAAATGAAAGACAGCTGAAATCAACTCACCTGTCTCTACTTTATGCTGCCTTTAGTATGGGCAACATAAAGGTGATGACAGGTTCCCTTTAAAGATTTTTTGGGGATTTGTTTTCTCTCTTTTGCCACCTGCTGTTTGTTTTGTATTTTTGCAAATTTTCTCTCCTT
Organism: Bufo bufo; assembly: GCF_905171765.1. NCBI lineage: Eukaryota > Metazoa > Chordata > Amphibia > Anura > Bufonidae > Bufo > Bufo bufo. The sequence goes on from NC_053394.1 coordinate 406,919,060, forward strand.
TTTACAGGTTTTGTTAAGCCCTTTGTAAACTTCAAAGGCTACATCTGACCCCACAGATGGGGGTAATTTTAGCCGTTTATATCTGTTACCTGAAGGAATACACTTTTTTGTGCAATTACTCAATGTGGATTTAAAGCTCTCCCATTTATCCTCAGTATTATTATGTGACAGTAGCTTCTCCCAGTCTATGCCCTGAAATGCTGCCCACAATCCAGGGAAATTAGGCTTTTTAAAATTCAGTGTTTTTTCTCTGCCTGGCAGAGTTTGCTTCTTATAGTGTAGGTGGAATATAATTATATTGTGGTCACTATTTCCTAGTGTTTCTCGAACAGTAACATTTCTAAGCAGTTGAGGCAGAACCATGACCCCAGTCAATGTCTGGTAAGTTAAAATCTCCCATTATGACCACTGTACCAGCCTGTGCAGCCGCTCTATTTGGTTGTACAGTTGTGTTTCTATCTCCTCTGTGATGTTAGGGGGTCTATAGATTACACCAAGTATTTTATTCAGTATTTTTATATCCTTTTGAACTTCCACCCATAAGGTTTCCACATCCTCACCATCCGCACCCACAATTGCCTCTTTCACACTTGTCTTCAGATCACTCCTCACATACAGGCACAGACGCCACCGCCTTTTCTATTGACCCTGTCTTTCCTAAATAGTGTAAAACCCCCAATATTTACAGCCCAGTCATGTGAAGAGTCCAACCATGTCTCAGCCACACCAACTACATCTATGTGTTCTTCTAGTACCATAGCCTCCAGATCCTCTATTTTTCTAGCTAGACTTCTGGCATTTGTGAAAATACATTTTAAATGACTATTACCTGTAAAGTGAATATCCAGGATTTTTTTGGTTACCTTGGTTGATGTTTGTATGTAACAGGTTCTTGTTTCCAGCAGCTCTATCATCGGTGTAAAGTTCTGCCCAGTCTTCTCTCTACTTTCCTCACTAACCCCAACCCCACTAAATCCCTACTGTCCCCTTATATATGCCACTCTCTATCTACCCCCTTATTAATTTGACCCCACCCTCCCCCCAGATCCTAGTTTAAAAGCTCCTCCAGCCATCTAACCATTTGTCCCCCAGAGCAGTTGCACCCTCCCCATTAAGGTGCAGCCCGTCCCTACTGTAGAGCCTGTAACCGACAGAGAAGTCGGCCCAGTTCTCCATGAACCCAAACCTTTACTTCCTGCACCAGATTCTGAGACACTTTTTTAACTCCCTAAGCTCCCGTTGTCTCTCTGGTGACGCTTGTGGCACTGGTAGTATTTCTGAAAACACTACCTTGGAGGTCCTGGACTTGAGCTTTTCTCCTAGTTCCCTAATCTCCCCCTGACTTTGTCATTGGTGCCAATGTGTACCATGACCGCCGGGTCTTCCCCAGCCCCACCCAGCAATCTGTCAATCTGATCCGCAATATGCCGAACCCAAGCACCCGGAAGACAACACACTGTTCAGCATTCACGGTCTCGGCGACAGATGACCCTGTCTGTCCTCCCAATAATAGAGTCCCCTACCACCAGCATCTGTCTAATACTTTTCCCATCCTTCCTGCAGCGGTTATCCTCCTGGTTACTAGGAGAAATGCCCTGCTGCCGTGTTGCTGGCCCTGGGCTTTCATCCCTAATATCAGCCAAACAGGCATATTTACTAGGGCGTTCCAGCTTAGGACTATCTTCCCTGGCACTTTTCCATCTACCCCTTCTTCCTACATTAACCCAACATCTACCCACATCCAGATCATAAAAATGGCTTCTACCCGTGTGAGTCTTCTGACATCTATCAACATCTGATTTCTGGAGAAAACATTTCCTACATTCTAACCCCTTCGTGACCAAGCCTGTTTGAGCCTTCACGATGAAGCCACATTTTGGAAATCTGCTATGTGTCACTTTAACAGAGAATAACTAAACTCACTAATAGTTTTGAACATCCAAGTAATTCTGACGTTTTTCATCACATATTGTACTTTATTTAGGTGATAAAATTCAACTGATACAACTTGAGTAATTTTTTTAAAAAATCTGTGAAAATTGTAAAAAAAAACAATTTCTTTCCAATTTTCAACTGCAATATGTCACACACATATATATATATATATATACACACACCGTTGAAAATGTTTATCAGAAATGTATTTCCATGTGCTTACTTTATTTTTAAACGTTTTACTTTTTTCATCAGTTTAGGAGATGTCCAATTTTAATGTTCATTTTAAAAATCTTGATGTATATTTTTCTTCTCTGCACCAAGCCAGGTTTGTAGAGACATAAACATCAGAATAATAGAAACCTCTGGAGATGATGCAATTTTTAAAACCACGCATGTAACACACTATTGTTTAGTAGTGTGTGAAACTGGCATCGGAACTAAAACAGTCAGGTCCCAATTGTAAAACGAATAGCAGGGGCTGAGTAATATAATATAGCAATGGAGAATCAGGATCAGATCTGATGGTCAGCCATGTTGTCTTACTCAGATTTCTACCTTAAAGCTTAGTTAAAGAGTCACCTTGAATAGTGATGTACTGTTGCAAAGAAAATAGAGGTCCTTAGGTGATCAACTAAAGCCTGTTTTCTAATAAGGACGAGCTAGTTAATGAGATATTTATGTCCTCCATAGCTTCGTTTAGATAATTATTGGACAAATTCCTTTGTTCTCTGCGGTATAAAAGAGCGTGTTTGGGGACACACACACTCAGCACTGCTGCTCCACACTTCCATCTACCTCATGTTATATTCTGCCTTTTATATTTATTTCAATGCTGAAATGCTTGATGCTCTTGTCTCTGAATAAACGAAAGAATCTTCTCAAGAAGAAGTCGTCTCAAGAAGTTTTGTGTTGTTGCAGCCAATTTCCAACATCCTTCTCCGGAGATCACTGGCACTAAATAGCATGAACTCCCTCATCCATGTATTACCCTCCCGATCAGAAACTTTCCCAGCAATTACCTTTGTTGGTGTCTTCCTCCTTCAATCAGGTACCTCTGATGTGAGGGCAAGGAAGAGCCAATCATTGCAATTCAAGGAAATATTGTTGCAGTAATAGCTTTCCCCCTGTTGCACACTGTGTATATTCTATCCCTCTATGGAGCAGCAGTCCTTACAGTCTTGATATATTTGCCAGTGTGTGTGTATGTATGTATATATATTGTGGGGATTCGCTCTGGTAGTTAGGACTAGCAGATGCAGTATAGAGGCAAAGTACACAGTTCTTGAATCAGACAGCGGTGTTTATTCACACATTGGTGTATAACATAGTGCAGATAAGGTGTATCACAAAACGCAGGTGGATTGGTGTTTGTTCACACACAATTAAAGTCCATAAACAATAAAAGTCACACAGACTCCTGAGCTCCACTGTCAGAGGGAGGTAAATCCACACACCTGGCAGTGCTGGCTGGTTTTTATGCCAGGCAAAACCCGGCCTGGAACTTGGGGAGTAGTCACCCACCCAGCACTTTGACTACTCCCAGTAAGAGCCGTCCTGGATCAGCTATAACAGTCATGCTAAATCTTTAGGTGTCAATTAGCAATAGCTGCTGCTGACACATAAAATACAGACTCTTACTTCACCGAGACCAGGAACCTCGGTGACACACCTTCCATCCACGATTATTCCAGGTACTTTCTTACAATATATACACACACACACTATATCTTCAAGTCCCAAAGTGGCACTTAAAAAATAAATAAAAAATTGTAGTAAAATAAAATCTCATTTCTAATTGGTTAAAAAAAAATAAAAAATACTAGACAATTGCCATTGCCACATATGTAAGAACCTGATCTATAAAAGGATAATGGTACTTTTCCAGCGTGATGAACAATGTAAAAAAAAGTTTAAAAATAATAGCTGTTTTTGTCACCTTCCTCTCAAAAAATGGTACAAAAAGCAATGTATGTATGTATCTATCCCAAAACTGTACCCTTCCTGCAAAAAACTAGCTCTCAGATGTCTACATTGGTCGAAAAATCAAAAAAGTTATGCATGTTAGTACATGGCAATGCAAAATACAACTGATTTGTAACAAAAAAAAGAAGATTTTATGAAGTAGTAAAGCTTGAAAAAAAACAATATAAATTTGGTGTTTCTATAGTTGTAGCGACCTTCAGAATTAAGTTATCATATTATAAATAAAGCAAGGTGAACTCCATAAAAAATAAAAAAACACTGACAGAACTGTTTCCCCATCTCACGTCCCAAAAAAATTAGATAAAAAGTGATCAAAAAGACAAATGTACATAAAATTGTGCGAATTAAAACTACAGTTTATCCCACACAGCTCAGTCAACAACAAAAAAATAAATAAATGTTTTGGCTCTAAAAAAACAACAACATTTCAGTAAATTCCATGTTACAAAATCCAGATGTCGCTCCTTCCATTTGAGCCCTCAAATGCGCCCAAACAGCAGTTTACGACTTAATATATGGTATATCTATAAACTGCAGAATCAGTATTGAGGTTTGTTTTGCTGCTATCCCTTGCTGTGTTACAGGAAAAATGGATTCAAATGGAAAAATGAAATTTTTTAAATTTCACCTCTATATTGCTTTAATTTCTGTGGAACACCTAAAGGGTTAACAACATTTCTAAAATCTGTTTTGAATATCTTGAGGGGTGTCGTTTCTAAAATGTGGTCATTTATGGGTGGTTTCTATGAAAGAAATTAAATGGTTAATGAACATTAATGGTGCTAATTGTAGTTAAATTGTCAAATCTTCATTTTGACTCTTTTATGCCTAAAATCTATGATTGAGAAATATAGTCACTTGACTCTTAAAGGAAGTTAAACAAACAACGCAAATAGGGAACTGCTCGGCAGAATATGATAAATATAGACATGGAATTTTCCAGATGTATGAGTAATACCTGTGTGTACCTACGTGTCATTTTTCATACCATCATGTTTCCGATTGGTTGCTTTATTAAATACTTGTGATTGGACATATTAAAATTAATGTCTGAAGGGGTGGTGACTAGACCCACAATGTACATCTAATAAAATTGGCTCATTGGGCATTGCCCGGCAGAGAATCCTTTAACCAGCAAAGTGTGTCTGGTTGTTTCATTCTTAGGTCGACCGCATCCCCTGGCACATGGAGAAAACTTAATAACCAATTTGAATCCCACAGACAAGTGAGTGTAGTCCCCTGATTTGGAACTTATCCTAAATTGCAGCAACATTTCGATCATCAAAATTACTTCAGAACTGAATTGGTCCTTAAAAAGTTGATTTTGGAAATTTTCTTGAAAATTAGAAAAATTGCTTCTAAAAAGTCTAAACCTTCTAAATGTTCGAAAAAAATAAAGATATTTACAAAATTTTGTCAAAATAAAGTAGACATATGGAGATTGTTAAGTAATAACTATTTTGTGAGGCATCACTACCTGTATTAAAAGCAGAATTTTTTTTAAAAAAAGTTTCCAAAATTGTAAATTTTTCAAAATTTTCGGGATATTAGATAATATTTTTTTGAAATAAAGGTAAATCTAATTTGTAATTAACATGAAGTACTATGTGTCATGAAAAATCTCAGAATCGTTTGGATAAGCGAAAACATTCCAAAGTTACTACCACATAAAGTGAGACGTCAAATTTGCAAAATTAAGCCGTGTCAGGAAGGTGAAAAATGTCTTGGTCCTGAAGGGGTTGTAACTATGCCCATGGTGCTCGTGGATAACATCCATGGACCACATTTGTTGGATTTATTTACCGATACATTTTGGTAAGGGTGTAAAAATTTAAATATTATTGCTTTAGAGGGGTGAGATATGGCCTCAGTTTAAGTAGGCAATCGTAGCCACAGACCTTTCTTGGAAAAACTTGCACATTATCAATGAAATGCAGAAAGCAAATGTCTGCTTCAAATAGAGGAGCGACGTGAGCTGCATGTGTTGCCGAGTAAGAGCAGTCACAAGAAAACAATCTTAAAACTTAGCTTTTAAAGGGGTTATCCAAGAATATAAAAAGCTCCCCCAGTCTACTATTAGTTGCTCCCCCATCCGACACCAGATGTTTTCATCTGTGCATGGGGAGAAGTGGCAGTGCAGGAACCAGGAGCAGCACAGGAAGCGGGTTAAGTATATTCAATGTGAGGAGCCCAGCATATGGGGAACTTTTTATTGTTTCTGATAACCCCTTTAAAGCGAACCTTTCACCTGCATTTCACTTAATAAACTATCAAAAGTACCTTATGGATCATCCTCATTGTGTTATCATACAGTCTTGTCCCGCTTTTCTGCCATGTATATGCATGGAAAAATCGCCTTATAAAGTACTTTTCTCCAGCTCCACAAGTCACTATAGAAGTCAAGGGGACCGCGCTTGTACAGGCGGCGCAAGCGCCGTCGGACTCAAGCGCGATCCTGTAACTGAATCGCGCATGTGCCACGCGTGAGGAAGAGAAGACAGGCAGGCATCGGGGACGGCACATGCGCGATTCAGTTACAGGATCGCGCTTGAGTCCGACGGCGCATGCGCCGCCTGTACAAGCGCAGTCCCGGCGACTGACCCAGGTGTCAATTAGACTGCATAGGGGCGGGGTTACGGCAGGGGAGTTACAGCCTGGAGTGAGGGAAGGGCTACCCCCTTGACTTCTAACGTGACTTGTGGAGCTGGAGAAGAGTACTTTATAAGGCGATTTTTTCATGCATATACATGGCAGAAAAGCGGGACAAGACTGTATGATAACACAATGACTTTTGATAGTTTATTAAGTGAAATGCAGGTGAAAGGTTCGCTTTAACTGATCAAGTCCTAAAACTAATTGTCTAAGAATTATATTGAAAAAAAAAAACACAATGTGAGTACATTGACTCCCTAAAAAGACCCCCGCTTTTTGGTGTTACCTAAAACTTCAATATAATTAATAATTATGGACAGTCCAGTAATGAAGAACCCACTAACAAACAGTAACAACTAAACAGACTAAACAGAAAATATGAGTATCTTGGCTCCCAAATACCCATGGCCCACCTTTTTTGTAACAATTATAGTTATCCTAGCAGTAGACAGCCCAGTAACAGACAATAAAAACTAAACAGAAATTATGAGTAAATTGATTTCCTCACCCCACAACCCTTTTGGCGTTCCCTAAATGTTACATAAAATTAATAATTATTGTGTGGTATGTTTCAAAGGTAATAACAGAGGCCTGGTTGTGATGGACACATGGCACAATAAATCGGGGATTCCTCCTCCTTCCATGTTTCAAAATATGTTCTGGAGGTAGTGGCGGGGACGTGGGGAGGAAAATAATACTCTGGGAGCCTTCACGCCTCTTAAGACTCATGTAATTACTGAGGTGCAGAGGTATCAAACAGGAGGGTGCTCAATCACCTTCTGGAACCGGAGGAAGGCGATTGTTCCTTTATAAAGGACAAATCCATAATATGTAGCTGTCTGTAATGGGTGGATCGCTACCTTTTTATATCAGGGTCTTGTTTTATGCTTTATCGGATATAATTGAAGGACCTAGTCGGAGAGATACGCCACTGAAAAATGTATGATGTGTCATGCAGATAGGCTTACTCTTATCAGTGGTAGTCCCTCTCTCCAAATACTGGTCAAGTGCAAGTGCAAATGTAGCCCCTTTTTCCACCTGCTTGGACACTAGTTGTTGCGGGAATCCAGCTCTATTTTTTGACTGTCCCATAAGCCCCTGTATTTATGGTTTCTACAGGAATGAAGGGAAGTCCCTATACCAATCAGAGGATTGAGGTTCATTTTTTTTTTCTCCACTTGAACATTTTCAGTGAAAGGTGATTCACTTTTAACTGTCTTTTACAATTGATCACTGGTATTCATTCAATACAGGAGATCATTTGTGTTCAGGGACCTCTCACAGCAACCCCACAGATTATTGGTCCAAGCCCTCAGCTACCTCTGGTAGCTGAAAGCAAGGTGCTGTTTTATTTCGATGCAGCACCATAAAAAAGCGCATCTATCAGAATAAAGCTAGTTAGTGACCACTGTAAAACACATATGGCAGTCAGTAACTAGCTAAACATGAAGATGGCTTCTCTCTTTTGTGAATTTTTTGATGTGTAACAAGATGTGATTTCTGGTTAAAACATTTCCCACATTCTGAACATGAATATGGCTTCTCCCCTGTGTGAGTTCTTTGATGTGTAACCAGATATTTTTTTACATAAAAACGTTTTCCACATTCTGAACATAAAAATGGCTTCTCCCCTGTGTGAGTTCTTTGATGTTTAACAAGGTCTGATTTATGGTTGAAACATTTTCCACATTCTAAACATGAGAATGGCTTTACCACTGTGTGAGTTTTTTGATGCGTAACCAAATATTTTTTTATAGCAAAACATTTCCCACATTCTGAACATAAAAATGGCTTCTCCCCTGTGTGAATTCTTTTATGTTTAACAAGAGCTGATTTATGGTTAAAACATTTCCCACATTCTGAACATGAAAACGGCTTCTCCCTTCTGTGAGTGTGCTGATGTCCATAAAGATTAGAAATGTTTACAAAACATTTTCCACATTCTGAACATGAATATGGTTTCTCCCCTGTGTGAATTCTTTGATGTTTACCAAGATCCGATTTATCAATGAAACATTTCCCACAATCTAAACATGAAAATGGCTTCTTTCCTGTATGAATTTTTCTATGTCTAATAAGATCTTTTTTTTCAGTAAAACATTTCCCACATTCTAAACATGAACATGACTTCTCCCCTGTGTGAATTCTTTGATGTTTACCAAGAGCCGTTTTATCAATAAAACATTTCCCACATTCTGAACATGAATATGGCTTCTCTCCTGTGTGAATTCTTATATGTCTAATAAGATCTCTTTTTTCAGAAAAAAATTTCCCACATTCTGAACATGACTTCTCCCCTGTGTGAATTCTTTGATGTTTACCAAGATCCAATTTATCAATAAAACATTTCCCACAATCTAAACATGAAAATGGCTTGTCTCCACTATGAGTTCTTTGATGTCTAACCAGATTGTGTTTTTTAGAAAAACACTTCCCACATTCTGAACATGAAAATGGCTTCTCCCCTGTGTGAGTTCTTTCATGTGTAACCAGATTTTGTTTTACAGAAAAACATTTACCACATTGTAAACATGAAAATGGCTTCTCACTTATGTGAGCTGTTTGACATTCAACACCGCTTTGGTGACTTTCATTTTGTGTTCCATTCTGTGATGAATCAGAAGATTGGATCAGTTTAAAAGGATCAAATAATAAGTTTTTGCTGTGAATGTATGATGATATTTCTTGGATACTGGCATGTTCGTCATACATATCTTGTATACCTCCATCTTCTACCTTAAAATCTGAAGAGATCAGATGTCCCTCTGAGTTCCTGGTATAGTCATCTGCCAAGCATACAAAACATTTTATTATTCTTAAATAATAAACTTATAAAATTCTATTGATATAAAATTCCAATATATAAAAACTCCATAAAATGACATGGCATGAACAAAATTAAAGTATCAATTGACAAAAACAGTGGTGGCCAAACAATCTAATAGCAAACTAGGGCATCACTAGAAAGGTTTGGACCCCATAGCAAATTTTTGAACACCTCCCTTCCTCCCCGAACAACTTTTCCACATACCCCCTCCCGCAGCTAGCTAAGACCACCCACGCTCACCAAACAACCCCACCCCTCAGTCATGGGAAAAAATAAGAAAAATAAACAGACTAGAGTTTTCAAGAGTTTACTTTCCATTCTGCTTCCTGGGCCTTGTATGCCGCTTTGTGCCCCACACAGTAGTTATTCCCCTTAGTGCCCCTTCACAGTAGCAATGCCACCTTAGTGCCCACAAAGTAGAGTACCACCAAACAGCAGTTATGTTCTGTTGAAGCCATCTTTGTCTGACATCTTGTCTGGTTACATTTACACGTGTGCTACAGAAAAGTATAGTAGAATAGTTTTAGCACTCTCCCTTTCCCTGTGCTGAATCGTGAAGATTAGGGCAGCGCTAAAACCTGCCCATTAGTGCTGGTGACGTCACCGGCAACACGGATGGGAGGATCTATTTTTTGCTATGATTCATTCTTAGCATTTTCTTTACATGTTTTTTATTGCTTAACATTAAAGTGGTATTCCCATCTCAGACAATGGGGGCATATCGCTAGGATATGCCACCATTGTCTGATAGGTGCGGGTCCCACCGCTGTGACCTGCACCTACACCGAGAATGGGGCTCTGAAAGTTGTGTGATGAGCACTGCACATGGACAGCCGCCCTTCATTCATTTCTATGGGGCCACCGAAAATAGCCGGGCACTGAATAGGAGAGGTGGCCGCACAAGTGTGGTGCGCTCCCATTCAGTACTATGGGGAGAGCGCTTGGTGGTGGCCGGACCTGGGGAAACCCAGGGTCCTCTGGCCACCCCCTTCCCCGCTCCCTTCTCAGTGTAGGTGCGGGTCCCAGAGGTGAGACCCGCACCTATCAGACAATGGGGGCATATCCTAGCGATATGCCCCCATTGTCTCAGATGGGAATACCCCTTTGATTAATTCAATAAAGATTATATTTTTACATGTATTTGTGTCGTTTCTTATAAATAGACTTCTAATTTTCTCAGGTGCCCAAGGGGAGGACTTATTCTTTGCCTGCTCCAGGGACATGGGCAATAGAGCAATATATCATGAAGAACCTGAAGAATGGTTCTATTCATCCTTCCTGCTAGTGCAAAGTTCTTTTTTGTGGTCAAAACTGTGGCACTTCCAACTAATCTCAAGGCTGTGCAGAGATTTCTATGGTTTGTCAATTACTATAGGAGGCTCATATTACTGCTCTAAGTAAAAATGGAGGCAATGCTGCTGTTTGGTCTCCTGAAGCCCTTGTCGACTTTTTTAGATATTGATAACCTATCCTGTGCTGTTAAATAACAGTCACTGAGTAAAACAAATCAATATATATATATATATATACACATACATACATATACACACAAATAAATGTATTTTCCAGAAATTTTCATTTTCTATAGCCCGTAGGCAGCACAGTTACGAATGGGTTAAGCCCCCTAGGTACAACTAGACAGGTTAATAAGCAGTAATGATCAAATAACCAATCACCATGGACCCTATAAAGCTGAGCAGGAGGAAGGAGCCAGTGTAGTTTTTATAAAGCAATATTAAATTAATCAACGAGAGGGAAAGTTGTGCTGACTACAGGATATGAAAATTTCAGGTAAATACATTTTAATTTTCCTGGACATCCTTAGGCAGCACAGAAGACCCCATTTAAATATTCTATGGCAAATAGAGGCCTATGTTGAGAGAATGTCCAACCGGTCATCCTTCAAAGGGGAAGATATTGACCATGCCACAACATTGCAAGTTTGCTCCAGTGGTATGTGGCCATTTCATCCCAGGAAAGGCGAGCAGATGGATTGACTGACTAAACAGGTAGCACTTCTGAATAGATCTCCTGAACCACTGAACTAGAGGCATTAATTGCTTTCTAGTCGTTATTGGGTCATTGAAGCTGAAGAAACAGGGCCTCAGATTTTCTGAAGTTATCAAACTTTTTGACATCAAGGAAAAGCCATTCCTCCTTTTCCTGACCTTGTGGATTCTAAATCTCTGAGATAAAGTCACTTGTATGTACAAATCCTATAGTTAGCTAATATGCCCTGTAGAGGTGATGCCAACTATCAAGAAGATCTTGAAAATGGTGAATCAGAGAGAAGAGGATCCAATGTTTTTATACTGATGGTGGTTGGAAACCTTGCTTGACAACAGTTTTTTGATGATGGTGAATTGCACAATGAAAAACAGTTGTGGTGGTGGCTCTCTCCTTATTACCTATGGTATGGTGCTACCAGCCCAATGGAGAGGACACCCTACCTCTCAAAAGTATTGGGTTTAAAATGGAAGATATCTTAGGCGAGCACTCTAACATAAAACACACATTTATTCTATAAAATGATATCAAGCACATAAAATCAAATGGGGATAAAACAATTAATTCAATTCAATCACAATAGCGGGGCAACTGCTGTGTGCCACTATGAGAGTCCGTGGTGCAGATGGAGATCACTTTTACCATATAAAAATAGTGCTTTTTGTTCCTTGTGGAGCTTGAGGAATTGGTATCATATCCTCAACATAATCAACAATAAGCGACAGAAATAATCGACAAAAGAAATCGCAGTTGCTGTGAATATTGCTCCTGCTTCTTGTTGCCTTATAAGACTAAATAGGTTGATCTTATATCGAGAGGAAACAATCGCAATTTACTGCACGTGATGATATTACTTTCGAATATGTTCGAATATAGTCCGAAAGTTCGTGCTATCGATATTTAGTCGAATTGTAGCTGATGGTAATCTCGGCTATTCAGCCGTTTACCTCCTTCCTGCAAGGGTTATTCTGGCGTCTCCGCTGATGTTGTCGAGGGGCGAGCAGTGCAGGAAACTCCGGCGTTTTGCGTCGCACTCCTCGATTGCTGTAGTCGCAAACTCTCGCGGGATCACGCTTACACGATTTCCTCTTTCATCCGGAAATGACGTATCTGGTATATCGATTGATAGTCCAATCTTCCAAATTCTTTTATGATGATGTCTGCATGGCCATGCGACTGGAGATATTTCGACAGGTGTGTGGCGTTACTAGACGCGTTTCCACTGAGGAAGGGGTAGTGACATATCCCGAAATGCGTCTGGTAACGCCACAGGAGAAAGCCTATGACTCCTGTAAGCTTCTCCAGACTCCTCCTGAGCACTCTCAGCAATAATAGAAGCTGCTGGAATATACATACACACAGATTTTCTTCCCAGCTGATCAATAAATCGTCTGATGCTAGAACACGGTGAGAACAATAAAGAGCAAATTTTGATATCATAGTTTTTCCTCTCTGTGACTATAGCACCCTCAGCTGTTTTATTCCTCATTTCTTCACTATCCAAGAGAAGATTGTACAGTTGAAGCTCCTCTGCTCTGAATAAACCACCTTGTACCCTGTTTATTGAAATGAACTGTTAGGTAAATTAGCTTGACTGAACAAATATTTCATAGTTGTGAAGGTAAAGATGAAAGTGAGCCAAGGCAAGCCTGATAAACTCTGGATCTTTCAGGTTGTACAACAGCCTCTTCTTATGCCACTGCCATAATCCTGAGACTAAAGACTCCATGCAATGGAAGCACAAGGGGTCACCAACTCAAAATAAATTTTGTGCATAGCAATCAGCTGGAAAGATCATTGCAACAGTTTTTTGGGATACAGCAATTACTAGACAACAATTACTGGAGATACCTATTCTTCAACAATGAAGGAATTACGTGAGGTAATAAAAGAGAAACACACAACAATGCTCCAGCTCACAAGTCTCGCAAATCACAAGCTGCTTTCAGGGAATGCGGCTTCTTAGATCTTAACCATCCACCCTACAGTCCAGACCTGAATCACAGTGATTACTTTCTCTACAGTCAAAGGGTGCAGGGTTCCTGAAGAAGTCTTCTATTCTGAGGGCATAAGATCACTTGAGGCGAAGTGTAGTAAGTGCGTTGAAGTCAAAGGGGATTACATTGAAAAGTAGTAGTGTTCATTTTTGTTTTCATATTCAGGTAAATGACTTATTGAACATCCCTCGTATATCTTTACTTTCTTTATTCACCATGAACAATAGGAAAGGAGACCTTACATCGGTAGTATGATTCAAGACCATATAGTTCATCAAATTGATCACTTCGCATATACAAAGTCCACCATTACTAGGATATATCTAGGATATTACTTACTGATACAGAAACTACTATGAGGTTGTTTTCAGCACAGGTTATGATTGTGTTGTATAGCCCAGTGGTTAAGATGCTTGCCTCTAATGCAAAAGGTTGTGAGTTCAAATTCCGGCAGATAAATTTCAGAAATAGAGATTAAATTTATATATTTTATATGTTTTTTAGTAATTGTAAAAAATGTATGGCATAAAATAAATTATAAAAATGTAATTACAAAAAATATATATATTAGGGTTGTTTCGGGTATCGAACTTTCGATACCCAATCGATACTTTTATGCAAGTATCTATTCGGTATCGGGATGTTCGTTTTTTCGGTACTATACTGCGCTCCTCTTATATAACAATATGGTGTGTGCCGCGCTCGGCAGACATTGGAGAAGGAGGGAGGGAGGGACAGAGAAAGGGAATCCAATCTACTGAGACCTAAACAGTAGAAGTCAAATATATATATATTTTTTTTAAGTGACTGGCTATGCAGCTATATAGCTTATTGGTTAAAGTTTTGGGCTATGATGCAGAAGCTGTGAGTTCAAATCCCATCACAAACTTTTTCAGAAATAGAGGTTAAATTAGATTTATATATTTTATATATTTTTTAGTAATTATAAAAATGTATGGCACAAAATAAATGTGTAATTACAAAAAAAAAAAATATATATATATATATATATATATATATATATATATATATAAATATGGAGAAGCCAACCTTATGCCTCACCTGTATTGTTTTACACTTGAATTCCTCCAGAAAAGAAGTACACTGGTTTACTGCAGACCCTGACTCTCGTGGGGTGCACCACACCTTAACATCCCTTGCAGAGAGCAGCAACACGTGGTGACACCTCTGCGTTGTCTGGGGGACCCAGCGTAGTGTTGGGGCCACCCCAAACATGGCGACTGCATTAGTTTTAAGGTTCATATCGGCACATCAAACGGTTAAGATGGTTTTAGAAGAACTAACCTTATAGATAAACCCCTTGTCAATTTCAGAATTAGATTGCCGACATCCTCTCACAATACAACATAATTTGGGAAGTGATTGTCGTCAGTGTCGTGCCCAGGGAGGGGACGGGGGGTGGTCTGCCCCGGGTGCCGGCTCTCAGCGGGGTTCTAGAACAGAAGCAATGAGCGCTTCCATCAGTACAGATGGAAGCGCTCATTGCTTTTCCCTTTATAAGAAGCAGTGCATCTTATAAAGGGGATACTAGTGAGCGCTTCCATAATGGAAGCGCTCACTAGTCTGCAGGAGGAGGGGGAAAGAAGCGCTGTGAGCGCTGTACAGTACCCCTCCTCCTGCTTGCTCTTCTCAGGGCCGGCGCTGCTGTGTCCTTGGGGGATTTGGGGGTCTCGAGGTCTAATGGGGGTCTTATCTGAGGTCTGATATTGGGTTGGGGTCTAATGAGGGTCTGATATGAGGTTTAAAACTGGTGTCTTATATGGAGTCTGACATAGAGGTCTAAAGGGGGTTTGGTCTGAGATTGGGGATCTCATTTAGGGTTTTACATGGGTGTCTGATCTGAAAGGAAGGTGTTTTTTTATTTATTACTAGTGCACAATATAAAGGGTTGTTTTTGTACTGACGCACTATCTGTGTGGTACCAGTATTTTCATGGGGACTGTTTCTGCATGAAAGTATTGGGGAGCACAGCGGACACAGTGTTGGGGATGGCAGGATGGGGTGTTGAGAAGTTGAGGAGGAGGATGGAAAAGTAGGAAAAAAAGATGTCTGTTTGTTAAACTCTGCAGAGACGAGGCGCGGCTGAAACAAGTCACCATGGTGGTCTGGTCTAACAGGGGAAGAAGAAGAGGAAAGATAATATCTACATCAGAGAAGAGAAGTCACTGGATGTAAGAGGTATGTGGTGCTGTATGGCCCTGTATGTAATGTTTTCCAAGTATGTATTTAACCACTTAAGGACCACAGGTTTATACCCCCTTAGTGACCAGGCCCTTTTTTTTTTACAAATCGGCACTCCACAACTTTAGCAGTTTATTGCTCGGTCATGCAACTTACCACCCAAATGAATTTTACCTCCTTTTCTTCTCACTAATAGAGCTTTCATTTGGTGGTATTTCATTGCTGCTGACATTTAAAAAAAAATTTTTATTAATCGAAATTTAACGATTTTTTTGCAAAAAAATGACATTTTTCACTTTCAGTTGTAAAATTTTGCAAAAAAAACGACATCCATATATAAATTTTTCTCTAAATTTATTGTTCTACATGTCTTTGAAAAAAAAAAAATGTTTGGGTAAAAAAAAAAAAATGGTTTGGGTAAAAGTTATATGGTACAAAAATGTGAATTTCCGCTTTTTGAAGCAGCTCTTACTTTCTGAGCACCTGTCATGTTTCCTGAGGTTCTACAATGGCCAGACAGTACAAACACCCCACAAATGACCCCATTTCGGAAAGTAGACACCCTAAGGTATTCGCTGATGGGCATAGTGAGTTCATAAAACTTTCTATTTTTTGTCACAAGTTAGCGGAAAATTATGATTTTTTTTTTCTTACAAAGTCTCATATTCCACTAACTTGTGACAAAAAATAAAAACTTCCATGAACTCACTATGCCCATCACAAAATACCTTGGGGTGTCTTCTTTCCAAAATGGGGTCACTTGTGGGGTATTTATACTGCCCTGGCAATTTAGGGGCCCTAATGTGTGGGAAGTATTTTGAAATCAAAATGTGTAAAAAATGACCTGTGAAATCCAAAAGGTGCTCTTTGGAATGTGGGCCCCTTTGCCCACCTAGGCTGCAAAAAAGTGTCACACATCTGGTATCTCCGTACTCAGGAGAAGTTGGGCAATGTGTTTTGGGGTGTCATTTTACATATACCCATGCTGGGTGAGAGAAATATCTCGGCAAAAGACAACTTTTCCCATTTTTTTATACAAAGTTGGCATTTGACCAAGATATTTATCTCACCCAGCATGGGTATATGTAAAATGACACCCCAAAACACATTTCCCAACTTCTTCTGAGTACGGCGATACCACAAGTGTGACACTTTTTTGCAGCCTAGATGCGCAAAGGTGCCCAAATTCCTTTTATGAGGGCATTTTTAGACATTTGGATCCCAGACTTCTTCTCACGCTTTAGGGCCCCTAGAATGCCAGGGCAGTATAAATACCCCACATGTGACCCCATTTTGGAAAGAAGACACCCCAAGGTATTCAATGAGGGGCATGGAGAGTTCATAGAAATTTTTTTTTTTGGCACAAGTTAGCGGAAATTGATTTTTTTCTTTTTTTTCTCACAAAGTCTCCCTTTCCGCTAACTTGGGACAAAAATTTCAATCTTTCATGGACTCAGTATGCCCCTCACGGAATACCTTGGGGTGTCTTCTTTCCGAAATGGGGTCACATGTGGGGTATTTATACTGCCCTGGCATTCTAGGGGCCCTAAAGCGTGAGAAGAAGTCTGGAATATAAATGTCTAAAAAATTTTACGCATTTGGATTCCGTGAGGGGTATGGTGAGTTCATGTGAGATTTTATTTTTTGACACAAGTTAGTGGAATATGAGACTTTGTAAGAAAAAAAAACAAAAAAAAAAAACAATTTCCGCTAACTTGGGCCCAAAAAAATGTCTGAATGGAGCCTTACAGGGGGGTGATCAATGACAGGGGGGTGATCAGGGAGTCTATATGGGGTGATCGCCCCCCTGTCATTGATCACCCCCCTGTAAGGCTCCATTCAGACGTCCGTATGTGTTTTGTGGATCCGATCCATGGATCCGTGGATCCGCAAAACACATACGGACCTCTGAATGGAGCCAGCCTTACAAGGGGGTGATCAATGACAGGGGGGTGATCAGGGAGTCTATATTGGGTGATCACCCCCCTGTAAGGCTCCATTCAGACGTCCGTATGTGTTTTGCAGATCCGATCCATGTATCCGTGGATCCGTAAAAAACATACGGACGTCTGAATGGAGCCTTACAGGGGGGTGATTATTGACAGGGGGGTGATCAATGACAGGTGGGTGATCAGGGAGTCTATATGGGGTGATCACCCCCCTGTCATTGATCACCCTCCTGTAAGGCTCCATTCAGACGTGCGTATGTGTTTTGCGGATCTGATCCATGTATCCGTGGATCTGTAAAAAACATATGGACGTCTGAATGGAGCCTTACAGGGGGGTGATCAATGACAGGGGGGTGATCAGGGAGTCTATATGGGGTGATCAGGAGTGAATAAGGGGTTAATAAGTGATAGGGGGGGGTGTAGTGTAGTGTAGTGGTGTTTGGTGCTACTTATTACTGAGCTGCCTGTGTCCTCTGGTGGTCGATCCAAACAAAAGGGACCACCAGAGGACCAGGTAGCAGGTATATTAGACGCTGTTATCAAAACAGCGTCTAATATACCTGTTAGGGGTTAAACAAATCGCATCTCCAGCCTGCCAGCGAACGATCGCCGCTGGCAGGCTGGAGATCCACTCGCTTACCTTCCGATCCTGTGAACGCGCGCACCTGTGTGCGCGCGTTCACAGGAAATCTCGGCTCACGCAAGATGATGCCTATTGGCGTTAGTGTAACCTGGGAGCGCCGCAGCAATGACGCCTTTCGGCGTTAGCGTGGCGGCAGGTGGTTAAAGGGGTTGTCTGCTTTTTTTTTTTTATTGTATGAGCGCTGCCTTCTCTGCTCTGTTTACCTGCTCATTACTGCAAATGCTACGGCGAGCGGGTGAACAGAACAGAAAAAGCAGCTCTCATATCAGCACTGCCCTCTCTTCAAATAGCTGGGGGCTGGGGGGACAGATGGTATTACTACTATGGAGGGGGCACAGAGGGCATTACTAATGTGAAAGGGGGCACAATGGACTTTTTTACTATGGAGGGGGCACAGAGCCAGAGGGCATTACTACAATAAAGGGGGCCAGTGGGCATTAATACTGTAAAGGGGGCACCGTGGGCATTATTACTGTGAAGGGGGCACAATGGGCATTTCTAGTATGGAGGAGGCACAGAGGGCATTACTAGCATAGTGGGCATTATTACTGTGAAGGGGGCACAATGGGCATTTCTAGTATGGAGGGGGCACAGAGGGCATTACTAGCACAATGGGCATTATTACTGGGAAGGGGGCACAGTGGGGATTATTACTGTGAAGGGGGAACAATGGGCATTTCTAGTATGGAGGGGGCACAGAGGGCATTATTAGCACAATGGGCATTATTACTGGGAAGGGGGCACAGTGGGGATTATTACTGTGAAGGGGCACAGTGGGCATTATTACTATAAAGGGGGCACAGTGGGCATTATTACTATGAAGGGGACACAAAGAGGGCATTACAACTGTGAAAGGGGCACAGAGAGGGCATAACTACTGTGAGAGGGCACAATGTGGTCATAACTACTGTGAGGGGGCACAATGTGGGCATAACTACTGTGAGGGGGCACACATCTGTACAAAACTACTGTGAAAGTTGTACAATGAAGGCAATACTAGATGTCTTTCAATCTGTATTTCTTCAAAGAAAGCGGTGGATAAAGGCAAATATACAGCTGCTCATCCGTAAATACAGCAGGTCCTGACCAAACGCGTTTCGGGGTTTCTACTGTACCCCTTCCTCAGTGGTGACCTGTAAGGCAACTAACATCCCCTTTTATACCTCTTAAAAGGACTTTTGGAAAACCAAGATTCAGATTCCAAGTAAAAACCGGAGTGGATTATCATCAACCACAGATTGAAAGACATCTCTCTGGAATCCCACCTATGTCCTGTTATCGCCGGACACTGGCTGTATCATACACCTTGAGCGTCCTGTGAACATTTGAACGCACAACCTACTACAAACTTGGACAACTGAGGATCATATGAACGGGCCCGTTAACAAATGACACTCACAGCCATAGAAGTCGTCCGGAAAGGTAAAAGGCGATTTAGGCAGCACGGTAGAGTGGGACGCCACGAATACACCGCGAGTTTCCAGCAGGCGGTGGGACCCAGCAATCAAACAGAACCCCTGCTACCTGACTATGCCATTCCTAGCACTGGGCCCCACCAACCCGCCAGAAAAACAGCACAGTGGCCCCCGTGCAGCACCGCACCATGTGAACAGTTGTCAAAGCTCACCTTACCTGAAGCTCTCAGGAACTCCGACTGAGAGCATGGTAGGTTAATTTAACCCCTCCTGCAAAATACCTTGCTAATTAAAATCACCTGGACGAATGGAAGGAGTTTCTGCAAAAGTAGCAGGGATGAGATCAAAGCATAGCAGCTGGATGTGCGATTCATTTCTTGTCTTTTCGTTTTTATATATATCTGTGAATCTTCTCTGCTTTACTTAGTGGTCACTACTCACCTGGGCAGTTATCTGTAGGAATGTCCTCTGTACTCTGCTCATCGCCCCTCACATATGTCTCTGTAACATATATAATGTTCAGATCTTCACCCGGATTCACAAGCTGTGAAACAAATATTGTAGAAGTCATCAGACGGTTGGAGAAGTCGTGTGGAAGGTTTTATGACCAGAAAAGATCAGTAATTAGAATTAGAGATCAGTGAACCACAAGTCGTTTCGAGTCCAGATCTCCAAACTTTTGAAAAAGTTTGGCTCAAACCCGAATCGATATAGGGTAGTAGTAGTAGTAATAGTAGTGGGAAATTCATTGTGTAAGGGAAAAATAATTTATGCCTAAATTCGTTATCACTCACAGATAATTTTGTGTGCTACCCTGTGTATTGTTGTAGTAATCACGTATATAAGCTGGTTTCATTACCGTAAATTGAACAATCCCAAAATAATAAAATTCCAACCATGTGGATATAAAATAAAGCAAAACAAATGATTAAGGGCCAGGCCTGATGCTCAATTTCACGTTAACACTCAAAGGTAAGTTACTACCATAGTCCAACTATATGGATCTAGAATAAACGTAAACGGACGATTGAGGCCTGACGCTCAATTTTCGTTATCACTCACAGAAAAGTAGGTGCCCAAGCCTATGTATTGCTATGCTACTGATCACCTATATGCTGGTTTAATTAAATTGAAATTTAACCCCCTCAATAAAATAAAATTTCAACTGTGTGGAAATAGAATTCACGGAAACGGGCAATTGAGGCTTGACGTTCAATTTCTCGTTACCACTCGCAGGAGATAACTCGCATGAGGCTGCCAGTTGGCCAGAGGACACACAAATAGACCTGGTTGGTGGCCCTGAAAAAGATGGTCTCCTCCTATTAGTTTGATAATGGCGGAATAGACCGTGTCTGTCTCTCAATAGGTACAGCTGATAAATACAGAGTTGCTTCATATAAAATAACATTTGCAGCTAAAGGGAATACCGGATGGATTCCTGCAAATTTGGGATCCCAGGATCCAAGCACAAACATCTCCTGTTACAGAGCAGTGAGGGCTGGGCGAGGTGCTTGTATATGATAGTTGGGGTGTGAGTATCTTCATGTCTTTAGAGAGCTCATGTCCTTCTTCCTGGAAATCTATGTGAACTATTGGGTTTTTCTATATAGTCAGTTCCTCAAAGATACTGTAACCGTTATGAAGGACCTTGACTGGAACTATGTTGGCCACCTGGTGTGTTGGGACCATAGTCTAATGTATACTATAGTGTGATACGCACACTGCGTGTTTGCAGCCATGGAAGGATATGTAGTATCGCCACAAAGAACCATGCATGCGCATATCAACCAAAAAAGGGCCCCCAATAAATATAACTGGTCATACCGTACCAAACAAATTGTACGACACCCAAAATACCATGATAAAACTACCATTTTTATTGAAATTTCATGTTAAAAATATATAACAAAGGCCTCATGCACATGACAGTTGTTTTTATCGGTCAGCAAAATGGGGTTTTGTTGTTCCGTGATCCGTTTCCGTTTTTGTGTCCGTGTGTCTTCCTTTATTTTTGGAGGACCACCAGACATAAAGGAATGTAAAAAAAAAGTCTAAGACAGGTTTGCCATGCAAATGATAGGAAAAAAATGGACGCGGATGACAATCTTGTGCGCCTCTGTGTTTCTTCGCGGTCCCATTGACTTGAATGGTCCACGAACCGTTTTCCGCGAAAATAATAGGACACTGATGGCCGCGTGAAGCAAGAGCTCCTCTACACCAGAGCTCCAAAAGCAACGAAAAAACGACCAAATCTTTGAAATGGAGAACTTTTTCGGACCGAGACGATTCAGGCAATCCAGGTCTAAAAGAAACAAAGATTCCGATCGCTCAAATAGGAGAAATAGATCACTTTCGAGCCAAGGACATGATAATCAAGATGGCGCCGGAGCGCTTTCAGACGCTTCATCAAGCTCTAGCTACAAGCCTGCTAGCGGCTCTGAAAGAGAAACGATTCTCAACACACCGATAAATTCGGAAAGGAAAACGTCACATTTGCCTCCTAGCACCCCGTTTAAGAAGGGGAAATCGGCGGATTTACTGCAGAAACAACTGAACACTGAATTTAACCCACAGAGGGTTCCCCCTGAGAGAGACGGCAGGAGGGCGGAAGAAGGCGCCAAAATGCCGGACACTAAACCAAAACCCCAAGACTCCAGAGCAATTGACGAAATGGAGTGTGAGCAACATGAGACTAATCAAAACTCAGATGATCAAGAAGAAGACACGCCGACAGCGAGTCCTCAAAAACAAAAAAGCAAGATACAGCAGGAATCGATCCAGGACAGAGTGAGTACGGACCACACTAATACAAACGTACTAGATCATTTTGCTGACTTTCAAGCTAGAGACAAGGAGCTATCAGCGAACTTAATTAAAGACATGTTGCTAGCTTTAAGAAGCTCAATTAATGCGGATTTTAAGCAAACTATATTACCCTTCCAGCAAGCTGTAGAGGAACTAGGGGACAGAATATCACACATTGAAAACAAGATGGGTGACTTTGCAGCCTCCCAGAATGAGGTAATAGACCGACATAATGACATGGAAGAACAAGTTGAAAACATGCAGACAAAAATAATTGATCTGGAAGACAGGAGCAGGAGAAATAATATTAAATTCAGAGGTATTTCTGAAAATGTCTCTAATAATGCCCTGGTCCCATATATCACTGATCTAATCAAAACACTAGTGCCACATGCCAAGGACTTTGAACTGAGCATTGACAGGGCTCACAGAGTGGCCAAACCAGCATACTTACCTAAGGACATCCCCAGAGATGTACTTGCAAGATTTACTTTCTTTCATGTAAAGGAACTGATGCTCAGAGAAATGAGGAAAAATCCTACACTACCGGAGCAATTTGACGGACTAAAACTATTTAATGACCTATCAGCAGCCACCATTAAGGCCAGAAAAGAATTCTCTATCATTACAAGAACTCTGAGTGCAAATAGCATAAACTACAGATGGGGTTTCCCTGTGAAAATTCTAGTACACAAAGATGGAATACTACATGTACTTAAGACACCCAAATCAGCTTTAGAAACCCTTAAAGAGTGGAACATACCAATAGAAAAACCACCCAACTATCAAGGCAGAACCTCAAGAGGGTCACAGGATAGCCAATATCCAGAAAGATCCTACTACCATAGAGAACAGATGAAAAATCCTAGACACAGAGACAATACTTGAAGAATCCACAAGGAGCCTGATCAAGTGTGAAGGAGGCAGTCTTCACGTTTGCCAATTATCCCCACCCCACAATCTTAATGATGACTTTGATTCATCAACCTATTTCTGCCCTGTGTGATACTGGGCTAACTACTTTACTGTTCTTATTTAACGTTTTTGTTCTAAGATTTAACTGTTCATTAACTGTTCTTTTTGCAGGAACCTCTCATTATTCCAAGACCATTTACCACATCTTTCTTCCCAAAATTACCCACACAGATGCAAAGAGTGATGCAGACCGGGAGAAAGGAAAGTTGTGCAGTGATCTGGAGGAAAAAAGGTACACAGCTACGTCTATTTATCAAAAATGGCTATTAATGTAACATCAATTAATGTTAGGGGTTTAAACTCCCCATTTAAAAGGAACCAACTATGGAGGGAGGCTTTGGGTAGGAGATGCGACATTCTGTATGCCCAAGAAACTCATATATCCAAAGGCAACACCCCACTAATTCGGCATAAAAAATTCCCAAAAATAATATATTCCACATATAAAAAAAAGAAAAGAGGAGTATTGATAGCATTTCATGATTCTATCACAGTGGACATTCAGGAACAACATATTGATCCTGGGGGAAGATATATCATCCTGGTGGCCTTAATTGATAATAAACTTTTTACTATAGTTAACGTATATGCCCCTAATGAAGGCCAAACTAGATTCATGAGAAAACTAATTAAGACAATTAACACCATGAAAAAGGGCCACCTTCTTTTGGGTGGAGATTTCAATGCTGTCCTTAATCCGACATCAGACTCCACACATGGCGCTAGATACTGGGATTCAGCTTTTCAAAAATTAGTGGAGCAAAACAACCTATTTGACATTTGGAGATTGCAGCATGCCACAGAAAAAGACTTTACGTACCTCTCTAATAAGTACAATTCCTATTCCAGAATAGATTTTTTTCTAATTGAGAGATCAATGATAGACCTTATATCAAAAACAGAAATTGGGAACATAACTTGGTCTGACCATGCCCCAATCAGTTTAACTATATCAACAACACAGAAACAGATCAATGACTATATCTGGAGAGTTAATCCATACATCCTGAACAATGATAAAATGGCAAAAACAATCGAGTCAGACTTAAAAGAATATTTTGAAATAAATGATACCCCAAACCTAAACCCTTTCACTATATGGAATGCCCATAAGGCCAAAATAAGAGGCTCATTCATGGCATTAGGATCCTTTGTTAAAAAACAAAGGGAAAAAGACATAAATGACTCTCTTAAACTAATTAAAACTTTAGAATCCCAAAATAAGTCCAAACCATCTTACCAAACTTTATCAGAACTACAGAAAGCAAGGTTCCAACTCTATAATCTGTTACTGTTCAAATATGAAAAATCCCTAAGACAAGCAAAAATTAACTATTATTCCCATGACAATAAATCAGGAGCACTGTTAGCCAGACGACTGAAGGCCAAAATACAAAAAACCAAAATTAGACAAATTGTCCATCCAACCACGAAACAAATCAAAATAGCCCCAAGAGATATAGCTAACGCGTTTAAAGATTATTATAAAAAACTATACAATTTAGCTTCCGACTCCCCACCTCCCATAGAAACACTAAAAATCTCAGATTACCTAAGGAAACTAAATCTACCAAAAATCAGCACAGAACAACTCCAACAACTAAACCTGCCAATTTCTTTAATAGAAATATCTAAAGCTATAAGAATGTCCCCCAACCAAAAATCCCCTGGCCCCGATGGCTTTACAGCCGAATACTATAAAAAGTTCACACAAACATTGCTCCCATATCTACATAAAATATATAATAAGGCATTTACTACAGGAAAATTCCCCAAAGACACGTTGAGAGCAACAATTGTGACCATTCCAAAACCAGGCAAAGATAAATCAGAAGTAAAGAACTATAGACCTATATCCCTCTTAAATGTAGATGTGAAAATATATGCTAAAATCATAGCAGACAGATTCCAAAATATTCTACCAAATTTAATTGACAAAGACCAGGTAGGCT
This sequence comes from Bufo bufo, assembly GCF_905171765.1. NCBI lineage: Eukaryota > Metazoa > Chordata > Amphibia > Anura > Bufonidae > Bufo > Bufo bufo. Next base: position 406,944,405 of record NC_053394.1, read on the forward strand.
TTTTGAAAGGAAGACAAGGCCCAGATAACACCAGAAGGACTATATCACTGCTTCAATTCTGTGAAAAAAATAAAACTCCTTCCATTTTCCTAACGATTGATGCTGAAAAAGCATTTGACCGTATAAACTGGACATATGCCTTTAAGGTATTGGAGGAATTTGGTATAATTGGAACAATACATTCTGGCATTGAAGCACTATATAGCAATCCTTCAGCTAATATTTACATCAATAGTTCCCTATCTGACTCATTTGATATTACAAATGGTACCCGCCAGGGATGTCCTTTTTCCCCTCTACTGTTTATATTATCAATGGAGCCTTTAGCAACAGCTATCAGACAAAATCCAGACATAAAAGGAATAGATGTGGGTCACCATGAATATAAACTAGCTCTATTCGCTGATGACATCATATTAACACTCACTAACCCAGAATCTTCACTAAAAGCCTTTTTTGAAACTGCCCTGACTTTTAGCAACATGTCATATTATAAAATAAACCAAGACAAATCCCAAGCCCTACCATTAAACATAAACCCAACTTTATTAAACAACCTCAAAAAACAATACAATCTTGACTGGCAAAAAACAGAGATTACATACTTGGGCGTACAGGTGTCGTGTCCCTCCTCAAGACTTTTCGAATCAAACTACCCTAAAATAGCCTCTGAGATTGAGAAAGACATGGCTGAGTATTCTAAAAACATGATCTCTTGGCTAGGAAGAATAGCAGCTTATAAAATGCTGCTTTTACCAAAGCTTTTGTACCTCTTCAGATCACTGCCGATTGATATTCCGAAATCTTACTTTGCATCGCTGAACTCAAAACTCAAAGCATTCATTTGGAATGGTAAAAGACCTAGAGTTGCTTTCAAAACTATCATAGGGCACCATAAGAAGGGAGGCCTAGGAGTACCACATATCCAACACTACTATTTTTCAGCTATATTAGACCAACTGTCACATTGGTGGTCTAGTAACCCTGAAAAACTATGGGTCCAAATTGAGAGAAATATCTGTGGGCTATCCACAATGAAAACCAGGTTACTATCATATATTTGGGGATTTTCTCCCCCTCCCCCCCCAATCAATGTAATAAAGGTCTCAGATGAAACTTGGAAACTGTTCCTTAAACAGAGGAAAGGAAAACTATATTCTCCTCTGTCTGACTCTACATTAGAGTTTCTCCAAGACCAAGTGGCTATGATCCCAACACCACAGTGGAAAACCTTAGGTATTAACTCCCTGCAAAACTTCTTTGAGGAAGGGGTAATTACCTCGTTCTCAAACCTCAAAGCTAAATTTAAGCTAGAAAGAGATGATTTTTATAGATTTCTGAATGTTAGAGAATTCATAAATAAACATAAAATAATAGAGAAGGAAAAACTACCTCACATGATTCTGGTATCTAATTTATTTAAGAAAAAAAAGGGAATCACCACATTTTACAATCAACTATCAGACTCACAAAACTCCTCCACTAACAACCATATGGAAAGATGGGAGGGTGACTTAAAAATAAAAATAGAACTGCAGGAATGGCACTCTGCATTCTCTAACACTCACAAATATTTCCATAGCATTAACCATAAAGAAGCCATCATCAAAACCTATCTCAGGTGGTATCATACCCCAAGCAAATTGCACTTAATATTCCCAGACACATCAGACAAATGCTGGAGAAATTGCGGTGAAAGAGGAACATTAATACATACCCTGTGGAATTGCAAAACAATAAGACCTCTATGGACAGCTACTGAGACACTTATAGAATCAACCTTAGGATATCATCTAAAACTATCACCACAGCTAGCACTGTTATTATTAGGTTTGGATAAACTCCCTGATGACTCCAGATCAATAGTAGCACATATAGTCATGGCTACTAAACTAGTGGTAACCAGACATTGGAAGTCAAAAGATACCCCCCACATAAAAGAGGTATGGCAGACTGTAAACACTACATGCTCTTTTGAGAAAACAATTGCCAGAGTCCAAGACAAGACCCCTACCTTCCATTACAGATGGGATAAATGGTTAGATAGCAGTTATTACCGCTCTCAAATCTAGAGGAATAACCTGCATTGTTATGTTTTGTTGTTAATTTACTTTTCTTTTACTCTTTCTCTTATTCCTATGTTGAGACAATACTCAAAATTTACAATATATAGAAAACTACATATGATGACAAGTATAGATGCGAATATATTATAACAACTAGTGAGAATAGCTAATACACAATACCATGCTAATAAAAGATAATAAACAGTGGTAAGATATACCAAATATGAGAAACTACACTTCTAATGCTTGAAAATATGCAAGAAATAATGTTACATATACTATATGCTTAGACATATATAATGTATACTTGATAATAAGAAAGAATGTTACTCCTTACTCTTTATGTACTTACTTATTCCAACATGGAAAATTTGTTTTGTTTAAAAAAAAAAAAAAAAAACCAATAAAAAGAGTTTTGCAAGAAGATTGTGAGAAGATCCAGACAACATGTAATGTCTATGGTCAGCTGTGATCCTGCCATCTCCAGCTTTCTCATTATACAAGGATAAATCATATAATACTGGTGGATAAAACAAGACTGAACACAAGATCTTCACAGCCTTCTACAGATCATAGGGGACATTTCATGAGACCATATCTCCATCTACCTGATCATCCTGTGGGACATTGTGATGTACTTCTGAACCATCCTGTGGAAGAAGAGGACTGGGACATCTCTCCGGTGTTCTTCTCTCTTCCTTTACTGTAGGAAACACATCCAGTGACTGAATTCCTTCCTTACATACAGATAATAAGAGGACGTGTGTATTTAGTCATGTCTATTACCTGGTGATGTGAGCGGCCGGTGATCCTTCATCATGACGTCCTTGTACAGATCTCTGTGTCCTTCTAAATACTCCCACTCCTCCATGGAGAAATAGATGGTGACGTCCTGACACCTTATAGGAACCTGACAACACAATGATACAGTCATCACCCAGATCCCTTCATAGCGTTCCTGTATAATGTCCCAGCATTCCCAGCAGTGTCACCTCTCCAGTCAGCAGCTCAATCATCTTGTTGGTGAGTTCTAGGATCTTCTCTCTATTGATTTCCTCATGTATCAGGGGGTGAGGTGGAGGCCCCATGATTGGGCTCAGGGTTCTTCCCCATCCTTCAGACACAGGGTCCTGACAGCGCTCACTAGAGGTCTTCTTCACTACTGTGTAGTCCTGGTTATGGAGAGACACAGTAATAAATATCACTCCATACATCTCCAGAGTCCCTCACCTCTCCAGTCATGTCCATCTGTTAGTAACATAGATAAGATTATGTAATGTGACATCATCAGAACCTCTCACCTCTCCAGTAAGCCGGAAGAGGATCTCTAGGGTGAGATTTATTATACTCTCTGCCATCTTGTCCCTGTCCATTCTTGATGAGTCAATCAGGAGAAGGATCTTATATAGAAGATATCCACTGAGCGGATCCTATATTGTAGGGACCTGAATGGAGAGAAGATGAGACGATGGAAAATCCCACAAAATCTCATGTAAAATACAATTACTGGAGACAATAAGAGGAGACATCGGAGGAGATAATAAAGTGTAGATGTTGTGTTCTCTCCGTTTATAGCCGAGGACCAGCACTATGATGGTGGAGGAGACAGGACAGGAGCAGGGGCCCCTTCTATGATGGTGGAGGAGGCAGGACAGGAGCAGGGGCCCCTTCTATGATTCCATCACACAGGATAGAGTCCTTCTACTACACAGCAGATAAATAATGGCTGCAGAGCAGGAGAAAAGTCCTCCCAGTACCAGCCTCCAGCCGCTGTCCCATCACTTACCACAGGAGCCTCCAGTGTCCTGCTCTGCCCTGTCACTCCTGATCCCGCCCCCTGGTGGTCACTGCTGATAGGGATCTAGGAGGGGGCTGAATGCTAATTCTGATATATAATGTAACCAGTGAGTGACGGTGAGATCCCTGCAGCAGCAATGGAAAGTTACAGAGTTTCCCAGTTGCTGCCTCTTGTACAGATGAGACCAAAGGGTCAATGACCCCTCTGGCCCAGTAATGCTGACAGACAATGGCGGTGACTGTACACATACCTCCACTGGCACCGCTGGACACTGCATGTATGTGGAAGGTGGAAGAGTAGTGGGCTAAAGGACCTTTCATGATGTCATGACCATGTGATCATGTGTGGGAGGAGTCAGGCTCCAGGATGTGCTTCTACAGGTGAAGGAGGTAAAGGACCTGTGATGATGTCATGACCATGTGACCATGTATGGGAGGGATCAGGCTCTAGGCTGTGTCGCTGGAGGGGCTAAAGGACCTGTGATGATGTCATAACCATGTGACCATGTGTGGGAGGAGTCAGTCTCCAATCTTCATGAACCTGACACAAACACGTCTGTTCTGCTCTGAGAGGAAGAGAAATAAAAGCCCGGCCACAGATAAATAAATCAAGAATGATAGTAAAATACTACGGCGTAGACGTATAGCCCGGACTAATTAAAACGAATAGGAGCACAAACTTATATTAAGCCCCCCCTTACAGAGTCGGGAACCGTTACAACACCTGAATACCAAAAGAGTTCAGTGATCGGGAACGACTCAAATACACCAGGAGGAAAAACGTGAATCCAATAAGATGCCAAGGTCCAATAGCTTCAAGTGTGCTTCAGCCAAACGGTACTATCTTCAGGTTTCTCAAGTATGATCGATTATCCTCCAAAACCTTGAGCTTCGCAGGAAATAACATGACGTAACTCCGGGAAGTTGCTTAGCTCTGCGTCTGTTTTGCCTCAATGAATTTCTGATGTTTCTTATTCCAAGGAGAAGTTTGGGAAAATCTAACTTTCTTGTCTGACGACATTGATGGAGTCACTTCGACGGTTGAGTTCTAGAATTTTATCCTGATCGCGGTAATTTATTACTTTAGTGATGAAGGTGCACAGAGCGTCTCCAGGTAGCGGACCCCTGCCAGGGGGAAGGAATCAGCCCCAAAGGTAGTGTTGAGAAGACCCTCAAGAAATGAGCACAAACCTAACCTGTTCGTAAAGTCATGATTTTATTAAAGACACGGAGGCGAGTATTGCTATCTCTTCCTTTACTGTGAACCAATAGCAGCAAAGAAAAATTTCAAAGCAAAACAAGTAACCATGGAAATAAGACCCTCCCCACATGACCCAGTATAATAGTCCTGGATCCCAAAGACTCCTCCTCTTTCTTTGATGATGACTATCTTCTGGAATGCTGAACATCACAACCCGAATCTCCAGCCGAACAAAAAACTAAGATGAAACCATCACGGAACAAGAACTGTGTAACTTAAGAACGAAGTCGGAGAAGAAAAGACAATCACTGGTTTCAGTCCAAACAGTAGTCTTATCCTATGAAAAGAAAAAACACAGAAAACAGTAGGTAATTGACATTGCAAGGAATGTGGATAAGGCATAGTCTTGTAAGCTACCTACAGATATGTCGAAAAACTGCTAAATGCAGCAATAGGCACAATGAAAGCAAAAAGCACAATACAAAGCCATAAAGAATAAATAATAATCAATAACTAGTAAAAAGGGAGGGCAGAAAAAAGGGGGAAGGGGCAATACTCGCCTCCATGTCTTTAATACAATCATGACTTTACGTCACAGGTTAGGAAAATCATGCAATTTTATTACATGATACGGAGGATCCTATTGCGAGTTTAAAGCTGACTCACAACTGAGGAGAACACATGAGAAGGAGGACGAAAATAAAACTCACGAAACATAGAGACCCGCAACCAATCTGCAAGTCTTATAATGTCCTCCAATCGTGCCCGTGCAACTGCCATGGAAGTCGCTGAAGCACCTCTGGTGGAGTGTGCAGTGAAAACCGAAGTGTCCACTCCTGCTAAGGTCATAATCCATTTAACCCATCGAGCCAAGGAGATGCTGGTAACGGGATTAAAGGGACGGCGGTATGAGAGAAAAAGCTGAGGGCATGCAGATGCGCGATGCGGAGCAGTACAAGACTCATATTCCCTTAGACAGGCGACTGGACAGAGAGCTGGAACCTCCGGGAAACAAGGGTGAGACACAGTCCGAATGTTGGTCTTGGTGCGCCGGGTAATATTAAACACCACTCCCTCCGGTGTAAAGGACCGAGCGTCGTGGTCCAAGGCTCGGACGTCCAAGACTCTCTTGCAAGAGATCAAACAGAACAGGGAAACCAGCTTAGCTGAAAGCTGTCGTAAGGAAAGATCTGCGTTGGACGGCCAAGCTGAGAATAGAGATAAAACCAAAGACACATCCCAGGTGGACGAGAAACGGGGCCTAGGAGGACGCGAAAGACGGGAGCCCTTAAGAAGGCGGCATACCAAGGGATGCTGACCCGCAGGGAGTCCATCAAAACCCTGATGAGAGGAAGAAATGGCTGAACGAAACAAATTGATCGTACGATACGCCTTCCCATCATCAAAAAGTGAAGTGAGGAATTCAAGGATCTCTGTTACAGAGGCTGAAACGGCACCAGTCAGCCCAAGACTTCCAGGCTGCCCGATAGGGCCGTCTGGTACCGGGAGACCATGCGTCCTCCAAAAGGCATCTAGTTAAGTCCGAAACCCCCGAGACGCCCCAGGGTTCCCCGAGACCCTGCAGGCTAGGAGCTGCAAGGATTCTTCTTGAACGAGAGGATGTCGCACACCTGAAGGATGTAATAGGAGGTCTGGAAACACTGGGAGAAGCAGAGGGTATTGTATCAAGCACTCCAGTAGCTGGGGAAACCATGACTGGGTGGTCCAGAATGGGACTATCAGGACTAGTTCGGCCCTCTGTTGGCGAACTTGGGCTAAAACTCGGGGAATCATAGCAAATGGTGGGAAGGCATACATGAGGTGTCTGGACCAGTCCTGCAGAGAGGCGTTTATCGCCTCCGCGTCTGGGTCTGGACGCCAGCTGTAGAAGCGGAGAAGCTGTGTGTTCAAACGGGACGCGAAGAGATCGAAATAAAAAGGTCCCCATAGGGAGGATATGGAAGAGAACACCGCCGTGTCCAACTTCCAATCGCTGGAGTCAGAGAGAAAACGAGAACTCCAGTCCGCGTGAGTGTTGTGGAGGCCAGGCAGATATTCGGCAACTACGGTGATATCCCTGGCTAGGCAGAAGGTCCAGAAATCCCGGGCCAGGTTGGACAGGGCCGTCGAATGATCCAGTCTGATGCAGGCCCTGGCCAGCCCGTTTGCAAAACTGCGAATTGCGAAAGAGCCTGCGAGAAGTTCCAGAGCATTGATATGTAAGCTGGACTCCTCTACAGACCAGCATCCCCCGGTGGTCACTCTGTTCCAGTACGCGCCCCATCCCAGCAGACTGGCATCCGACTCGATCGTAAAATCTGGACGAGGGCCGAAGATAGCCTTGCCGTTCCAGGCCTCCAAATTGTGGATCCACCATGTCAACTCGTCTCTGGTTACCTTGTCCAAGGTGATCAAGTCCGCATAGGAGAGACCCGCGTGAAAGTGGGCGATCTTGAGGTGTTGCATGGCATGGTACTGCAGGGGGGCTGGAAAGACTGCCTGGATTGAATCGGAGAGGAGACCTATGATGTGGGCCAGGTGGGGTAGAGAGACCTGTGGAAGGGAGAGTGTGTGGCGAAGCTCCCTGCGGATAGCTCAGACCTTGGAGGACGGGAGGCTGAGCGTCTCTGTGTTCGAGTCGATCGTGAAACCCAAAAATTTCATAGATTGGTCCGGAGTCAGGCAGGATTTCTCCAGGTTGAGCAGGAAACCCAGACGGGATAAGAGGTCCATAGTCCAGTTCAGGATTGACGGGTCCTGGGTCATGAGGAGGATATCGTCTAGATAGATAATTAGACGGATTCCTCGACTGCGGAGACAGGATAGGACAGGACGTAACAACTTTGCAAAACCCCAAGGAGCTGAGGAGAGTCCGAAGGGGAGACATGTAAACCGCCACACTTCCTTGTCCCATAGGAAACAAAGTAGGTCCCTGGATGCTTCGGATACTGGAACCATCAGATAGGCATCCTTTAAGTCTAACTTGACCATCCAATCTCGTCAACTCGTCTCTGGTTGCCTTGTCCAAGGTGATCAAGTCCGCATAGGAGAGACCCGCGTGAAGGTTGGCGATCTTGAGGTGTTGCATGGCACGGTACTGCAGGGGGGCTGGAAAGACTGCCTGGATTGAATCGGAGAGGAGACCTATGATGCGGGCCAGGTGGCGTAGAGAGACCTGTGGAAGGGAGAGTGTGTGGCGAAGCTCCCTGCGGATAGCTCAGACCTTGGAGGACGGGAGGCTGAGCGTCTCTGTGTTCGAGTCGATCGTGAAACCCAAAAATTCCATAGATTGGGCGGAGTCAGGCAGGATTTCTCCAGGTTGAGCAGGAAACCCAGACGGGATAAGATGTCTATAGTCCAGTTCAGGACTGACCGGTCCTGGGCCATGAGGAGGATATCGTCTAGATAGATAATTAGACAGACAGGACACGACAGGACGTAACAACTTTGTAAAACCCCAAGGAGCTGAGGAGAGTCTGAAGGGGAGACATGTAAACCGCCACACTTCCTTGTCCCATAGGAAACAAAGTAGGTCCCTGGATGCTTCGGATACTGGAATCGTCAGATAGGCATCCTTTAGGTCTAACTTGACCATCCAATCTCTGTGAAGGAGCATGTCCCTGAGGAGGTGAATGCCCTCCATTTTGAAGTGGCGTTAACGGACGAAGGCGTTTAGCGCCCGAAGATTGATAACAGGGCGCATCTGGCCTCCTTTTTTGGCCACTAGAAACATATTGCTGAGAACTCCTTCGCGAGAGGACTGGGCCGGTTCTATCGTGCCTTTCAGGAAAAGGGCCTGCAATTCCTTGTGTAAAAGGAGCCACTTTGGAGCGGGGAGGACGAAGGGTACAGGAGGGGGAATGTGAATCTGGGAGTTGACCAGTTCTATGTTGAACCCCTGGATGGTCGAAAGAACCCATGGGTCCGAGGTAATCGTTGACCAGACGTGGGAAAAAAGACGGAGCCTGCACCCTACCCAAGTAGTCGAAGAAAGGGACGGGGTTGGTAGACTTACCGAATGGGCGTCTTGAAGATGAGAATCCTCTGGCTCCTCGGAATCGCCATTAAGCACCGCGGGTAGGGAAAAAGGTAGACGGCTGTCTGGTCTCTTGGTTGGGGGTTCTGTATGAAAAGGAGCCTCGACCCGATCCGCGGGTCTGGAAGGACGACCGGCCGGACAGACGGCCCCTAGAGCTGCTGGCCCTGGTGAAGACCCGCCCCTCAAAAACACGTCTCATGGATGTTTGGGCCTTGTCTAGGGCGGTGAATGCACCCACAAAACGGGAGAGGTCCTTGATAAAAGAGTCCCCAAGTAGGAGGCCTTGGGTGTCTTTACCTGCCTCTGTTAACGCCAAATTGGAGAGTTTAGGCTCAATCTTAAAGAGTATAGCTTTTCGCCTCTCAATAGAGAGCGAGGTGTTAATATTGCCTGTGATACGCACAGCACGTTGCACCCATCCACGGAGCTCCTTCAGGTCTACCAGCGTGTTTTGAGTTCTAGCGGACTCAGCCAACTCAAATATTTTTGTTAGGGGGCCTAATATGTCTAATAACTTGTCCTGACAAGCCTTCAAGGCTGATTCCAGACCTTTGCGGGGGTTCCATCCCGACTTAGATAGGAACTGGGACATTTTTGGGTCCACATCTGGGGTCTCACAGACCTTATTCGGGACAATTGGTCTGGGGCACTAAGCCCTTAATTTGTTTCTTGCCTCCTTACTAAGAGGCTGGCGCACACGGGCCTCCAGGTATCTGGCGACATGGTCAGATGGGAGCCACTCCGCGGACCTCAGATGGTGGAGAGCATCTGGGTCGAAGAGTGGTTCGCCAGAAGGGTCTAAGATGGCCGAAGAGGGTTCCGAGGGAACCTCAGTATTGGTGGTAAGGGATATTGGCGGAGCTGGAGATGGTCCCGGGGGGTCCATGTCTAATAGATCCAGACCCTCCTCCTCTGAACTATGGGTAGATTTTTCCTGAGCCTCCTCATCCGATCCGTGTTCGGATTCTGAATCATTTTCGTGCTGCGCTCTGGCGCATTTCCATTGCCTCGCCTTTTCTGCCTGGCGGGCGTAGGCTCTTTTGCGCGAACGCAGCGCACTATCTTGGGTGGAAGGTATCACACCAATGCTCTTAATTCTGGAGGCTGGTAAGTCAGAGGCCGCTGCCGTGAGCTCGAGGGTCTAGGGTGGCTACTGGTGTTGGAGGAAGATGAATTTTGTGCCATAAGGGCCTCAGAAATGGACTGAGAAATAGCTGTAGACATTGAACCCATGGCTGACTAAATGGCCATAGCTACAGAGCGCTGGATTGCCAGAGCCTGTTCATCATTGGGTGCAGAGGCAGATTCCTGGACATGTAAAATCTCCTCCATGTCTTCAGGAGTGGGGGTGGGCCGGTTATGGTCAGACATGCTGGGGCTGAAGGACAGTAGATATCCCTGGGGAAAAAACTGTGGCTACAGGGACAGAAAGGTGCAAATAGTTATCCCTAGTGCAAAAATGGGGGGAACTTAACTGGCCAGCTGAAATTCTTTAATGAGGGAGAGCCGGAGCGATGCCGAAGGTGTACGGGAAATAGCAGCCGAAGTCGTGTGAGACTTCGCCCGGCCGCACCAAGAGGCAGGAAAGCGAGCGCAGAGAGGGGGGGAAAACATAGGAAGGATGGACGAGTATGAAGTGCAAGGAGCACCAGAAAAAGCAGGACCTGTAGGAATAAAAAAGGGGGGGGAAAGAACTGGAGTACAGAAATCCTAGACAGTACCCAGGGGGCCAGGGGAGCCCCAGACTTATGATCAGTGTAAGGAAAATAATATTTATTAAGGCCAAAATTTAATTAAAAAAAACCCATATGATTTGCCCACACAATGATTACTTATCTGTGGACAGCAGCAGCAAAGAAAGAGGAGGAGTCTTTGGGATCCAGGACTATTATACTGGGTCATGTGGGGGAGGGTCTAATTTCCATGGTTACTTGTTTTGCTTTGAAATTTTTCTTTGCTGCTATTGGTTCACAGTAAAGGAAGAGATAGCAATAGCAATACTCGCCTCCGTGTCATGTAATAAAATCACTCCGCTCTGTGCCTTCAGGGAAGCCCACCATGTCGTCAGTTTTCTTCTGCTGAGCAGCGGAGATATCGTCCAGAGCCCTAAATGATGTCACCATATTTTCTAGGTTAGAGATGCGAGATTCCGCACCATTGGTATGTTCCATCAGCTCAGAGAAGAGAGTCGATTGGAGAGAGTCAATTTTCCCAGTTATAATTGATCAGCTTTCCAATATGGCCTTAAAGGGGTTATCCTAACAATAAAACATGCCCCCAATGCCCGGGCCCCTCATATAGATCATACTTACCTGCTCCCTCCTGGCACCCGCATCGCTCCTGAACCCCGCACGTGGATCAAAACATCCAGCGATGGGAGCAGTCAATAGCAGGCCACGACAGGGACACGCCTCCCTAGTATCACGAGTTTCGGGGATGATGAAGACATTGATGCCATTGACTGGCCCTCACGTTCCCCAGACCTCTATCCCATTGAGAGCTTCTAGGTGTCCAGGTGCTCACTTATGCATTGATCCAGGTCTGGGAGGAGATCACCAAGGACACCATCCTTTGTATCATCAGGAGCATGCCCACATGTTGTCATGGGTGCATACAGGCACATGGGGGTCATACACACTACTGAGTCAAATGAGTTGCTGTAATGAAGTTCATTCTAAACGGATCACCTTCCACTTTGAAATCCATTCCTCAATTGGTTAATGATCTGATTCACACAGACCATTAATACGTAATTTTGTTCTCAATGAATTACACATTTTATATCAGTAAAGATTTGCAACTAAAATTTTTCATTAATCGACATCTTGTGTGATATGAGTGATCCCTTAATTTTTTTTATCAGTGTATGTAACAGCGGCTGCTGTACGCCACTGTTCCCCCCTTATCACCGCGGTCCCGGGCGCTGCGATCAGCGGTAACCTGTGGTCGGTGCTTCCCATTTCACCGCTGCGGTCCTGGGCTCTGTGTCTGTAGGTGGTATTGCTTTTGAGAATTCTGCTCCACAGCATCGGCTGGTTTCATGTTACACTGATCTAAGGGCAAAGCGCGTCACTCCCTGGGATGTGTGGGTTAGGTCAGGTGACCTCGTTGACCAACCCTGGCTCTCCTGCAGGTATTTAAGTGGCTCAGCCCTCTTCCCAGATGCCTCAGTGTCAAGGTCCTTGAGTTTGCTGTTTCCTGATACTCTTGTGTGCTCCTGATTTATTCTTCGTTCCTGGACTCTGCTTATCATCTGATCCCTGCCTGCTTGACTTGTCTCTCCATTAGCCGACCCGGATTGCCTGACCTGTTCCTGTGCCACTTGCCCTGACCTTTTGCCTGTCTGACTACGCCTCTGCCTCATCCTTCGGTACTGCACTGTTGCTCCTGGTAACGACCCCGCCTGCCTGACTACGCGTGTACTTCTGGTACCTATCCTGGTATTTCCTGGGCCGCCTGGACCAGCTGCCACTGACTCGGGGATTGCTCTGGAGTAGCCCCTGGCAACTACCCTAATGGCTCAAGTCTATCTTCACCATCTAAGGCTCTAGTATAAACCAGGTAGTTGCTTAGACATGCCCCTCCAGAGTATCGCCAGTCAGTGGTACAGTGGGTTCACACCCGCTGATCCGTGACAGTACACATGCAACGGCCCGGTTTCAGCAACTGGGGTATCCCTTTCCTCTTAGGAGGAAAATATGTTGAATCAGAATTTCATGGTGTCAACAAATCCCCAAAAAGTTGGGACAAGGCCATTTTCACCACTGTGTGGCATCTCCCCTTCTTCTTACAACACTCAACAGACGTCTGGGGACCGAGGAGACCAGTTTCTCAAGTTTAGAAATAGGAATGCTCTCCCATTCTTGTCTAATACAGGCCTCTAACTGTTTAATCGTCTTGGGCCTTCTTTGTTGCACCTTCCTCTTTATGATGCGCCAAATGTTCTCTATAGGTGAAAGATCTGGACTGCAGACTGGCCATTTCAGTACCCGGATCCTTCTCCTACGCAGCCATGATGTTGTGATTGATGCAGAATGTGGTCTGGCATTATCTTGTTGAAAAATGCAGGGTCTTCCCTGAAAGAGATGACATCTGGATGGGAGCATATGTTGTTCTAGAACCTGAATATATTTTTCTGCATTGATGGTGCCTTTCCAGACATGCAAGCTGCCCATGCCCCACGCACTCATGCAACCCCATACCATCAGAGATGCAGGCTTCTGAACTGAGCGTTGATAACAACTTGGGTTGTCCTTGTCCTCTTTGGTCCGGATGACCTGGCGTTCCAGATTTCCAAAAAGAACTTTGAATCGTGACTCGTCTGACCACAGAACAGTCTTCCATTTTGCCACACTCCATTTTAAATGATCCGTGGCCCAGTGAAAACGCCTGAGCTTGTGGATCTTGCTTAGAAATGGCTTCTTCTTTGCACTGTAGAGTTTCAGCTGGCAACGGCGGATGGCACGGTGGATTGTGTTCACTGACAATGGTTTCTGGAAGTATTCCTGAGCCCATTCTGTGATTTCCTTTACAGTAGCATTCCTGTTTGTGGTGCAGTGTCGTTTAAGGGCCCGGAGATCACGGGCATCCAGTACGGTTTTACGGCCTTGACCCTTACGCACAGAGATTGTTCCAGATTCTCTGAATCTTCGGATGATGTTATGCACAGTTGATAATGATAGATGCAAAGTCTTTGCAATTTTTCGCTGGGTAACACCTTTCTGATATTGCTCCACTATCTTTCTGCGCAACATTGTTGCCTGATGAATGTCTGGTGACATCTTTTGATGTCACCAGCCTTTATACTTTGATCATGTACGGGGAGTTAATGCAGTGAGGAGATGTCTGGAACATAGTGATTATTTGACAAAATGTTGTGATTTTATCATTGAACTTTTGAATCTGATCCTGAGACATAATTATTTCATGTTCGGGGACCAGTTCTTTTTGCAATTACGTGGGACCACAATGGGGTCCAATGTGGCCCCCACGTATGCAAATGTTTTCATGGCGGCTCTTGAGGAGGACCTTGTCTATGTATCCCACCACTTCTGCAAAGTGTTGGGGTGGTGGCGGTACATAGACGACGTCTTCCTCATTTGGCAAGGTGATTTTGAGTCTCTTGAGCAATTTCATGGTTTCCTGAATAACTTGGACAGTGAGATTGCTTTTACACTCACACATTCTGACAAGCAGGTACAGTTCCTCGACACGATGGTGTCTATTGTTGGTAACAGACTGTCTTCTGACATTTACACCAAGCCGACTGACTGCAACACTTTGTTGCGCTATGAGAGCTGTCATCCCAGACCTAGCATCGAATCCCTACCACGTAGCAATTGTCAAGAGGATTGTACAAGACCCAGAGTGTTTATCTATTCGTTATGAGCAGATGATTGAAAAATTTTGACAGAGAGGGTACCCACGAGGGAACCTTTACAAACATCTGAGGAAGATACAATACCCTCAGGGAATGGAGGCGAGAGAAAAGAAACCCAAACCTAGACAGATTCCATTTGTCACAACACATTCAGAACAAAGTAGAGATTTGGCCGGTATTTTGAGGAAACATTGGCCCATCTTAAAGAGTAATTTTCCCATGATAGAGTCCTTCTCTTCTCCCCCACTCTTATCGTACAGGCGTCCTACCAACTTGCGTGATAAGCTGGTAAGGGCGGATGTCCCTGTCAAGAGAAAGGTGCAAACCTTTTTTGGTCCAAGAAAAACGGGTTGTTTCCCATGCCTGACGTGCGTGAATTGCCATTATATCATGAAGGGAAGTTCAATGTGTTGCAATGTCCATGTGGTCTCCTCTATGTGGGAGACACCATATGTGACATGAAAACACGATTGATCAATCATCGCTTTTCTATAAGGTGTAAAAGAACAGATTTGCCGGTTCCTAAACATTTTGTTGCGTATGGCCATGCTGAGAGAGAACTGAAATGCATGATAATAGACCAGGTCCCAAGGGCTAGACGAGGTGGGGATCGCTCCTTGACCCTTAAATAAAGGGAACTGCATTGGATACATCGTCTCCAGACCCTCAAACCACAGGGCCTGAATGTCGATTTCAAATGGAATATTATGTAGTGTGACCTTGTGGGAATTCTCTCGTTTCTCCTGTGGATTTGTCTCCTTTATTTGGTACTCTGGTATTGTGATCACTTATGGTGTCTAATATCTTACCAATTTACTTATTATGTTTTTCTTTTCTTTTTTCTATTTTCAGATTTTATCGGATCTAATAGATTTTTTCAAGTTTTTCAAGTTATCATCACAGCGGTAGAAAAAGATGGCCACCATCTACGGTGCTTGTAGTCCCATGTGGGGTGAATGGGGTTGGAATCGCAGTTTATTCAGACAAATAAATATAGTGTGGAAAAGTCGTGAATGGAAGATTGCCACTCAGCTGTAAATGTGGATTATAGGTGGACTTTGGCTCAGAGGATGTTGGGTGTTGAAAGCACTCGATACCTAGGTGCCATAACAGGTGTGTGGCTATGGTCACTAACAGTGACACAACCACATAAACCGCACCTTTTCCAATTAGCTTTAATATCATTTTATCTCATATAGAGACACTGTCCCTTTAAGGGGCTTATTACTCCATTTGCTTCCGAAATACACGGCTTGATATCCAATAATAATAATATAATTATCATCCATTCAAACTCCCTAAGTAATATTATACAACCTGATCATGTCTACATGTGACTTGTTTTTCCCCATTTAAGTTTGGATTTGCAGTGCCCTGTCCTGCCCTGGGTAATAGTGATGTGCCGGTTTTGGGACGCTCTCAGGTTGCCGAGCTACGGCTCATCTGATGCGCTCATGTGACGCGCTCACGTGATCCTGTGACTTGGCTGCTGGAACGTAACCTTCTGGCTCGTCACGCTCCGGAGGAGGACCCAGGCTGCCTGTGCACGCCTCGCGACTGACGTCACGTATCAGGTGACGTGTCACGGGATTCAGTGTGTACTGGTTTCCTGGCAACCGGGCATGCGCAATGACGGACTGGCGACGCCGAGATGGAGGCCATCATAGTATACCGCTGTGTAAGTTATTTTCTATACAATCGATGCGGCCGATTGACCGCTATTTAACACACACAGGTGATCACTTTGATTAAAGCACATGGCACTTTATGAAAATATGTATTGATGTATGGGATTTTTGAAGATCGATAACTATGGTTTCACGAGATATGTGCTCCACTCTATGTGCTCTACTATATGTTTTGCAATTTTTGTATCTTGTATTTACACCGGATCATGTATTTTTAAACATTTTGTATATTTGATTATGTAATTGTCACTGATTAACTCACCAATTGACTCACATGGCATTGTGGGTATAAATGTGGATACTCTGACACCAGTTTGTATGCTTGATAAAGACTGCAATGAGCAGTTGAAACGTTGCAGAGGGGAATAAAGCAGGTCTTTTTCACTTTTATATCGGAGTGCTGCCTCTTTTTTGGAGAACTACTATATATATATATATATATATATATATATATATATATATGATGATGAAAGGGCAGCACTCCGGTCTTGTAGTGAAAATCAGGTGATGTTTATTACACCCAAAAGCAATGCAGCATTTCAGCTCTCTCAATGGAGCCTTTATCAAGCTAGTGAACATAGTGCTCTCAACATATTTAAATAGATGGGTCTCATCAATGTGACATAATTGCTCATCAAAGAAAAATTACAAATATACAGTGTAAAACATGATTGAAAACTTCATTACAATATAATGATGTGCACAAATCGCGATATTGATTACATAGTGTTCATGATTACAATAGAAAGTTATCCCATACCTATGATTCAGTGTTACATTCATAATCGTCACTAATTCCTATATAAAGTGCATCTGTGCTAAAGTCATAAATCAATTAAAAAAGAGGACAAACCCAAGTCATGAATTCTCACATGTGTGATCAAACTTCAGCGTCCCTTGTCGGATACTGCGCAGGCGCCGGCGTATATATCCTAGGCACGCGAGATTTCCTCACGTCCCGTGCATGCGCACCACGTGCCCGCACCGGGTATGTCAATCTATGTGGCATTCAGCCACTGCGCATGACCAGAAGATCGGGATCCGATGTTGTTGTCATCCTGTGACTATAGTAACCATTATCATGTGCGGCAAAAAGGAAACAGAAGTCATATGTGACCGGAGGATGTCCATAACGGTACACACACTAGGTATTAGCCCAAATGTATGATCTCCGTCGTGATAAGGGATCCGGGGCGAGTCATCGCCCACGTTCCCAACCACTACACCCCCGGTATCCCATGACAAATTGAGGGGATAGTGTACGGTCATGAATGCATCACACCGGCACGTGCAACAGCGTGAACTCTATTGGATTTACCAATTGCAAACTTTAAAACCTAACACCTGCCACAGGTGCGACAGTACCCCCCCCCTCCTTCTACGGGTGACCTCCGGGCACCCAGGACCGACCTTATCAGGATGAGCTCTGTGGAATGCTCTCACCAGATGACTAGCATTAACATCTGTCGCTGGAACACACATCATCTCCTCTGGTCCGTACCCTCTCCAATGAATGAGATACTGGAGGGATCTCCGGAGAACTCGGGAGTCGACAATCCTGCTGATCTGAAATTCTTAATTGTCATCCACCATGACAGGAGCGGGAGGTAAGGAGGACAGCTCAACAGGTTCGACACATTTCTTTAACAACGATTTATGAAATATGTTATGGATTTTCAAAGCCTGAGGAAGTTCAAGACGGAAGGCTACAGGGCTAACAATGGCAATGATCTTATATAGACCAATAAATCTTAGGCCCAACCTCCAAGAAGCAAGGAGTGATTGGTAAAGTCAGACTAAATAGGAAGAGGTTAAGGTCACATGATCCAAACCTGAACAGGAGGTGTGGACATACCAGCAACACACAGACAAAGTCAAAGTGAAACCAAAAAAGCCTGTCAGATCACTCATGGGCAGTCAGTCTTTCAGACCTTCTAACACCTGTCAAAGGTGTGACAACTGGCCACCAGAGAGGCTGGTACTTTTTTCTTATAATGTGCAAGCACAGCGACCACTGATGGATTGCAGGGTGGGCACAACCATGGAAATGAGCATTGTATAATATGATGGAAAAATGAATCCAGCCAGTAAAGGAAGCAATATGGATAATAACAATATATTACTAAGTGGCTTGTATTAACTTCTTCTACATAATAAATGCTATTTGCCGAAATGACACAATCTCTTTAAGAGGACTGTAACATATGGTCAGTGTTAAGGGGCAGGTGCTGTATAGGTCACTGTTAAGAGGGCGTTCCCTTGTGGAGGTCACTGTCAAGGGGGTGGGGTGCTGTGGAACTCACTGTTAAAGACTTTACTTACAGTAAATGGCTTTCCGAGGCTGTAGATGACAATGTCATCTAAGTAGGCGGATGCATATTCTCTATGGGGAACCAAAATATCATCCATTGCCCTTTGAAATGTAGCAGGGGCTCCTTTCAACCCAAATGGCATCCTCACATAGTGGAAACACCCCTCTGACGTAGAAAAGGCTGTTTTCTCTCGAGCCTATTTTGCCAACAGTATTTACCAATACCCTTTGGTGAGGTCTAATGTGGTTATGTACCTGGCTGGACCCAATCTTTCAACCAGTTCATCCACCCTGGGCATAGGGTAAGCGTCCATCTTGGAAACCTCATTAAGCTTTCAAAAATCATTACAGAAGCGCCAGCTTCCATTTGGTTTCGGGACTAATACAATTGGGCTGGACCATTCACTTTTTGACCTTTCAATTACTCCCAATTTTAACATCCTTTGAACCTCCTCTGAGACCACCTGTCTATGGGTTTCTGGGATGCGGTATGATTTTACTTTAACCCTTACTTGGGGCTCAGTAATGACATCATGTTCCACCACATTAATGCAACCCGGTAAGCTGGAGAATATGTCCTTGTTACGTTGCAACAACTCTTTAGTTTCTTGTTTTTGGGAACAAGATAAGGAACTAGCAATTGTCACTTTCTCAAACTCAGGATCAGAAACCATAGGAGAGACTCCCATTCTCTCCAAGGTTTACATGATAAATCTGCTCTGGTTTCCTTTTACCTGGCTGATGTACTCTGTAATTTACCTCCCCAACCTTTTCCATCACCTCAAAAGGTCCCTGCCATTTAGCCAAGAACTTGCTCTCAACCGTAGGTACCAAAATCAATACCCGATCCCCTGTCTTGAACTCTCTAATTCAGGCAGAACAGTTGTAAATACTTCTCTGAGCTTCTTTGGCCCTCTGGAGACGTTCCTTTACTATGGGCATCACTTTGGCAATTCTTTCCTGCATTTGTACCACATGATCAATTACAGTTTCGGTATGGAGTAGCTTCAGTTTCTGTTTCCTTAGCTACATTAAGCAAACCCCGGAGGTGTCTACCATATAGCAACTCAGAAGGTGAGAACACTGCAGAAGCTTGAGGAACTTCCCGGATTGAGAACAACAAATATGGCAACAAACAATCCCAATCCTTACCATCTTTTTCAATGGCCTTTTTCAGCATTGCTTTCAAGGTTTTATTGAACCTTTCTACAAAGCCATCGGTTTGTGGATGGTATACTGAACTTTTTAACTGTTTAATCTTCAGTATTTTACACAGCTCGTTCATAACCCTGGACATAAATGGGGTCTCTTGGTCAGTCAAGATTTCTTTGGGGAGTCCCACTCTAGTGCATATATGAAACAACTCCCGAGCAATAAACTTAGTGGAGGAGTTTCTTAAAGGCACTGTTCTGGGTATTGGTTAGCATAATCCAGTACTACTAAAATATACTGGTGTCCCCTGGCCGATTTATCTAACGGTCCCACTTAGTCCATTGCTATCCGTTCAAATGGTACCTCAATGATGGGAAGGGGCACCAAAGGACTTTTAAAATGAAACACCGGGGCCTTTAACTGGCAGGTAGAGCAGGATTTACAGTACTCATCTATTACACCCTGGCCAATAGAACCTCTGAAATATCCATTCCCAGGTTTTGTCTGTACCTAAGTGACCCACCAATACATGAGAATGAGCCATGTCAAGCACCATTTTTCTCTAGGGCCGTGGAACCACTAACTGTTCTATTACCTCATTGTGAACTTTGGCAACCCGATATAACAGATTGTTGTGCATTTCAAAATACGGATACCTGTTGTCAGCACCCGGCTCTTGGGGAACACCATTTAGAACAGTTACATTTGCTAGGGCACCTTTTAGAGTGGGGTCTTGTAACTGGGCTGTCCCAAAATTACCTTGCGGGATATCCAGAACGGCTATGGTCTGCTCAGATTCTTCTGTCTCACTCTCCTCTCCCACTAAAACAGATAGTGAAAACCGCTCAACTACCTCTGTGGGTTCACTAGCCATATCTCGGTTTGCGGTTTCATCAATATGAGACACATCATAAGCAGGTGCAACATTTACTTGTTTGGGTGACATTTTACCCCACAGTTCCCAAAACAATGGAAGATCCGGCCCTATTATCATGGCATTCAATAAGTCCTTCACCATGCCAACGGTATGTGACACTGTCCCACATTCAGTGGCTATGGTGACCTGAGCAATGGGTTAGTTCTTAATATCCCCATGCACACACATCAACCCCATGCCCCGGCAATATGGGGACAAGAGCCTCTCTGAGAAGCTTTACCAGGCTTCCTGAGTCTAGTAGTGCAGTCAAAGGGCTATCATTGACAGTCACCTGGCACATCTGAGGTCCTGTTGCCTGATACGGTATGGCACTGCAGGCGGGATGTGCAAACAAGGAGCACCGTTGTGCCACATCACATTCCATATGTTCAGTTGTCATGGGACAGTGGGCTGCAACGTTCCCCGGGTTATGACACCTCCAACAAATAAGATGGCGGGGTGAGCTCTAGAACCAGTTTCTAGTGGTTCTCTTTTCTTGCCCACGGGCACTTGCCGCCCCTCCCCCCCGCTCTTCCCCAGGTTTAAACCACCTCTTACTCTGCATAGACCTTGGTGTTACCGGAAGCTGCCTTTACTTTCTCTGCCCCCGCAAGGAGGTTCTACGCTGTGGTATACCTCTGCAAAAGGTTCACTAGCTGATCAGCATTCTGGGGATCTCCTGTCAAATATGGACCCAGCACCTCAGCCCGCTGATCTACAGGCAGTTTTTCTCCGTCTGTAATACGTTCAAAAACATTTGTCCTCATTTGTCATTCTTTGTAAAGCAGACTGCAGTTTTCCGCACACTTCCATCAGAAGCTTGCCCAGCCACATGCACCATTTGTGGTGCTGTCGCAGCGTCTCTGAGGGCCGCAATTTGCTCAGTCAATAGGCGGTTAGTCTCTTGTTGCTGCGCATTAGCCTGCCGTTGAGCCTGTAAAGCCTCTGCGTGGGCTCTTTGCTGCTGCTCCAGTGCCTGTCGCTGCTGCAGATTGCTCTGCACCATCTGTTTAATGAGCTCCTCCATTTCAACAGATTTCTGTTGCAATTCTGCTGCTGCCGTAACCCAGGGCATTCATCAATACCAGGTAATCATGCCATTGCTCCTAGCAACCAGTTGCACGCATCCTCCACCATATGTGAGATGGGACCACTCAGACAGTCTCTTTTCCCAGGGTTTATTGGGCACACAGCAAACAAAAACGGTACAGGCTTGCTTCCGCAATCAAAAATGACAGTTCATAGAATTAACAAAACACGGTGATACAATCTTCTCACCAACTTGTAGGTTTTTCTTAGCGATTCCTCTCTGCCAAGAGGTTTGTTTCAATAGGTCTTCCTCCCAGACCAACAACCACCCCCTACACTCTGGCAGCATGTCTTTTAAATTAGCTTCCCACCTGTGTGAGGTGGTAACACCCGAGATGGAGTATGGGAGTGACCTTCCCACCCAAACTCTTCAGTCACTCCTAAATTCCGGACCCAAACTCCAGCTACCACAAACTCAGTGATCTAACATCACTAGTCGCAATTTACCTCCGGGATTTACATCACTGAGAGTAGCAGCCTCAGTGACACATACCTGCCATCTATGACCTCACCTATTGCATGCTTACTATATCTATATATATATATATATATATATATATATATATACATATACATATACATACACACACACACTACAGAGGACAGTATACTGCTACAGATGGATCTGGATAGATTGGAGGCAGATGAGGTTAAACACTGACAAATCGAAGGTTATGCACATGGGAAGGAATAATGCAAGTCACCCGTACATACTAAATAGGAAAACACTGGGCAACACTGACAGGGAAAAGGACTTAGGGATTTTAGTGGACAGCAAACTTAACTGTAGAAACCAGTGCCAGGCAGCTGCTGCCAAGGCCAATAAGAATATGGGGTCATCAAAAGGGGCATGGATGCACAAGATAAGAACATAGGAGCACATTTATTAATAAAGGCCCATAGCTAGTGGTGGATCCGCCGAAGTTATGAAGAGGCCTCTCAATAACTTCGGTGCATCTAAAGCAAGTTCTAAATGTAAGTCCGCTTCCTAGTTGTCTTACATTTAGAACTTTTTTCTATGCCTGAAACAGGCAGAGAAAATAGAAAATGAGACAGTCCTGCCGACCCATCCCCTTCCACAATGTTAGACCTGCCATGAGAGGGGGAAGTCGCAGATAGTGGCGAAAACTAACAGTTCCGCCGCCATCTGCGCCTGAAATATGCCTAATTTAGGTGTATTTCAGATTAGTAAATAACCCCCATAGTCTTGCCAGTTTCTGGGCTTCTGTGAACAAGACAGACATAGCAGAGCTGGAGAGGGTCCAGAGGAGGGCAACTAAAGTTATAACTGGAATGGGGCAACTACAGTACCCTGAAAGATTATCAAAATTAGGGTTATTCACTTTAGAAAAAAGATGACTGAGGGGAGATCAAATTACTATGTATAAATATATCAGGGGTCAGTACAGAGATCTCTCCCATCATCTATTTATCCCCAGGACTGTGACGAGGGGAGATCCTCTGCGTCTGGAGGAAAGAAGGTTTGTACACAAACATAGAATAGGATTCTTTACGGTAAGAGCAGTGAGACTATGGAACTCTCTGCCTGAGGAGGTGGTGATGGTGAGTACAATAAAGGAATTCAAGAGGGGCCTGGATGTATTTCTGGAGCGTAATAATATTACAGGCTATAGCTACTAGAGAGGGGTCGTTGGTCCAGGGAGTTATTCTAATTGCCTGATTGGAGTAAGGAAGGAATTTTCCCCCTAAAATGAGGAAAATTAGCTTCTACCTCACAGTTTTTTTTTGTCTTCCTCTTGATCAACTTGCAGGATTACATGCTGATGGACGGATGTCTTTCTTCAGCCTTACAATCTATGATACTCTATGATATTATTAAGATGCACTTATATAATTTAATATGAAATATGCTATTCAAATGATACATAGGTGTTATCAGAATTCCATTTGCTTTTTTGGATAACAGGCTTAATTATCCTTCAGTGTTCTAAATTGCTTTCCCTTTTTATTTTTTGATTTGTGACTTTACATGTTTTTTTATTTACCATTTTGCCAAAATCTTTTATTGAACAGCTTATATTCACAATCTCATGCCTCTTCCTGCCCACGTGCTCCTGATTCATATGGAAAAAAATAGTCAGAGACATGTGGGCAAGGAGAGCTGTGAGCTCATAAATATCAGGACTCATTGGCACGGGCTGGCGGTGTTAGAATTTAAAACGGAGGGCAACAGAAAACTGGTGACAGATTCCCTTTAACCACCTCCGGACCGCCTAACGCAGGATCGCGTTACGGAGGCGGCAGCCCTGCGCAGAGTCACGCATATATGCGTCATCTCGCGAGACGCGAGATTTCCTGTGAACGCGCGCACACAGGCGCGCGCGTTCACAGGATCGGAAGGTAAGCGAGTGGATCTCCAGCCTGCCAGCGGCGATCGTTCGCTGGCAGGCTGGAGATGTGATTTTTTTAACCCCTAACAGGTATATTAGACGCTGTTTTGATAACAGCGTCTAATATACCTGCTACCTGGTCCTCTGGTGGTCCCTTTTGTTTGGATCGACCACCAGAGGACACAGGTAGCTCAGTAATAAGTAGCACCAAGCACCACACTACACTACACCCCCCCGTCACTTATTAACCCCTTATTTACCCCTGATCACCCCATATAGACTCCCTGATCACCCCCCTGTCATTGATCACCCCCCTGTAAGGCTCCATTCAGACGTCCGTATGATTTTTACGGATCCACTGATACATGGATCGGATCCGCAAAACACATACGGACGTCTGAATGGAGCCTTACAGGGGGGTGATCAATGACGGGGGTGATCACCCCATATAGACTCCCTGACCACCCCCCTGTCATTGATCATCCCCCTGTCATTGATCACCCCACTGTAAGGCTGCATTCAGATGTCCGTATGTTTTTTACGGATCCACGGATACATGGATCGGATCCGCAAAACACATACAGACGTCTGAATGGAGCCTTACAGGGGGGTGATCACCCCATATAGACTCCCTGATCACCCCCCTGTCATTGATCACCCCCCTGTAAGGCTGCATTCAGATGTCCGTATGTTTTTTTACGGATCCTCGGATACATGGATCGGATCCGCAAAACACATACAGACATCTGAATGGAGCCTTATAGGGGGGTGATCAATGACAGGGGGGTGATCACCCCATATAGACTCCCTGATCACCCTCCTGTCATTGATCACCCCCCTGTAAGGCTGCATTCAGATGTCCGTATGTTTTTTTACGGATCCACGGATACATGGATCGGATCCGCAAAACACATACGGACATCTGAATGGAGCCTTACAGGGGGGTGATCACCCCATATAGACTCCCTGATCACCCCCCTGTCATTGATCACCCCCCTGTAAGGCTCCATTCAGACTTTTTTTGGCCCAAGTTAGCGGAAATATTTTTTTTTTTCTTACAAAGTCTCATATTCCACTAACTTGTGTCAAAAAATAAAATCTCACATGAACTCACCATACCCCTCACGGAATCCAAATGCGTAAAAAAAAATTGACATTTATATTCCAGACTTCTTCTCACGCTTTAGGGCCCCTAGAATGCCAGGGCAGTATAAATACCCCACATGTGACCCCATTTCGGAAAGAAGACACCCCAAGGTATTCGCTGAGGGGCATATTGAGTCCATGAAAGATTGAAATTTTTGTCCCAAGTTAGCCGAAAGGGAGACTTTGTGCCAAAAAAAACTAAATTCTATGAACTCACCATGCCCCTCATTGAATACCTTGGGGTGTCTTCTTTCCAAAATGGGGTCACATGTGGGGTATTTATACTGCCCTGGCATTTTAGGGGCCCTAAAGCGTGAGAAGAAGTCTGGGATCCAAATGTCTAAAAATGCCCTCATAAAAGGAATGTGGGCCCCTTTGCGCATCTAGGCTGCAAAAAAGTGTCACACATCTGGTATCGCCGTACTCAGGAGAAGTTGGGCAATGTGTTTTGGGGTGTCATTTTACATATACCCATGCTGGGTGAGATAAATATCTTGGTCAAATGCCAACTTTGTATAAAAAATGGGAAAAGTTGTCTTTTGCCGAGATATTTATCTCACCCAGCATGGGTATATGTAAAATGACACCCCAAAACACATTGCCCAACTTCTCCTGAATACGGCGATACCACATGTGAGACACTTTTTTGCAGCCTAGGTGGGCAAAGGGGCCCACATTCCAAAGAGCACCTTTCGGATTTCACAGGTCATTTACATACTTACCACATATTAGGGCCCCTAGAATGCCAGGGCAGTATAACTACCCCACAAGTGACCCCATTTTGAAAAGAAGACACCCCAAGGTATTCGCTGATGGGCATAGTGAGTTCATAAAAGTTTTTATTTTTTGTCACAAGTTAGTGGAATATGAGACTGTAAGAAAAAAAAAAATCATCATTTTCCGCTAACTTGTGACAAAAAATAAAAAATTCTAGGAACTCGCCATGCCCCTCACGGAATACCTTGGGGTGTCTTCTTTCCAAAATGGGGTCACTTGTGGGGTAGTTATACTGCCCTGGCATTCTAGGGGCCCTAATGTGGTGTAAGTAGTTTGAAATCAAAATCTGTAAAAAATGGCCGGTGAAATCCGAAAGGTGCTCTTTGGAATGTGGGCCCCTTTGCCCACCTAGGCTGCAAAAAAGTGTCACACATGTGGTATCTCCGTACTCAGGAGAAGTTGGGCAATGTGTTTTGGGGTGTCATTTTACATATACCCATGCTGGGTGAGAGAAATATCTTGGCAAAAGACAACTTTTCCCATTTTTTTATACAAAGTTGGCATTTAACCAAGATATTTATCTCACCCAGCATGGGTATATGTAAAATGACACCCCAAAACACATTCCCCAACTTCTCCTGGGTACGGAGATACCACATGTGTGACACTTTTTTGCAGCCTAGGTGGGCAAAGGGGCCCACATTCCAAAGAGCACCTTTCGGATTTCACCGGCCATTTTTTTACAGATTTTGATTTCAAACTACTTACCACACATTAGGGCCCCTAGAATGCCAGGGCAGTATAACTACCCCACAAGTGACCCCATTTTGGAAAGAAGACACCCCAAGGTATTCGCTGATGGGCATAGTGAGTTCATAGAAGTTTTTATTTTTTGTCACAAGTTAGTGGAATATGAGACTTTGTAAGAAAAAAAAAAAAAAATCATCATTTTCCGCTAACTAAAAAATAAAAAGTTCTATGAACTCACTATGACCATCAGCGAATACCTTAGGGTGTCTACTTTCCGAAATGGGGTCATTTGTGGGGTGTTTGTACTGTCTGGCCATTATAGAACCTCAGGAAACATGACAGGTGCTCAGAAAGTCAGAGCTGCTTCAAAAAGCGGAAATTCACATTTTTGTACCATAGTTTGTAAACGCTATAACTTTTACCCAAACATTTTTTTTTTATCAAAGACATGTAGAACAATAAATTTAAAGAAAAATTTATATATGGATGTCGTTTTTTTTGCAAAATTTTACAACTGAAAGTGAAAAATGTCATTTTTTTGCAAAAAAATCGTTAAATTTCGATTAATAACAAAAAAAGTAAAAATGTCAGCAGCAATGAAATACCACCAAATGAAAGCTCTATTAGTGAGAAGAAAAGGAGGTAAAATTCATTTGGGTGGTAAGTTGCATGACCGAGCAATAAACGGTGAAATTAGGGTAGGTCAGAAGTGTAAAAAGTGGCCTGGTCATTAAGGGTGTTTAAGCTAGCGGGGCTGAAGTGGTTAAACCATTTCCCACATTCTGAACATGAGAATAGCTTCTCCCCTTTGTGTGTTCTTCGTAACAAGAATTTTTTTCCCAGTAATACATTTCCCACATTCTGAACTTAAAACACCTTCTCCCCACATTCTAAACATGAATATGGCTCCCTTGTGTGAATTTTTTTTATGGTCACTATGAACAGGAAAATGGTTTCTCTCTTGTGTGAATTTTCTGATGTCTAACAAGAGCTGATCTATAGTTAAAACTTTTCCTACATACTGAACATGAAAACGACTTCTCTCCTGTGTGAGTTCTCTGATGTCTAACAAGAGCTGATTTATGGTTAAAACATCTTCCACACTCTGAACAGGAAAATGGCTTCTCCCCTGTGTGAATTCTCTGATGTACAACAAGATCTGATTTATGGTTAAAACCTTTCCCACATTCTGAACATAAAAGCGGCTTTGCTCCTGTGTGATTTCGTTGATGTACGAGAAGATTGCCTTTGAGGGCAAAGCATTTCCCACATTCTGAACATGAATATGGCTTCTCCCCTGTGTGAACTCTCTGATGCCCAACAAGATCGTTTTTAACAGAAAAACGTTTCCAACATTCAGAGCATGAATATGGCTTTTCTCCTGTGTGAATTCTCTGATGCTTAACAAGTTCTTTTCTAGCAGCAAAACATTTGCCACATTCTGAACATAAATATGGCTTATTTCCAGTATGAATTGTCTGATGCCCAACAAGATTTTCTTTTACAGCAAAACATTTCCCACATTCAGAGCATGAATATGGCTTTTCTCCTGTGTGAATTTTCCGATGCCTAAAAAGATATCTTTTTAAAGCAAAACATTTCCCACATTCTGAACACAAAAATGGCTTCTGCCCTGTGTGAATTTTCTGATGTGTAACAAGATGTGATTTCCGTTGAAAACATTTTCCACATTCTAAACACGAATATGACTTCTCCCCTGTGTGGTTTTTCTGATGCATAATAAGAGATGACTTCTGGGTAAACAATTTTCCGCATTCTGAACATGAAAATGGCTTTTCCCCTGTGTGAATTCTAAGATGTGCAACAAGATATGATTTCCGGTGAAAACATTTTCCACATTCTGAACATGAAAATGGCTTCTCCCCTGTGTGAATTCTCTGATGTCTACCAAGATCTGATTTCTGGTTAAAACATCTCCCACATTCTGAACAAGAAAATTGTTTCTCTCTTATGTGAGCTGTTTGATGTTCATCTCTTCTGTGACTTTTATTTTTTGTTACAGTCTGTGATGAATCAGAAAATCTAGCATGTTTAAAGGGATCAGATGATAAATATTTGCTTTGAATGGATGAGGGTATATCTTGAATATTGATATGTTCTTCATATGTATCTCGTGTGACACCACAATCATCTACTTTAAAATCAGAAGATATCAGATGTTCCTCTGAGTTCCTTGTACTGTCATCTGCCAAGAATACAAGACATTTTATTACCAATGAATAATATACCATAAAATTCTATTGATATTTTATAACATTTTGATATAAAACAAACTCCATACAAATTACAAGTGATGAAGCAAAATTTGAGTATCAATTGACTGAAACAGTGGTGGCAAAACAGATCACAGTAGACTAATAGTAGACTCAGGTGTAACTAGAAAAGGCTAGGCCCCACAGCAATTTTTTTTAACACTCCCCCCCATGGCTCCACACTTGCTGTACAACCCCCCCACCGACTCAGTCATGTAAAAAATATGAAAATAAAATTCTAGGGATGAACAAGAGGAGTAGTCAAGAGTTTATAATATGCCACCTGGGCACTGTATGCCCCACACAGTAGTTATTTCTCCTTGGTGCCCAAGCACAGTAGTTTCGCTCTCTTAGTGCCCCACACATTAGTTGTGCCCACTTACAGTACTGCTGCCCCCACACAATACTTATGCCTCCTTTGTGCCCCCACACATAAGTTATGCCCCCTTAGTGCCCATACATTGTAGTTTTGATCCCTTACAGTAGTGTAGCCCCTGTAATGTAAATAAAAAATATGTTTAAAAAGTAATACCTAGCCTCATGAACAGGGCACTCCCCAGCACCAGGTGGTGATGTCATCTTGCCTGCTTAGCCGGGAAGAGCGCATAGGCTGGGGTATGATCCCCATGTGCTCTCTTACTCATCCCAGCAGGTGCAATGAGAACAATATACTGCGCCTGCTGCTGGGGACAGCACAGGCCGGGGAAAGAAGACAGATTCAGCTCAAAAAATTTTAAGCTCTTGTTTAAATTGTTGATTAGGTTTCCCCTTAATATTTGATTTTGTCTGCGCATGTACCCTCTAAATTCCTTCCTTCCTAATCCACTCCTGGTTTTGGCTAAACATCTGCATAAATGACATCACAGTCATGTGACCGATACAGGAGAGGGAGGATCTCAGCAGTGAAGAGCAGAACTAGTGGAAAATAAGCTGTGGTGAGGTCTCTGACAAGAGGAGAGGTAAGTGAAGGGATAGATTCAGTGTGAGAGCCAGAGGAATTCTGGGAGTTGTAGTTCTCCTCTCTTACACCACCTCTGTATGTTAGGGTTGAAGGGAGGGGTGTTATTTACATGTGAAGGGATGTTATTTACATGGGACTGTATGATGGAGAGGCTGAAGGGAGGGGAGTGATGTTATTTACATAGGACTGTATATTGAAGGGGCTGAATGGAGGGGAGTGATTCTATTTACACGGGACTGTATGTTGGAGGGGCTGAAGGGAGGGGAGTGATGTTATTTACATAGGACTGTATATTTAAGGGGCTGAAGGGAGGGGAGTGATGCTATTTACATGGGACTGTATGTTGGATGGGACTGTATGTATTGGTGCTTCCATTCACTTCAATGAAAGCATAGCAGCAATTACAAGACACATCCTCTACGCAATGAACAGAACTGTGTGGTTTCACTACCGGAGATAACTGGCTGGTCGGCAGGAGGTGTGGGGTTTCAGACCTTCACAGATGTGATATTAATGGCCTATCCTGATTTAATAAGGCTGTGACATCACAGGGGATGGCTACCTGCAGATTGGCTGTCTGCAGTGGCGTAGCGTAGGGGGGGGGGGGCGTTGCCCCGGGCGCAAAACTGTAGGGGGGCCAGCAGGGCCGCACCGCTAATTAGGCAAGTGAGGGAATCGCCTCAGGCGGCGCGGCCCTATTAACAAGTGGGGGGAAGCAGCAGGGCACAGGGAGATGACCGCTTCCAATGTGGAAGCGCTCATCTCCATAGTCATCTGTATCTCTGTCCTCAGCACAGCGATACAGATAAATGTGCTGCGGCGGGGCAAGGGAGGGAGAGGCGTCTCCCTTCCCCGTTCCTCTGATAGGCTGCAGGCCTAGTGCATCGCACCGCCTGAGCCGTACAGCACAGGACACAGGCTGGAAGAGGCCTGCATCGCATCGGTGCTAGCCTGATGGAGGTAAGTATATAAGTGTTTATTTATTTTATATGGTACAGTACAGAGAGGAGCGCTATGGGGGCACTTGTTACTGGCACATGATTGGTGGGGCACTTGTTACTGGCACATGATTGGGGGGGCACTTCTTACTGGCACATTATTGGGGGGCACCTATGGGAGCAATTCATATTGACACATTATTGGGGGGCACTGTGGGGGCACTTTTTACTGGTGCATTATTGGGTGGCACTTTGGGGTCATCTACTGAGGCCACAAAGAAGGGGAATTTTATCTGGGGGGCTCTGTATAGGGGCATTTTATACTGGGACACATTATGGTGGGTAATATGGGGAAGGGGGGAGAGGAGTACTATGGGGTCATTTACGGTGGGCACTAAGAAGGGGTATTTTATACTTGCAAATTATGGGGGACACTGAGGCGATCTACCGGGGCACTATATATGGGGCATTTTATACTGGTACACTATGGGGGGCACTAGGAGGAGGGGGGAGAGGAGCACTATGGGGGCATTTACTGGGGGCACTTTATACTGGCACATTATGGGGGGACTATGGGGACATTAGCTCAACTGGGGGCATTAAAAGGAAGCATTTTTTGTACTGTCACATTATAAGGAGAATTATTACTACTGGGGGTCTATGGGGAACATGATTACTAGTATAGGCATTATGGGAGCATTATTACTTCTGGGGCACAGTGGGGACATGTTGGGGGCACTGTAGGAGCACTATTACTACCATGTGTGCTCTAGCAGAGAATGTTATGTTTAAACTATTAGACGTTATGTTTAAACTATTAGTGTCAGGGGCACTATTTGCTGGGCGCAGTTATTTTAGGGCAGTGTGTGCCAATAATTATTGAAGGCGGCATTATTTGTGTGGCACTAGTATTTTCAGGAGGTTTATCTGTTTCGACAGTATAGTATTGGGGAGCACAGCGACACAGTATTGGAGGTGGTAGGATGATTTGTCCAGACGATGGGAGGATGATGGAAAAGTAGTAAACTAAGATTTGTTTTGTCAAACTGCAGAGACGAGAAATGGCTGAAAAATGATGGTCTGAAAGGAGAAGATGAGGAAAGAGAACATCTACATCAAAGGAGACATCACTGGATGTAAGAGGTATGGGGCGCTGTATTACCCTGTATGTTCTGTAGTGATGGGACGGTGGATATAGAATTTGGGCCACACTGTAGAAGCCTGGCCCCAGACTTCAGATCACACTGTGCGTGTTCTGAATTCTTGGGGCTCACACCCATCTACTACATTATCTGTACTCAGAGAGTTATTACTGTGTTATCTGTGGTGTTACATAGGACTGCAGGTGATATCTACTACATTATCTGTAAAAAGGGGCGTGGCCACAGGTTGGGGGGAAGGGCGCAATACTTGGCTTGCCCCGGGTGCTGGCAACCTACTGGTTGTCTGCACCGCATTATGGATTCCCGGGCTTCTTACTTTCAGTTTATAACACATGCAGCCGCCAGTTTAGGAAAACCGGATTCGTTACCACGAAGCGCGAGGAAATTCGGCTTCATTGCGAATCAAAGTTTTTCTAAACTGCGGAATGAATTCCCCTTCGAATGCTTCGGTTTGCTCAACACTAATTAAAAGTTTAAATCACCCATCTTTCCCAATTTTACATATAAATATATATTAAATATATCAAGTGTCGCTACGTCTGAAAATGTCTGAGTTATTAAAATATATATTTTTGTTTAATTCCTGTGCGGTGAATGCCATAACAGAAAAAAATATATAAATATACACAATTTGACATTTTTTTGTCACCTTTTCCCCCGAAAAAAAATTAAATAACAGATCAAAAAGTCATACATACTACAAAAAGGGTACCAATGAAAAATACAGTTTGTTCTGCAAAAATAAGCCCTCGTACAGCTCTCTAGACAGAAATATAAAACAGTTATGGCTGTCAGAAAATGGCGATGCAAAGAAAATTTTTATTAAGCTTTTGATTTTTTAAAAACAAAAACAAAAAAAACTATCCAAGTTTGGTATTGCCACATTTGTATTGAGACGCAGAATAATGACGTCATGTCACTTTTCGCACACAGTGAACGCCATGATGTAAAAAACCCAAAAACCTTGGAGGAATTTTTTTAAATTATTTTCAAGTAACAGACATGGTAAATTAAATAATTGTACTCTTAAAAAAAAAAAAATTATCCCACCAAAAATAAGCCCTTATATGGCTATAAGAATGGAAAATTAAAAAAGTTATGGCTATTGGAACGTGGGGAGGAAAAAACGAAAATTTAAAACCAAAAATGGGCCTGGTACTTATGGGGTTAATGACCTATCCTCAGCTGTTAAATAATATCAGCAAACAGTGACTGAATAAAAAAAAAAATAATACATAAATACCGAAATGACCCCCACACTGTGAGTGATTCCAATGGTCACATACCAAACAGGCAGTCTGCAGAATATCATCTAATGGCTGAATGCACAGAGTCACAAAATAGTGGCCAGATGATAACCAATTCGATCCAGTGACTCTCAGGTCATGCCTTCTCTGACTGAGGTTGTTTGCTTTCCCCATCTTCTCATTTGGCCCAGGCCATCATGACTACTTCTTCCAGCTTCCATTCTCATGTCTGTACAGTTTGTTGCACATACATCTTTAGCTCCAGGTTTTCCCGTCACTTCCATACTCTTTTCACCCCCCTTGTGCTGCCTTCTTTAAAAGGGCTAATCTTACTGTTACCCCTAATAATATGTCTGCTCCTCAGTGCCCCCATATACTGTACTGCACTAAAGGACAGTTCCTTACAGGAAATAGGTCCACATACAGTTTTTCTTGTACCAGAAGACAAGCAGAATACTGGGAGACACATTACCTTTTCTTATTTTCTAAGTTTATATCTGGCACATCCACCTGTTGAGCTGCCTTTAGAAGAACTAACCTCATGGACAAACCTCCTTCCCAATTTCAGAATTAGATTGCTGGGACCCTGACATCCTCTCACGATACAACATAATCTGGGAGGCGATGTTGGTCTTTCTCACTTGACATGAGGTTTGTTACCTTTTAATGATGATCTACTATTTAGATGAAGGAGTAGAATCTGTGGGTCTTCTCTGCTTTACTTAGTGGCCACTACTCACCTGGGCGGTTATCTGTAGGAATGTCCTCTATATTCTGCTCATGACCCCTCACATATGTCTCTGTAGGATTAATATTGTTCAGATCTTCACCCGGATTCACAAGCTGTGAAATAAATATTGTAGAAGTCATCAGATGGTTGAAGTCGTGTGGAATGCTTTATATGACCCTAAAAGATCAGTAATTAGAATGATGATCAAAAAATGACCAAACAGTAGGAGTTATCTAACCCAAATATCTGCAGGTCTCCTGTATAAATCCAATCTGATTGCTTTAATATTCTAACTAGAAGTTTGCAAAGCATAGGGGGGAGTAGTCCTTACATTCCATTTGTAATGTTAAATTGTGTGTGTATATAACGTTACATTGTTTGTGCACTTGTTAGCCCTTGGTGGCCAATCTATATCTACGGTGGGGTTGCGATGGTACGTTATGAAAGGAGGAGATGCCAGTGGACAGCTGAGACCGATGATGATATGGTAATAAGGCCTGTGGCACTGGTGGTAATGCCAGAAGACTGTTTATATCAGGTCAATTGATAAAAAAGGCAGAATTTGGTGCCGGTGGTAGTGTGTGAGATCAGACCATGTGAGGTGTCTGAGGAGCTATATGTATAGAGTGTAGAAGCCAATATGCATGCCTTGTACATATTTGCTTTAGTTGAAGTATAACTTATGGCATGATTCTGATACGATTCTCCTAATGCAGCCTAAATTTTCCATCAGGCCTCTCCTCTCCAAAGACAAAGCGATTGGAATGACCTCTTACTCCACTTCCTCTGTTCTGAGACTTTCCTAACAGCATCAAGTGAT
Organism: Bufo bufo; assembly: GCF_905171765.1. NCBI lineage: Eukaryota > Metazoa > Chordata > Amphibia > Anura > Bufonidae > Bufo > Bufo bufo. Next base: position 406,979,140 of record NC_053394.1, read on the forward strand.
AGAACTGATGTTTCTTAACTGAAACTGCAGAGTCTTAGTATATTCCTTTGTGATGCAGCTTCGGCCTGTCTTCCCTGCCTCCTGCTTGTGGTGCTAGCTTTTCCAATCAGGTTCGAGAAGAGATCAGTGTGAAACTTTATCCCATAGAAATTCACTTGAGATCCAGCACTCGTAGATAGTATAGACAGTTGGTGTGAATTAGGAGACTCAAAAGATAATTATTTCCAGGGCTCATCGTGTAAACCTTTGCTCTCCCACTTTATTGGATAATGTAGAGATAATATCTTCAGCAGCATGTTATGTTTAGGGACATATAGAAGACAAGGAAAAGTAGCTGGTGGGGAGGGAGCTCTCAAGAGGCATCTGATAAATGATGCTGTAATCTTGTAGTTCGCAGGCAGTCAGCCACAAAGGACAGACTGATTTCGGATCGGCAGGGGTCTGAATCCTGGCACCCCGCCGATCAGCTGTTTGAAGAGGAGGCCATCTTAAAGGTGACATCTGGGAATAAATTTTTCTCTTTCCCTGTGCTTTCCCTGTCAGGCCCTGCAACGTACTAATGTGCTTGCGCTATTTTTCTTTCTCTCTCCAAAGATCGTGAGAGTGGTAACGTGACTGCGGCCTCTGTGGACACCGTATTTCCTCTGACATTATGACAAGGCCTCGCATGATGTCCTCTATCAGAAACCCCAACCGAATGATCGTGAAGTCATCCCAGGACAGGGTGCAGTAAGCATTTCCATTTCTGGCTGTTCTTACAGTACACAGCTGTAACGGGGCGCTGAAGGCACACTCGGTCTCCCATCAGCCACAGACCTGCTGCTTAGCTTCGGGAGAGAGGATGTGTTTGGCCTCGTTCCCAGGGTGGCTTTGCTAGCTGGGAGGCTCCCTGCTCCTAGGTCTGCCTTGAGTGCCGAGCTGATCACTCTGTGCTCGACTTGTCTGTCTGTCGGTCATGTGACGCTGGCCACGTCACATGACCCTCACTCCCCACTATAAATACAGGCGGCCTGCTGGCTACAGGTTGCCTGTGATTTTCGTCTCTAGGGCTGTGTGTACTATTATTATTGCTTCCTACTTGACCTCTGGTATTGACCTTGTTTGTTTCCTGACCTTGCTTTGCCCGCTCCCTTTGCCCGCTCCCTTGGTATCTCGGATTTGACCTCGGCTCGTTCTCGGATTTCGTCTCCTGCCTCATCCCTTGTATTGACGTGACCTCCCGGACCGACCTCGGCTAGTTGACCCGCAATTGCCTTTCCCATCACTGGGTACTGTTGTCTTATCTACCTCCCTGTCTATTCGTTTGCCTTAGTCTTGAGTACCACCTTCTGCCTTGGCTGTCTGTTCCTCTCTTTCTCTGTTCGCTCTGCTCTACACTTACGTAGGTCAGGGACTGTCGCCCAGTTGCACCCCGTCACCTAGGGCGGGTGGTGCAAGTAGGCAGGGACAGGGTTGAGGGTGGCAGTTTAGGGGGTGCACTTCCTCTCTACCTTCCTTACCCGTGACAGAATCACAGGCCTCAAATTAACATGGACCCTCTACAGAGTCTCACTGAGCATGTGCAGGGTCTGGCCCAAATTGTGCAAGAAATAGGGGAGAGGTTACAGGTACAGGAGATCGCCCAGACACACCCCATTCTCGCTCCCACCGCCATTCAGGTAGAACCGCATATTAAATTACCTGATCTGTTCTCAGGTGACCGCCGGAATTTTTTAGCTTTCAGAGAGAGCTGCAGACTACGACCTCACTCCTCGGGCCCTGACCCACAAAGGGTTGGGATAATCATCTCTTTGCTTCAAGGGGACCCTCAGGAGTGGGCCTTTTCTTTGCCGTCTGACTCCCCTTGTCTCAATTCTGTCGACCTCTTTTTTTCAGGCACCTTTACGATGAGCCTGACCGGGCATCTGTGGCTGAATCTAATCTAAAGGCCCTTACCCAGGGAGAGCGGCCCGTGTAAGATTATTGCACCCAGTTCCGCAAGTGGTGCGTTCCCTCGGTCTGGAACGAACCTGCTCTCAAATGCCAATTTAGAGCAGGGTTGACAGAGAGGTTGAAGGATATGCTGGTCTTCTACCCCAGTCCTGACTCTTCAGAGGAGACCATGACCTTAGCCATCGGATTAGAGAGAGAGAGCGGGAGCATTTGTTTTCTCCTCATTCCCTTCTCAAACCTGAGACTTCTCCTACCGAACCCAGGATGGAGGCTCAGTTGGACGAGCCCATGCAGCTCGGGATGACGCGAAGAGAACTACGCTGTCGTCGCGGCTCTTGTTTTTATTGTGGCGATTTCGACCACTGGGTTCGTCAATGTCCCAAAGCTCCTCCTTCCGGAAGATCGTCCAAGTCAGAGGGATCCAAGGACAAGTTTTTCCCAGAGGTGGTAAGAAGCAAACTATTGTTGCCTGTCTCAATTTCCTTGGGGGTCTTAAAGGGGTCAGGAAGTGCTTTTGTGGATTCTGGGTCAGCATTTAGTTTTGTTGATCTCAAATTTGTTGAACGGGTAGGGATCCCAATACTAAAATTGTCCACCCCAGTCCAGTTGGTTGCTATCGACTCTACTCCCCTCCTGGGGGGCACGATAAAACTCCGTACTCCCGAGATTACCCTGTCTGTAGGGGTCTGCCACTCTGAGAAATGTTCTTTTTTCATTTTAGAGAATCTTCTGGTACAAGTAGTTCTTGGCATGCCCTGGCTTCAGCAACATAATCTGGTCATAAACTGGAGTTCGGGCGAGTTAGAGAGATGGGGTTCCAACTGTAGTTCTTGCTTAACGGTAGTTCAAGCTGGAGTTTCTTTTAATGCTTTCCCCACTTTATTGCTGATTTTCATGATGTTTTTTCCACTACTGAGACCGACACTCTCCCTCCCCATAGGCCTTATGACTGTGTTATTGAGTTAGTTCCCGAGTCCAAGTTTCCTAAGGGACGCATTTACAATCTCTCTGCTCCTGAACGCACTGCCATGAGAGACTACATCCAGGAGAGTCTTAAGAAGGGACATATTAGGCCCTCCACCTCGCCCTTGGGAGCTGGGTTCTTTTTTGTTAAGAAGAAGGACGATGGTCTCAGACCCTGTATTGATTATAGAAACTTGAATAAAATTACTATTAGGAATCAATATTCCATCCCGTTGATTCCGGATTTAATTAACCAGATTTTGGGTGCTTCTTGGTTTTCTAAACTCGATTTGAGGGGGGCTTATAACTTGATTCGTATTAAGGAAGACGATGAATGGAAAACGGCCTTTAATACCCCAGAGGGACACTTTGAGTATCTTGTTATGCCATTCGGTCTATGTAATGCCCCAGCTGTGTTTCAGAACTTTATGAACAACATTTTTAGAGAACTTATCGGCAAAGTTATGATTGTTTATCTTGATGATATTCTTGTCTTTTCACCTGACTGGAATACCCATGTATCTCACATCAGATCTATTCTTAGAATCCTCAGGGAGAATCATCTGTCCGTTAAATTGGAGAAATGTGTGTTTGGAGTTCAAGAGATTCCCTATCTTGGGTACATTCTTACTCCACATTCATTTAAAATGGATCCCAGTAAGGTTCAGGCTATCCAAGACTGGGTAAGACCATCCTCTTTAAAGGCACTTCAACGCTTTTTAGGATTCGCCAACTTTTATCGTAAGTTCATAAAGAATTTTTCTGTTATCGCTAAGCCCCTTACTGATCTTGTCAACTGGTCGTTGGAGGCCTGTCAGGCCTTTGAGACATTAAAAAATTGTGTTCAAGTGGCACCAGTCTTGGTTCAGCCTAATCTTGAGGAACCTTTTGTGGTGGAGGTGGATGCCTCAGAGGATGGTGTGGGGGACATTCTTTCCCAGGGGTCTTCCAACTTCACAAATTTAAGACCGTGTGCCTTCTTCTCTCGCAAGTTCTCTCCTTCGGAGAGAAATTACGACATTGGAAACCGTGAGTTACTGGCCATAAAATGGGCATTTGAAGAATGGATGCATTTTTTAGAAGGGGCTAAACACTGTATTACGGTCCTCACTGATCATAAGAATTTAGTGTTTCTTGAGGAGGCTAAACGACTTAATCCTAGGCCAGCTAGGTGGGCTCTATTTTTTACTTGTTTTAACTTCTCTGTTACTTTCAGGCCAGGAAGTAAAAATATTAAAGCAGATGCCTTGTCCCAGAGTTTTAATGCCATCCAACCTCCTGACACTCCTCCTGAACCCATCTTACTGGCAAGCATCTTTGTGGCAGCGATATCCTCGGATATTTCCTCTGAAATTCAACGAGCTCAGCAACTTGCTCCTCCACAAACTCCTTCAGATAAGTTGTTCGTTCCCGAGCATTTTCGTTTTCGTCTTATGGGTGAGTGTCATGACTCTGTTCTGTGTGGTCATCCAGGCATCGCTGCCACTAAAGAATTGCTAATGAGGTCCTTCTGGTGGCCTACTTTGTCTAAGGATGTACTATCTTATGTTTTGGGTTGTGAGGTATGTGCCAGATCTAAGACCCCGAGAACACATCCCGCTGGTGAACTACAACCACTACCCATTCCCTGCAAACCATGGTCACACATTTCCATGGATTTTATTTCTGACCTGCCCCCCTCCGAGGGGAAGTCAGTGGTTTGGGTAGTGGTTGACCGTTTTCGCAAGATGGTGCATTTTGTTCCTTTAAGTAAGCTCCCTGATGCGAAAACCTTAGCATCCTTGTTTATTGAACATGTGGTCCTCCTGCATGGTGTCCCTGAAAATATCGTCTCTGATAGGGGCGTTCAGTTTGTTTCCGGATTCTGGAGAGCTTTTTGTCAAAGATGCAACATCTCATATCCTTTTCGTCTGCTTTCCATCCAGAGACTAATGGGCAGACAGAACGGTTAAATCAGGCAGTGGAACTTTTCCTGAGGTGTTATGTATTGCACAATCAGCTTTTATGGGTGAGATATCTCCCATTGGCAGAGTTTGCCATCAACAATTGGGTTAATTCGTCCACGAGAGCATCTCCTTTTTTTTGTAATAGTGGTTTTTATCTTCGTTTTAGCTCTAATTCCTCTGCGTTCTCACTCAACCTACAGGCAGATGCTTTCATCTCTAGACTGTGCACAGTCTGGGCGCAGGTTCAAGGAACCTGAAAAAGGCCCAGGAGTTTCAGCGTAGACATGCCAATAAGAAACGTTCCAAGGGAGTAAATTTCGTACTCGGCGATAAAGTATGGTTGTCGACTAAGAATCTTTCTTTGAAACATTGTTCTCGAAAATTCTCTCTGCGTTTCATAGGACCATATAATATTATTAAGGTTATTAACCCGGTATCTTTTAGAGTAAAACTACCCAACTCCCTTCGTATACATTATGTGTTTCATAAGTCTTTACTCAAGAAATATGTGTCACCAGTGGTTCCTTCTAAAAAACCTCCCCCACCTGTAGAGGTTGAAGGTCAGGATGAATTCGTCATCTCTAGAATCATGGATATTAGAAAGGTTAGAAACTCCTTTCAATACCTGGTCCACTGGAAAGGTTTTGGACCCGAGGAGAGGTCCTGGGTACCTGTGTCCAGGATGCATGCTTCCAGGTTAATTGCTAAGTATTACCGGGAACACCCTGAGAAACCTCGTCCACAATGCTTGGGTCCGGTGGCCCCTCGTAAAAGGGGGGGTACTGTAACGGGGGCGCCGAAGGCACACTCGGTCTCCCATCAGTCGCAGACCTGCTGCTTAGCTTCGGATCTGTGTTTGGCCTCGTTCCCAGGGCGGCTTTGCTAGCTGGGAGGCTCCCTGCTCCTAGGTCTGCCTTGAGCACCGAGCTGATCACTCTGTGCTCGACTTGTCTGTCTGTCAGTCATGTGACGCTGGTCACGTCACATGACCCTCACTCCCCACTATAAATACAGGCGGCCTGCTGGCTACAGGTTGCCTGTGATTTTCATCTCTAGGGCTGTGTGTACTATTATTATTGCTTCTTACTTGACCTCTGGTATTGACCTTGTTTGTTTCCTGACCTCGCTTTTCCCGCTCCCTTGGTACCTACGCTATCTCTCGGATTTGACCTCGGCTCGTTCTCGGATTTCGTCTCCTGCCTCATCCCTTGTATTGACGTGACCTACCGGACCGACCTCGGCTAGTTGACCCGCCATTGCCTTTCCCATCACTGGGTATTGTTGTCTTATCTACCTCCCTGTCTATCCGTTTGCCTCAGTCTTGAGTACCACCTTCTGCCTTGGCTGTCTGTTCTTCTCTTTCTCTGTTCGCTCTGCTCTACACTTACGTAGGTCAAGGACCATCGCCCAGTTGCGCCCCGTCACCTAGGGCGGGTGGTGCAAGTAGGCAGGGACAGGGTTGAGGGTGGCAGTTTAGGGGGTGCACTTCCTCTCTACCTTCCTTACCCGTGACAACAGCAGTATGGGAAGTGTTGTGGCTGCAGCTCATCTACGCCTGCAACCCAGAAGTTTGGGTTGTAAACAATGGAGCACAGTGGGAGCATGGAGACTGAAGTGAATAAAAATTTACAGGTACATTATTCTGTGAAGGAGATCAAATAACATTTACAAAGTTAAATGACGTTTACAGTCTCTTTAGGCAGAAACTTGTGAGAAGAACCAGACAACATGTAATACCTATGGTCAGCTGTGATCCTGCCATCTCATTATACAAGGATAAAACATATAATACTGGTGGCTAAAACAAGACTGAACACAAGATCTTCACAGCCTTCTACAGATCATAGGGAACATTTCATGAGACCTTAGCTCCATCTACCTGATCATCCTGTGGGACATTGTGATGTTCTTCTGAACCATATTGTGGAAGTAGAGGACTGGGACACCTGTCCTGTGTTCTTCTCTCTTCCTTAACTGTAGGAAACACATCCAGTGACTGAATTCATTCCTTACATACAGATAATGAGAGGACGTGTGTATTTAGTCATGTCTATTACCTGGTGATGTGAGAGGCCAGTGATCCTCCATCATAAAGTCCTTGTACAGATCTTTGTGTCCTTCTAAATACTCCCACTCCTCCATGGAGAAATAGACAGTGACATCCTGACACCTTATAGGAACCTGACAACACAATAATACGGTTGTCACTCAGATCCCTTCATACTGCTCCTGTATAATGTCTCAGCATTCCCACCACTGACCTCTCCAGTCAGCAGCTCAATCATCTTGTTGGTGAGTTCTAGGATCTTCTCTCTATTAACTTCCTCATGTATCAGGGGGTGAGGTGGAGGCCCCGTTATTGGACTCAGGGTTCTTACCCATCCTTTAGACACAGGGTCCTGACAGCGCTCACTAGAGGTCTTCTTCACTACTGTGTAGTCCTGGTTATGGAGAGACACAGTAATAAATATCAATCCATACATTTAGTCATGTCTATCTGTTAGTAACATAGATAAGATGATGTAATGTGACATCATCAGAATCTCTCACCTCTCCAGTAAGCCATAAGAGGATCTCTAGGGTGAGATTTATTATCCTCTCCGCCATCTTGTCCCTGTCCCTATCCATCCTTGATGGGTCAATCAGGAGAAGGATCTTATATATAAAATATCCACTGAGTGGATCCTATATTGTAGGAACCTGAATGGAGAGAAGATGAGACGATAAATGATAGAAAATCCCATGTAAAATACAATAAGTGGGGATAATAAGTTGAGACATTGTAGATGTTGTGTTCTCTCCGTTTATATCTGGGGACCAGCACTATGATGGTGGAGGAGACAGGACACAGGAGGTTGGGGACCAGCACTATGATGGTGGAGGAGACACAGGACAGGAGCCAGGGACCAGCACTATGATGGTGGAGGAGGAAGGACAGGAGCAGGGGCCCCTTCTATGATGGTGGAGAAGACAGGACAGAAGACAGGGGCCCCTTCTATGATGGTGGAGGAGGAAGGACAGGAGCAGGGGCCCCTTCTATGATGGAGGAGGAGACAGGACAGGAGCAGGGGCCCCTTCTATGATGGTGGAGGAGGCAGGACAGGGGCCCCTTCTATGATGGAGGAGGAGACAGGACAGGAGCAGGGGCCCCTTCTATGATGGTGGAGGAGGCAGGACAGGAGCAGGGGCCCCTTCTATGATGGTGGAGGAGGCAGGACAGGAGCAGGGGCCCCTTCTATGATGGTGGAGGAGACAGAAGACAGGGGCCCCTTCTATGATTCCATCACACAGGATAGAGTCCTTCTACTATACAGCAGATAAATAATGGCTGCAGAGCAGGAGAAAAGTCCTTCCAGTACCAGTCTCCAGCCTCCGTCCCATCACTTACCACAGGAGCCTCCAGTGTCCTGCTCTGTCCTCTCACTCCTGATCCCGCCCCCTGCAGGTCACTGCTGATAGGTTGCTGGGGGGCGGGCTGAATGGAAATTCTGACACATCACCTGACCAATAAGTGATGGTGAAATTCCTGACCCAGTAATGGAAGGTTACTGAGCTCACTAGTCAGGAGAAGATGTCGCTGCCTCTTGTACAGATAAGACCGAAGCTCGCAGTGAAAGGGTTAATAACCCCTCTACCCCAGTAATCCTGACAGATGATGGCGGTGACTGTACACAAACCTCCACCTGCACCGCTGGACACTACGTGTATGGGAGAGGAGAAATGTTAGTGGGCTAAAGGACCTTTCATGATGTCACAGCCATGTGATCGTGTGTGGGAGGAGTCAGGCTCCAGGATGTTCAGCTGGAGGAGGGAAAGGACCTGTGATGATGTCATGACCATGTGTTGGAGGAGTCAGACTCCAGGCTGTGGTTCCTCATTAGCAGGTACTAGAGATGTGTGTGCATTATGAGCCTAAGACAAACACATCTGTGCTCAGCTCTGCACCGTACGTTATACACACACAGCTCTGCACTGCATTTTAGGAGAAATAAAAAACCCTAAACAGATGGAGAACAGTAGCTCACCTGCCAAATAAATCAAGAACGCTAGTAAAATTCTATAGCCTAGATATGTAGTTCAGACTAACAAACAAACAAACAGGCCATCGACTCCCTTACAGAGTCAGGAACCAGTACAACACCTAAATACCAAAAGAGTTCAGTGATAGGGAGCGACTCAAATACAGCAGGAAGAAAAAAAGAAAATCCAATAAGTTGCCATGGTCCAATAGTTTCACTCGCGCTCCAGCCAAATGATACCATTAGAGATGAGCAAAGTTTAGAAAAATTTGATTTGGCAGCTTTGCTGAAGTTCATAAAGGAATTTGATTTCTGCCACCGCTGAGTCACCGCTCTGCTGCCATCTCTGCCAGTGCTACCACTTGAAAGAGTAGCAGAACCTGCATCAGCAAGAGCTAATAGTTTGCTGAACGTGATGGAACACATTTTTTAAGTGCTGCACCAACCTGATACCAACTGCCTGAACAACCTGGTTCACTCATATCTGGACTGTTCCCTGTCTCTGGCAACTACCCTGTATCCTGGATCCTATGGACATCTGAGTCAGAAGATCGTAACAATGGTCAGATTGGGGTTCACTAGAGAACACCCGAATTGGTAGGGGATGCCCGGGTGTTCTACCGATCACCAGAGCACAATGGAAGTCAATGGGAGAACCCGAGCATTAAACCAGGCTCGAAGAGGGGAGGGTGTCTGGTTCATAGGAAAAGGTCAGAAATTGATGAAAACACCACTGAAATGTTTCAGGAACAGCATGGGGAGGATGTCTGGATGCATCTTGGACTCCCAGGTCGCAGCTAGGAACCATGTTGTCCGAGTAGTACGGCACTTTTACAGACTGACACTAATACGCACCAAACCGAAGATAAAATCGATTTCAGAGGAAAAACTGTTAGGAAATATAATTCCCTGTATATTTACTTGTATATAAAGTGCAAGTGCTGCCAAAAATTACAAGGAAGAGGTACTCTGATACACCCTGTATATCACATAAAGGAGGCCTTATTCACATTGTGGTACAATTGTTCAGGCAGTGGGACTCCTACAATCATAAAGCCTATGCACTAAGGGAAAGGACTGCCAAAAATTACAAGGAACAGGCACTCGAATACACCCTTTATTACACATAAAGGAGGGCATCATACACACCCGTGAAAAATTATTATTGATGGCCTGCTGGTGACCATCTAAAACATTATGGGTGAGGGCCTGCTGCCGAGTTGACCATCCCAAAATTTTTGTGGGTGAGGGCCTGCTGCCGAGCTGACCATCTAAAAATTTAGGGGTAAGGGTCTGCTGCTGAGCCGACCCCCTAAAACATTATGGGTGAGGGACTGCTAGTGACCTTCTAAAACATTATGGGTGAGGGCCCGCTGCTGAGCTGACTCTCTAAAACATTAGGAGCGAGGGCGTAGAGCGCCAGTTCGTGCCACGTGTCCAGCTTGGAAACCCCATAGTTGTAAGGCACACAGGGATCACTGAGGACGCTGACACGGTCTGCTACGTACTCCTTCACCATCTTCCAAAATGTTTCCCTCCTTGTGACACTAGGCCGCGCATCAGGGTGAGGGTGCTGGCGGGGTGTCATAAAACTGTCCCAGGCCTTGGAGAGTGTTGCCCTGCCTCTGTTGGAACTGCTGTGTGTTCCCCTCGTGTCCCATCCTCGATTGGCCAAGTAACTAAGGACTCTGCTGCCAGCGTTGTCAGAGGGAAATTTTTGGAGCACTTTTTCCACAAGAACCCTCTGGTATTGCACCATTTTGCTCATCCTCTCCACCACAGGAATGAAAGATGAAAAGTTCTCTTTGTAGTGGGGGTCGAGAAGGGTGAACAACCAGTAATCCGTTTTGGCCAAAATGTGTACAAAGCGAGGGTCACGGGAAAGGCAGCCTAACAAAGTCAGCCATGTGTGCCAGGGTCCAAACAGACAAGACTTTGCTGTCCTCATCAGGAGGATGACTCTCAATCTCATCATCCTCTTCTACCCATCCATGCTGAACAGATGGAATAAAACTTCCATGGGTACTACCCTCTGTAGCGGAGGCAACCGTCTCCTGCTCCTTCTCCTCATCCAATTTGCGCTGAGAAGACGAGCTGAGGGTGGTCTGGCTATCACCTTGTGTACTGTCTTCCCCCATTTTTACCTCTTCCACATGCAAAGTGTCCGCTTTAATTGTGAGCAGCGAGCATTTCAGTAGACACAGAAGTGGGATGTTACACTGATAATAGCGTTATCGCTGCTCACCATCTGTGTTGATTCCTCAAAGTTGCGTAAAACCTCACAGAGGTCAGACATCCATAGTTTTTTTTTCCAATTCCACTCCATTTGGATTTTTTTCCAGCTTTCCACTACCTCCTATGCAATATTAAATGGTGCCATTAGAAAGTACAACTTGTCCCGCAAAAAACAAGCCCTCATACGACTATGTGAAAGAAAAAAGAAAAAACTGAAAAACACTCCGTCATGAAAGGAGTTAAAGTGTATGTTACAAAAGCTGTTGAGATGTCATAGATATGGTTTTCATTGGTAGGGTACGGGTTCTGAGATCCCCGCTGACCGCTAAAGCAAGGAGATCACACAAAGCACTCTGCTGAAGAGGGGTTAAAAAATAAGTCCGCCTCCTGCAGTGAGGAAACACAGTGCTTCTTATTCCTTGTAATAGTGATTAGTGGGGTCTCAGCACTGGGAGCCCCACCTATAAAATCCTTTGGTATAGAACTATGCAATATGAAAAGGTTTATCTTTTTAAGTACACATACACTTTGAGAAAACTCCCCTGTGTTATGAGACCAATCTATAAGTAAGGGCTCATGCACAAGAACATATTTTAATACTGTATACATACCGCTTTTTGTGCAACCCATATGTGGAGCCATCCATTTCAATAGGGCCGCAAAAACAACGCATATTACTCTGTGTGCATTCCGTGTCCAAATAGCTGTGCCACAAAAAAATAGAACTGTCCGCAAATCACAGACCATGGCTCCATTGAATTCAATAGATCTGACAAAAAATACAGAATGCACGCAGAAAGCCACCATGTGTAATCAATTTTTTTGCGATCCGTGCCATATAAATCTTAGGCCAAGCTTACTTTAGCCATGTGCTTGCAGTTAGTAAATTTGGCTCTGGCCTAGCTCGGAGTGTGAGCTAGGCCAGCAGCTCGCCAATATGTCATGTATCGATGTTGGGTTCTTGATCTTTTTGGTACAGGAGCGGCCTGAGTAATGGTACACTAGAAGTGACCTTTACAATGACCGTGTTCGCAAGGATTGGGCAATACCAGGAGCCAGTGGGCAAATTACAGGAGCGTAAGGTCCAACTCATAGCCAACTCACCAGTTACCTCCAGCATGTAGCCATGCTTGCAATGGGAGGAGGGAAGAGTCTGCGAGTCCTCCCTCCTCTCATTGCAAGCATGGCTACATGCTGGAGGTAACTGGTGAGTTGGCTATGAGTCGGACCTTAAGCTCCTTTAACTTGCCCACTGGCTCCTGGTATTGCCCATATGGCACAGGTAGGTGAGTGTTAGGTCCCGATCTACTTGAGAAACCTTGGCGCGGTGCTCGGGCTCAGACATGTCTTCCACAGTAGGATATGTTGGCTAATCTCCCAATTTTAACATCAGTATGAAGGTTTAGTACGACCGCAGAGTGCACCTGTCTTTTTAAGTAAAATACCTTAACAGAACAATGGCCGTTGGCGTTTAATATTTTAATAGTACATATCATCATTTATTGTCATAGAAGTTGTAATTTGTAGACAATCTCCAATGGTAATATATCAGGAAACACATTTATATATTTACTGCACCTTATCCCATCGGTAGGAAGACTAGAGTGAAAGTTTAATGTCTCTTGGCATTTTGGTCCTAATCATGTCTTCACTGGCAGAAGTACAAATCCTGGTACCTTGGACATCATCATTGCTAGTTCATACACATGGACTTCACAACAGCTTTAGGTAGTACATCTAGCAGCCTGATTTTTTTCTTTATGTTACAAATAAGATTTCTTCCACCATGTCAGCCACATTACATTAAACTTAAGGTGCCCAGAGTCCAGGTCAAATCAATGTCTGCCATAAAGTACATCTATCTGCCACGGCCAGGGGCATAGCTAAAGGCTCATGGGCCCTGGTGCAAGAGTTCAGCTTGGGCCCCCATTCCCTCAGTGGTTTGTGGCAAGGGGCAGGTGAGCACCTACTTTTGGGCTGCCTGAGGCAAAATTTAAATGGCAACCCCCTCATGCCAAATTCTTGACGTAACCCTCACCCTCCAGCCAAAGGTGTAACTTGACCTGCAGGCACTTTCTATAATACTGGTGTCTTCTTATGTGGCACAAGTGTCTTTGGGTCCCCTCGGGCTCCTGGGCCCAGTAGCGACTGCTACCTCTGCACTCCCTATAGCTATGCCCCTGGCCAAGGCAATGCCTCCTCCGGTTCCAGGCCATTCATGACAGGTCTGGTCCTATCTAACAGATGAAGATATCAGAAATTTGTCCAGGGCAGCATCTGAGGGAGCATTGTGAATCCTGATGAAGTTCTGCAGGAATATTACCAGGGTGCTATTGTTCGGTGCCATCTGTAAGGATGACAGAAATACCTCCCCACTTGTTGGTAAGTATTCCAAATGCACACTCAACATAACGATGTGCTCTTGTCAGCCGACAGCTGAATACATGTTGGGTGTCATCCAGTTTGCGTATGGAGAAAGGCCACGACATGGGGTGCCAAAGCAAATCCTTCATCAGCCACGATTACAAACGGAGCCAGTGTTCCTGTAGATCCTGGCAGTCTTCTGGGCTCAGGGAGGCCAAGTTGGTTGGCTTGGAGCCATTCACCCATTCTAGAAGCACTGAAAATGTGGGCATCTGCAGTCTGCTCATAGGCCCCAATATCCACAATTATAAACTTGTAAGTAGTGTCAACCAAGGCTAACAGTACTACAGAAAAATATTGCTTATAATTGTAGTACCAGGACCCCGGATGTGTACACATGGATGTGTTTGTCATCCATTGCTCCAAAGCAGTTCAGAAACTGCGCACAAAGATAAAATCCCTCAGCAATTCGGATCCAATTCTAAGCCTTAGGATCTGGCATCAACGCTTCCCGGAATCGCTGCCAAATCACTTCACATATCGGACATCCAATCCGAGACATTGTTGAGATGCCCAGCAGGAACTCACAATGCAATGAAGCAAATTAATTCCCAGTTACCAGGAATCTAAAAGAAAAAAAAAAAATTATTATAAAAAAAATATGAAAAAAATAAAGACATCATTATTATAGCTTATATTACATATACAGTATACTATAAAATATGCCCACTTTATACTCTTACTGAAATAGACAGGAAGCATATATATTAGTGAGAATATACAAATATTATAACTACTATACATTTAACAATAAAATTATCACATATACATTTATTTCTTCTATTAGTTCACTTACCTCAGTGTCGCGATGAGCCGTTCCTCTGGGGAAATGCCGTTCCTCATATTGGTATGTTAGGCCAGGACGCAGAGACGCTAACAAAATATCAAACGAGTGCACGGACATACGACAAAATCCATGAAATTTTTCTGGATGCGGCCGCAGATCCATGTACAAATGTATGGAAGTGGCCCTTCCTGCACAGCTGACAGACAATGGGGTCAACCCAATGCCTCCTCCTCCTCGGTTCTTCATTCAGCATAGGCGACTGCTGTCCGTATCGCAGAGAAAGCAGCCAGCACTGAAGAACCTCATCCACAGAGCCATTATCCATGATACAACAGTTAGCAATTGCAAGAAACCACAGCCAGCCAAACAGAGGAATCTCACAAAGCTCTCTACGCTGGAGAAAATGGCATCTGAGCTATCATGTATCTAGGGGTGTTACAAAGGGTATGTGCCTTTAAAGGGAACCTCTCATCAACTTTATGCTGCCCATACTAATGGCAGAATAAAGTAGAGACAGGTGAGATGATTTCAGCGGTCTGTCATTTTTAGGTTAAAAGTAAGTGGTTGCCGAGAACCAACATCACAATCATTGCAGACTGGGCCTGGAAAAGAGTCACGGCCACCTAGGAAGAGTCATGGTTATTCATAAATTCCTGCTCTCCCTGACAGTCTTCTACCTAGTTGTCTCCCTTTCTCTCTAGGAGAGAACTGCCAATCATCAGCAGATGGGCAGGGAGAGCAGGACATTATGAATAACCATGACTCTTCTCAGGCAGATTTGACACTTTTCAAGGCCTGGGCTGCAATAATTATGATGCTGGTTCTCGGCAACCACTTACTTTTGGCTCATGAGTGACACACAGCTGAGATCAGCATTTCTGTCACTAATTTATGCTGCCATCAGTGAGGTCAGCATAAAGTTGATGACAGGTTCCCTTTAATATGTAACTATTTCCTGTTTTTCTTATGATCTACAAAAAACGGATGACATACGAAAACCATATGGACATGTTTGGCGGAATCAAGGAGCGGAGGTGGAAACGACACGGATCAACTACTTGAGTTGTACCCGGAGACACAGTTCTGTGAAATACAGACCGCAAAACACCAACGATCGTGTGCATGAGCCCTAAGAATTAGTCCGTTGGTTTGAAACTCATAGTCATCTTTTTCAGGATGTACACTTGGTTTTTAAAATATGTTGGATTAGTTTTCCTACTTTTAATAATTTTTGGCATGTGTTAGATAAGTTCTGTACAGTTCGTCTACCAATAGCCGACACAGTTTTGTTTTTCTCAATGCACCACCTCATATTCCTTTAAAATGTTGACCCAAGCTATGTATAATAACATTTCACAGAGGGTGCAGCCGTACCTGTTTCCTAAGTATATTTACATAGCTGCCCAGCTGAGATACAAGTGAACGTCCTTCTCCGTATTCGAATAGAGCTCTTAGAATCCCAACCTGTTGCCTACACATTATGCAGCACTGCTACATCACACTTTTAAGACTTTTTAGATGTGTAGGGTACCTGCAGTGACATGAATTTTATGTATCTAATACACAGTTGTCCTGGCATTCATGGTTTGGACTGAATCAACCTCCTTTCTGAGGTGATCCGATCCCAGGTACTATTACCTCTGAGGTGTGCCTGTTGGGTCTTCTTGATGTCTTGATTTACACCCTTTGAACTTTTCCAGATTTTTTCACGTTACACCCACAAACTTAAATGTATTTTATTGGGATTTTATGTGATAGACCAACACAAAGTATTAAGTATGTGTGAAGTGAAAATGATACAAGGTTTTCAAAATTTGTAATAAATAAAAATGTGTGGAGTGCACTTGTATTCAGCCCCCCTGAGTCAATACTTTGTAGGACCCCCTTTTGCTGCAAGAATTTTGGGATATGTCTCTACCAGATTTTCACATCTACAGGCTGACATTTTTGTTTTCTTCTTTGCAAAGCTCAGTCAGATTGGAAGTGAACAGAAATTTTCAAATCTTGCCACAGATTCTCAATGGGATTTAGGTCTGGACTTTGGGCTATTCTAACACATGAATATGCTTTGATCTGAACCATTCCATTGTGCCTCTGGCTCGATGTTTAGGGTCCTGGTCCTGCTGGAAGGTGAACTTCCGCCCCAGTCTCAAGTCTTTTGCAGCCTCGACCAGGTTTTCTCCAAGATTGCTGTGTCTTTAGCTCTATCCATCTTCCTACCAACTGTGACCAGCTTCCCTGTCCCTGATGAAGAAAAGCATCTCCACAGTATGATGCTGCCACCAACTTATTTCACAGTAGGGATGGTGTGTTCAGGGTCATGTGCAGTATTAGTTTTCCGCCACGCATAGCGTTTTACATTTAGGACAAAAAGTTAAACTTTTGTCTCATCTGAGCACAGCACCTTCTTCCATGTTCTTCCATGTTTGCCGTGTCCCCTATATGGCTTCTGGCAAACTGAAAACAGGACTTCTTATGGCTTGCTTTCAAAAATATTTTTCTTCTTGCCACTCTTGCATAAAGGCCGGATTTGTGGAGTTCACAACTCATAGTTGTCCTGTGGATAGATTCTCCCACCTGAGCTGTGGATCTCTGCAGCTCCTCCAGATTGATCATGGGCCTCTTGGCTGCTTCTCTAATTAGTGCTCTCCTTGCTTGGGCTGTCAATTTAGATGGACCATGTCTTGGTATGTTTGCAGATGTGTCATACTCCTGTCATGGTGGGGAGTGGGGGAAACTCCCCAACCTTACACTGAGGAGCAGGCGGCATAGCAACTAGGCCTGGGAGCAGAGATAAGAGAACAGGTCACCTCCTGGACCTGGAAGGTAGGACGGCTCATACCCAGGAACCTGGGACCCTGAGTCGCCCTGATAATCCCTCAAATAGAGAAAAGGCAGAGATGACCTGTTCATCCCAGACACGGATGAACAGGAGTCTCACCGGCCTAGCTGCAAGGAAAGGGACAGGCAGTGAACAGCTACAGAATCAGCAGGTAAGAGCCCAGAAACCACGCACACTTACCTGCCGGTAACAACAACCGGAGCCCCATGCGGACCACTGACTAGTGGTTCCCCCTCTGGGGAACCCTGACATACCCTTCTGGAGGCGACAACAGATAGACAGGGGGATGTCTAGCAAACATGCTGGACAACAAACACCACCAGTCATGTGACAACAACTAGACATCAAACATCAACCCATACAAACATTGTTTGTGGGTGCAACGTGAAAAAATTTGGAAAAGTTTAAGGGGTATGAATACATTTTCAACACTATATGAGATTCTTTTCCTAGCATGCAAAATTATAGTGATGAGATAGATGGACTGAAGACTTACTAGCCTGACTCAGTAGCTTAAAGGGGTTTTCAGGATTTTAATATTGATGACCTATCCTCAGGATAGGTCATCAATATCAGATCACACACCCGGCACTCCCGCTGATCAGTTGTATGAAGAGAAGGCATGCGTAGTGCCTCTTCCTGCTCGCTGCTGTTATAGCAAGGGGGAAGAGAGACGGGAGACGGCACGTGCCTTCATTCCATACAGCTGATTGTAAGGGGTGCTGGGTGTTGGACCCCCACCAATCTGATATTAATGACCTATCCTGTAGATAGGTCATCAATATTAAAAGCCTGGAAAACCCCTTTAATATTTTTAATACAATTATCACCTATATAGGATCATTTTCAAAACAGGGGTCAAGTACTAGGCCAACCGTGCAGCAAATTTTTGTCATACAATGTTTTTATGCTGTCCTCACCATTGGGCAAGTGGCCCGGAGAAATTCATTAAAATTTATGCCCATTTCCGGATGTAAAGGACGTTTGAAATCGTCACCAATAAAAAACAATAAAATTAATAAAATGTACTATTATGCTGCTATATAAAGTCCCACCACTGGTTGAATCTTAATTTTATTCCATTGCACATTATGCCATTATCTGAGTCTGTAAATAACAGCAGTGTTCCTCCAAAGAAGGCTTACATGAAAAATATTAAATTTAAACAGGCAGACTGACTACCTGATCCATAGATGTCAAATTCCCAAAGGGTCCTGGATAAACATACTCATTGACAGAAAAAATAAAAAAATAACGCATCCAGAAGGAGTTGTTGGAATCAAATGAAACTTTCTATGTGTGAATGTAATGATGATATATGTAATTACAACATTAGAGTGAAAAGTTAAAGGATTTTTCTAGATTTTTATTTTTTTACTGATGACGTATCCTAAGGATACCGTATTTCATCGGTATTTGATTGGTGGGGGTCTGACATCGGTACCACAGACAATCAGCTGTTTGAGAAGACACCGGTGCTCCTGTGACCTTCTCACAGCTTCTCCTAGGCCAGTGATGACACATTCATCAATCATGTGGCCTCAGAGCAGCTCAGCCCCATTAGAGTAAATGGGGATGAGCTGCAATACCAAGCACGACCACTATACAATGTACGGCGCTGTGCTTCATTAGCTGGGACAAGGATGCCTTTTTTAAACTGCTGATTGGTGGGGGTCCTGGGTGTCGGATCCCCACTGATTAAAAAACTAATAACCTATCCAGATGATAGGTCTTAAGTAAAAAAATAAATAAAAAAAACACTTTTAAAGGGGTTGTCTCACATCTGTCAATGGCATTCATCATATAGACAAAGTTAATACAAGGCACTTACTAATGTATTGCCATTGTCCATATTGCTTCCTTCGCTCACTGGATTCATTCAGCGCATTATACACTGCGCATATCCAGGGTTATGGCCGGGATGAGAGCTGCTGCACATTCACGCCTATGCGAGCTCACACAACCTTGGCCTCCAGAGAGCCCTGCACCTTTTCCTATAGTGTGCAAGCACAACCACCGCTGCTGGATTGCAGGGTGGTCGTAACGCCTGGAAATGAGCAGTGTGTAATGCGACTTAAACATTAATCAAAAACAGCAAAGGAGGCAATATTGACAATCACAATACATTAGTAAGTGCCTTTCTCCATGATAAATGCCATTTGCTGAAGTGAGACAACCCCTTTAAGTCTATTGAGGAAAACTATACCATTGAAAGGAGGCTCTAGTTCCACAAATGATATACAGTTGGGCATGGAGGCATACAGGTTTCTTATTGCATTCTGCAGCACATTTGCCCAAAACATCTCCATTGGAGATAAATATGGCGACTGGCCAGACCAAAGCAGTGTTGCAATCTGGCGAGAGACATTTCTGCTATAAGAGGCAACACATGGCCACTGAATGTCCTGCATATATCACTAGTTGTTGTTAATGTCCCTCGTATGACTACTAGGGGTGACCCACTGTCATATGAAATGGCTCTTTGGACCATCCAGCCAGCAGTTAGGGCAGTGCGTCACTCCACAGCAAAATCAGGATTTAAGAACTCACCATGAGGTTCCAAGGTAGCAGCCGGAACCGAAGCCAAGTTCGGTTCCAAGTTTTAAAGTGGTATTCCACTTTAAAAAACAACTACCGAAGTTATTCATGAAGTCTCGCGCAACTTCGCGAATAAATGACTTTAGCTCATCGGAGCCCATACATTTTAATACTGTAGAGAGACTGATCTCCATACAGTATTAATCCAAAATTTTGAACGAAGTGACTTCGGATGTAGTATCCGAAGCTCACTCATCGCTGCTTCTATATACTTTTCTGGCGGTAGAGGTAAAGCAGACTTCTTTGATGCAGCCATTCTAGCCTTGGCCCATTATAATACTAAACAAACCGTGTTCCAGATAATAATTCACTGCTTGAATAAATGTTCGATATGCCTTATATGATGTTATTTATATGCAATTATAGAATTTAATATGAAATATTCTATTCCAGTGATTGATATAAAAGTGTTAGTAGAATTCCATGTGCATTTAACTGACTTAACCATCATTCAGTGCTGTAAATTGCTTTCCCTTTCTCTTGTATGACTTGTACTTCAATAAAAAATAAATAAATGAGAATGGCTACTACCCTGGGTGAATTTTCTGATTGTCAACAAGAAATGATTTCCAAGTAAAACATCTCCCACATTCTAAACATGAGATGGCTTCTCCCTTGTGTGAATTATTTGACGTTCAAACTACATACAAAACATTCCACACCTTCTGAGCATGAATATGGCTTCTCTCCTGGTCAACAAGGGTTGACTTCTGAGTGAAATATCTCCCACATTATGAACAGGAAAATGGCTTCTCCCTTTTGTGAATTTTCTGATGTCTAACAAGATCTGATTTATGGTTAAAACATTTCCCACATTCTGAACAGGAAAATGGCTTCTCCCCTGTGTGAGTTCTCTGATGTCTAACAAGATCTGATTTGTGATTAAAACATCTTCCACATTCTGAACAGGAAAATGGCTTCTCCCCTGTGTGAATTTTCTGATGTCTAACAACATCTGATTTGTGGTTAAAACATCTCCCACATTCTGAACACGAAAATGGTTTCTCTCCTGTGTGATTTCGTTGATGTACGAGAAGATTGCTTTGGAGGGCAAAGCATTTCCCACATTCTGAGCATGAATATGGCTTCTCCCCTGTGTGAATTCTATGATGTCCAACAAGATCTTTTTTAACAGTGAAACATTTCCCACATTCTGAGCATGAATATGGCTTTTCACCTGTGTGAATTCTCTGATGCTTAGCAAGATCTTTTTTTACAGCAAAAAATTTCCCACATTCTGAACATGAATATGGCTTCTTTCCAGTGTGAGTTCTCTGATGCCCAACAAGATCTTTTTTTATACCAAAACATTTCCCACATTCTGAGCATGAATATGGCTTCTCCCCTGTATGAATTCTCTGATGTCTCACGAGATATTTTTTTACAGCAAAACATTTTTCACATTCTGAACATGAAAATGGCTTCTCACCTGTGTGAATTAGCTCATGTTTAACAAGATCCGATTTATCATTAAAACATTTCCCACAATCTGAACATGAATGTGGCCTCTCCCCTGTGTGGATTCGCTCATGTTTAACACAATCTGATTTATGGTTAAAACATTTACCACATTCTGAACATGAAAATGGTTTCTCCCCTGTGTGAATTCTCTTATGTCTACCAAGATCTGATTTAAGGGCAAAACATTTACCACATTCTGAACATGAAAATGGCTTTTCCCCTGTGTGAATTCTCTGATGTGTAATAAGTTCTGATTCATAGCTAAAATATCTGTTACATTCTAAACATGAAAATGGCTTCTCCCTTATGTGAGCTGTTTGACGTTCACCCCATCTGTGACTTTTATGTGTTACACTCTGTGATGAATCAGAAGATTGAACCTGTTTAAAAGGATCAGATGATATCAGATGAAAAGGATTAGATGATATCAGATGAAAAGGATTAGATGATATCAGATGAAAAGGATCAGATGATATCAGATGAAAAGGATCAGATGTGATATCACAAACATCTACTTTAAAATGTGAAGATAGCAGATGTCTCTCTGAGTTCCTGGTACAGTCATCTGCAAAGAATAAAACACATTTTTTTAAATAAAATTCTACTGATAACTTTTGTATATAAAGAAAAACATTTCTTGCATCCTACCCGTGCTCTCATTCAGCCAATGACTTATTGCTAACTTCCACCATAACCCAAACCTCTCACTACCATCCTCAATACTTCTCCCGAGCTGCACGTGTTCTCTGGAATTCCCTACCCCAATTAACTTAAAAATACATTCACACAACTGTATGCTTTTTGCGGTCCGCAAAACGCAGATCCGCCAAAAATACGGATGATGTCCTTTTGCCATCCGTATTGCATCAGTTTTTTTGCAGATCCATTGCAACAATGCCTATCCTTGTCCGCAAAATGGACAAGAATAGGACATGCTCTATATTTTTTGCGGGGCTACGGAACGGATGTGGACAACACACGGTGTGCTGTGTGCATTTTTTGTGGACCAATTGAAATGAATGTGTCCTTATCCAATCAACAACAAAAATGTAACAGAAACGGAAACGGAAACAAAATACGTTTGTGTGCATGTAGCCTAACTCATAACATCCCCAGTTTTAGGCGCTCCCTAAAAACACATCTTTTTAGGTTAGCCTATTACATCCCCTAATCTAATTCTCATCTATTTACGGCCGCCCACTACTCTCTTCAGCATCATTCTTCTGAACCTGATCCATTGTGAAATATCCACCCCCCATGCACTCAGAAGCACTACAGATATTGGCTGGTGACAGCTAATGCAGCTTTATATCGACCCCTCTATTGTGTTAAGATGGCTGGACCACTGTACAAATCAAGCACTTGTTACCTTCTGTGTAAAGATGAGCTAACCACTTTGTAACAAACTGGGTTCTGTCTGAACTTTGCTAATTTTTGGATGGCAGATGAACCCTAAACCTTTTAGTTTAGGAGGAATCCACTAAAACGGCATGTAGTGCCATTTTAGTGCACAAGTTGGTGGTAAAAAAAAAAAAGAGCACTAGGGAGGAAGAAGGGTTCTCACATGACCCTGAGAAGAAGTGGAGATGGCTTGCCATGATTGGCTTCCAGGCTGATCTAATCAGTGCTGCAGAAAGCAGGGAGGTGCCCTAGCAGAATGAGCAGATCATCATTCTGTGCTGGACTATGAATGAGGGTGGTTCAGTCGTACAGTGTCTACCAGAAAAACTATTTTAGGGAGTCAGGGACAGTGAAAAATCAATCAAACTTGTATTCAACTGCCAGGAACAGTGAAAGGAAAGGCTAGAATTACAATGAAGAAGAATTGTGTGTATAAAATAGGGACAAGCAGGGACGCCGTCAGCCAGGGAGTGAGAAGTGAGGAGCTGAGGCCGCTGTGCCTCCTAGCAGAACTGCAGCAAACCTCAAAAGCAGCTACCTGCAAGGACATCTTCTCATCCCCTAACCCCCCCCCCCCCCCCCATTTTCGCAGAAATCCTATTTTTTTTTTTGGGGGGGGGGGGGGGGGGGGGTGAATAAGCTAAAACTGTAGCATAGCATATAGAATACTAGTCATTTTTTTGTTTGAAAAACCGTATAAATCGGTGATTGAAAATGTAATATTAGGGCTACATCCATTTATTATCTCCACACAGTTCCACATTTATTTTTATTTTTTGGGGATGGTGGGGGGATTATTGAATCTAATTAAACCAACATATAGGGGGATCAGTACACCAATACACTGGGTAGGGCAACAATTTGCCTTAATCGTCCCTCTCCATTTATTGTATGTCTATACAGTTGGAATTTTATTTTTGGGACTTGTTCAATTTAATTAAAACATATACAGTGGGGGAAATAATTATTTGACCCCTCACTGATTTTGTAAGTTTGTCCAATGACAAAGAAATGAAAAGTCTCAGAACAGTATCATTTCAATGGTAGGTTTATTGTAACAGTGGCAGATAGCACATCAAAAGGAAAATCGAAAAAATAACTTTAAATAAAAGATAGCAACTGATTTGCATTTCATTGAGTGAAATAAGTATTTGAACCCCTACCAACCATTAAGAGTTCTGGCTCCCACAGAGTGGTTAGACACTTCTACTCAATTAGTCACCCTCATTAAGGACACCTGTCTTAACTAGTCACCTGTATAAAAGACACCTGTCCACAGAATCAATCAATCAAGCAGACTCCAAACTCTCCAACATGGGAAAGACCAAAGAGCTGTCCAAGGATGTCAGAGACAAAATTGTAGACCTGCACAAGGCTGGAATGGGCTACAAAACCATTAGCAAGAAGCTGGGAGAGAAGGTGACAACTGTTGGTGCGATTGTTCGAAAATGGAAGGAGCACAAAATGACCATCAATCGACCTCGCTCTGGGGCTCCACGCAAGATCTCACCTCGTGGGGTGTCAATGGTTCTGAGAAAGGTGAAAAAGCATCCTAGAACTACACGGGAGGAGTTAGTTAATGACCTCAAATTAGCAGGGACCACAGTCACCAAGAAAACCATTGGAAACACATTACACCGCAATGGATTAAAATCCTGCAGGGCTCGCAAGGTCCCCCTGCTCAGGAAGGCACATGTGCAGGCCCGTCTGAAGTTTGCCAATGAACACCTGAATGATTCAGAGAGTGACTGGGAGAAGGTGCTGTGGTCTGATGAGACCAAAATAGAGCTCTTTGGCATTAACTCAACTCGCTGTGTTTGGAGGAAGAAAAATGCTGCCTATGACCCCCAAAACACCGTCCCCACCGTCAAGCATGGGGGTGGAAACATTTTGCTTTGGGGGTGTTTTTCTGCTAAGGGCACAGGACAACTTATTCGCATAAACGGGAAAATGGACGGAGCCATGTATCGTGAAATCCTGAGCGACAACCTCCTTCCCTCTGCCAGGAAACTGAAAATGGGTCGTGGATGGGTGTTCCAGCACGACAATGACCCAAAACATACAGCAAAGGCAACAAAGGAGTGGCTCAAGAAGAAGCACATTAAGGTCATGGAGTGGCCTAGTCAGTCTCCGGACCTTAATCCAATCGAAAACCTATGGAGGGAGCTCAAGCTCAGAGTTGCACAGAGACAGCCTCGAAACCTTAGGGATTTAGAGATGATCTGCAAAGAGGAGTGGACCAACATTCCTCCTAAAATGTGCGCAAACTTGGTCATCAATTACAAGAAACGTTTGACCTCTGTGCTTGCAAACAAGGGTTTTTCCACCAAGTATTAAGTCTTTTTTTGTTAGAGGGTTCAAATACTTATTTCACTCAATGAAATGCAAATCAGTTGCTATCTTTTATTTAAAGTTATTTTTTCGATTTTCCTTTTGATGTGCTATCTGCCACTGTTACAATAAACCTACCATTGAAATGATACTGTTCTGAGACTTTTCATTTCTTTGTCATTGGACAAACTTACAAAATCAGTGAGGGGTCAAATAATTATTTCCTCCACTGTAGGTGGTCAGTACACCGATACACAGGGAAGTGCAACAGTTTACATGTGAGTGTTAACTTTAAATTAAAAGTCAGGCCTCAGTTGTCCATTTGCATTTACTGTATATCCAGATTCCACTTGGTTGTAATTTAATTTTTATGGGGCAGGGGTGTGGAATCCCTATCGCCCGACGCCCGGGACATGCAGTTCCGGGCGCCGGGCAAGTACAGGGTGGGCCATTTATATGGATACACCTTAATAAAATGGGAATGTTTGGTGATATTAACTTCCTGTTTGTGGCACATTAGTATATGTGAGGGGGGAAACTTTTCAAGATGGGTGGTGACCATGGCGGCCATTTTGAAGTCGGCCATTTTGAATCCAACTTTTGTTTTTTCAATAGGAAGAGGGTCATTTGACACATCAAACTTATTGGGAATTTCACAAGAAAAACAATGGTGTGCTTGGTTTTAATGTAACTTTATTCTTTCATGAGTTATTTACAAGTTTCTGACCACTTATAAAATGTGTTCAATGTGCTTCCCATTGTGTTGGATTGTCAATGCAACCCTCTTCTCCCACTCTTCACACACTGATAGCAACACCGCAGGAGAAATGCTAGCACAGGCTTCCAGTATCCGTAGTGTCAGGTGCTGCACATCTCGTATCATCTGAAG
The DNA here is from genome assembly GCF_905171765.1 of Bufo bufo. Classification (NCBI taxonomy): domain Eukaryota; kingdom Metazoa; phylum Chordata; class Amphibia; order Anura; family Bufonidae; genus Bufo; species Bufo bufo. The sequence goes on from NC_053394.1 coordinate 407,004,968, forward strand.
GCAATCGTCTATGCTGTGAAGATACGAGATGTGCAGCACCTGACACTACGGATACTGGAAGCCTGTGCTAGCATTTCTCCTGCGGTGTTGCTATCAGTGTGTGAAGAGTGGGAGAAGAGGGTTGCATTGACAATCCAACACAATGGGCAGCACATTGAACACATTTTATAAGTGGTCAGAAACTTGTAAATAACTCATGAAAGAATAAAGTTACGTTAAAACCAAGCACACCATTGTTTTTCTTGGGAAATTCCCAATAAGTTTGATGTGTCAAATGACCCTCTTCCTATTGGAAAAACAAAAGTTGGATTCAAAATGGCCGACTTCAAAATGGCCACCATGGTCACCACCCATCTTGAAAAGTTTCTCCCCTCACATATACTAATGTGCCACAAACAGGAAGTTAATATCACCAACCATTCCCATTTTATTAAGGTGTATCCATATAAATGGCCCACCCTGTAGTTTGAACAGTTGTTTAGCCCTGTGCGGGCAAGTAGCAGGGACATGTCGGTTGGGCAGTAATAGGAGCGGTCATATGCTAGCCGCGAGCTGACCGCTCCTACATCTATGTCAGCCTGCCCCTGCATCGTGCATATGAGTACCGTACATATCACTTCCTGCAGGCGGCCCCCGCTCCTCCCGGCTCCTGTATCGAAGTCTCCGCCCACCTGCCAGCACAGGAGCGCACAATAAGTCAGCAAACCGTCTCCAGAGACTGAGTAATTGCAGGCCAAGATGGGAGAAGAGGAGTGAGAGACCCCACGGCCCCCTGCAGATGAGCGTTCCTCCCGGAGCCTGTCCACATCGCAGCTCCCGGCCTGACCTGCAAGCGCTGACTGGGGTCACATAACATTATACTGATTTATGATGCTATGTAACAGCATTATGTCAGTGTTATCCAATACATTCCAGAACTGTATGGGTTACATAGCATCATAAATCAGTATAATGCTATGTGACCCCAGTCAGCGCTTGCAGGTCAGGCCGGGAGCTGCGATGTGGACAGGCTCCGGGAGGAACGCTCATCTGCAGGGGTGTCAGAAATAAAGGTTGTGCTGTCTGTCTTCTGAGGCTCTGGCCCTGCCTGCAATCTGCACTGCACGTGGCACTTGATAAACTATAATGTCTCCCTGTTGCCCCCATACAGTATAACGTCTCCTTGTGGCCCCCATACAGTATAACATCACCTTGGGGCTGCCCACATACAGTATAACGTCTCCTTGTGCCCCCATACAGTATAACGTCACCTTGGGGCTGCCCTAGTGCCCCATACAGTATAACGTCACCAAGCGGCTGCCCCCGCACAGTATAACGTCACCCTGTGGCCCCTGCCCCATACAGTATAACGTCACCCCGTGGCCCCCGCCCCCATACAATACAACGTCTCCCTGTGGCCCCCGCCCCCATACAATACAACGTCTCCCTGTGGCCCCCGCCCCCCATACAGTATAACTTTAGTATAAGTTCAGGACAAGTAGATGGTCATGAGGGACAAGTAGATTGAGCCCCCACTTTAGTCCTTCGACAAGTAGTTTTTTTTATTTATTTCCACACCCCTGTGGGGGTAAGGGGGTTTAATTTAATTAAACCAGCATATAGGTGATTAGTAAAGTACACCAACACACAAGGTAGTGCACCAAATTATCTCTTTGGGTTGTGGTCCAGCTGCTGACTAACTAGCACATTAGCTCCCCTATAAATACCTGCTTTTTTTCTCTCATTCCTTGCCTGATCAACACATGTCCTGCTAAGTTCTGCTAGTCTGTTATATCTTGCTATCTGAGCTATAATCCGTCTACTTGTCTTTATACTGATAGTTTCCTTCCTGGACTTTGACCTCTGTGTGTTCCAGTCCATGAGTTAGCCCGATTCCTCTGGTGCTCTGCTCCGGAGTTCCTGATCCTCGTGGGTCAGCAGTGTACCAATCCTTGGTTAGTACATTGGATCCACATTCACAGATTGTAACAGTTTAATCAGACCATGGATCCTGCTGATTCTCCATGGATGAGTTTACCTGAGCTTTGCCAGGAGATCGCTCAACAGCATGGCCATCACAACCAACTGCTGAATTTTGTGCATGGTGTGTCTATCCATATGAACACCTTAACCACTGCCGTATCCACAGCTGCCTCTGGAGGTTCTATTTAACATCTGTTGCCGCCTCCATGCTATGAGTAATTCTAAGATGTGTTGTGGATTCATTAACCAGTGTACCATTTATTTTGAGCTGCAGCCACATCTTTTTTCTTCAGACCGGACATACTGTAGGTGACCTTTATAATTTTGCTTCTGTCTGGCTAGGTCCTCACCTGTACTAATTCGTTATGGGAGAGTGGTTAACCTGTGACAAGTCATCTGCAAGAGTTTCTAACCATCTTCTGCAGAGTCTTTGGTGAACCAGGAAGTACCTTTTCTGCCTCTTGACCAGGGAATACAGTTTCACACTCCTCTGACTTGGCCTGGAACAATGAAGCTCTTATGGAAGCTTTCTGAGAGGGCCTGTTAGCTCGTATTAAGGATCAACTGGCAGGTAGTGATATTCCAACTACTCTGCAGAGTTTAATTGAAGAGAGTCTCTTCAATTGGCGCCAACATTCCAGAGACCTTTCACTCTTCCGTCTTCTACTCTAGGAGCCCATGCAAGTGGATTTCCTCAAATTGTCTGAAGAGGGGCGTCGAGGCAGGTGCCCCAGTGACCTCTGTCTGTATTGTGGTACAATGGGATATGACATCTCCAATTGTCCTCGCATGGTGGGACTTCGGAGTCTAGGGAGATGGTCCTGGGTGAAGACCAGCTCTCTCCAAAGTTGAATGTCAGTATCTCTGTCCTACAATTGTACCCAGTTTGCCATCCTGGCAGTCATAGATTATGGCTTGGCAAGAAGCTACCTACATGAAGGCCTTGGTGAACCAGTACTGTATATCCGTCCACGCATAAAGAAGCCCTTGGTGGTGACCTGCATCAATGGAGGCACCTTCTGAAACCATCTAGTACGTCACTGAGTCCTTGGAGCGTCAAGTGGGCGTGTCCCATTCTGAGAGAATTTTCCTGTATATTCTGACCATGTATACCTGCCGACTTCTGCTGGGACTGTCTATACAATCTGGTTCTCAACTGGAACGCTAAGCAGATTCTTCACTGGGGTTCTGCTTGTTGTTCCTGACCCCTAACTACAATGCAGACTGTCAGAAAGCCACCTGTACCACAACATCTGCAAGATTCACCTCCTACATATGTTTGTTGTAGAGATGTCTTCATCAAGAAGAGGGCAGGAGTCCTGTTAGCATTTCTTAGTCAAGTCATCTTCCATTTGTGTCTAAAGCCCAAACTATGTCTGAACATGTCTCGATGAAGGGTGTTCTGAAAAAATCTGTTCGGTGTATAGTGCCTCCCTTGGCTGGAGTACCAGTGGCTGCCAAAAAAAAATTGGGGATTCGGCCTGTGGCTAAGCCTTCAGCACGTATGAACACAGTTGCTCTACCAGTTTGTTGTAACCAGTACTGTGGGAGGGAGGCACACTTGCCGAGCTGGTGCAGTGTGTATAATGAATGTGAGTGGCCTCCAGTATTAAAGATGGCAAGAGTATCACAGAGTAATAGCAGCACTTGCGTCATACTGAAGGAAGGAGTGGTATGGGTGCAGTGTAAGAGATAGGTATTGGGCATGAATTTATGAAAGGCCATTGGACATAGATTTTGAATTGCATCAAGTTGCTATGGTGTCCATGATGCTGGGTGTTGGGAATATATGTAATACTCAGACAGAACCATAGTTATTATCTAACGAGGATGTGTATGGTATATCCAAAAATATATTTATATTATAATTACATCTTACATAGAAAGTCAGGATTGTGCACATACTGTTGCTCAATCCTGGATATCTTCCATAATTGTCAGACCTTTTCATATATTTTCATATGCTGTAATTTAGGCTGGTATATTCCTTCGACATGTCGTCAACCTTTTACTTTAGCATTTTTTTCTCAAAGGGGTTTTGCAGGCTTTTAATATTGATGACCTATCCTTTGCGGATGTCCGACACCCCCACTGATCAGCTGTATGAAGAGAAGGCATGCACCGTGCGCATGTGTGGTCCCCTGACTCTCTTCCTGCTTGTCATAGACATGGCGGCAGCGACCAGGAAGAAAGACTGGGAATGGCACGCACGGCACATACCATCTCTTCATACAGCTGATCGGCGTGGGTGCCAGGTGTCGGACTCCCACCGATCTGATATTGATGACCTATCCTGAGCCTGGAAAACCCCTTTAATTTATAATCTTCAATATGCTCACTCCATATCTCATGTAGCAGAACTTGTACTTTACTATACTCATACCTGATCTCTACAGGGTGGCCCACGAAAAAGTGGCCCGTCTCCAGCAATAGTATGACAAGATGAATGTGGATTTTTTTTTTTTTTTTTTATTACCCACAAGTCACAAAAGATGCTGAAAGTGGACAAGTCTGGGGAACGTGAAGGCCATAACCCCTTGCTCACAGTTCGTTCCTTCGTAAAGAGTTCACAAACCCATGTCATTTAGTCCCGCGAGGTGCGGCAGGCTGCCCCATTTTTATTTCTGGTGTTAGTTGGTTGTAAAACTGTTCAAAGATGTCCAGGTGAATTGCATTATTCCCAGTCGATTTGAACTGGGGCCCACTATTCGTGTTCCTGACACTGCACGCCAAACGCCAAGTCAAATGAGGATTTTCAGCAGACCAGTACCTCTTATTGTGGAATATTACATGACTAATAAATGAAACCAAGCGTTGTCCATCATGAAGTACAGCAATCGGTCCGTCAGCAATCATAGTCAGCAGCCAAGTCCAGTAATTTAGGCGTTTAGTTTTGTTGGACTCTTTCAGTTCCTGCACACGCATTATTCGGTAAATCTTCAGGTTCAGTGATTTCAGCGCTCGCTGATACACCAATTTGCAGAGACAATCTTTGAGTTGATTTTTGGGAGCTACTTGCACTTTCATGCACAACCTCAGCCCTCCTGATCAATGGAGGCCTTGGTTTCTTCATGTTTGATGCCATTTCCAAACCAGACTCTGAATACAACATGTCGCTGGTGGTTTTGTTCCTGGAAACTTGTCGGCAAAGGTCTCTTGCGTTTCCTCAATCGATCTGCTTCGTGAATAGCCTTCCGCAATCACTATTCGCAGTTCCAGGGAGAACACCGTCTTTCTGACACAATACGCCACTTTTATCAAACTGAATAATAAACCAGACTTAGTTGCCCATAGCAACCAATCAGAGCTCAGCTTTCAGTTCCTACAGGGCTCTGAAAAAATGAAAACAGAGTTCTGATTGGTTGCTATAGACAACTAAGACAGATTTACTATAAGGCAGTTTGATTTGGAGGTATTGGAGGTGGGCTACTTTTTTTGTGGGCCACCATGTATTTTCCCCACGGCAACATTTTGAAAAAGATCCGTGAGGGACCGGAATTTCGGAGTTGACGTGATGCCGTGCAAGAACTACCTAATATATCTTGTGGTGATTGACCACCGGAAGTGTAATTGATACTACACCTTTCACGTTTGTTGCACTTTTGTTCTTTTTGCTTTACATTCAATAAATCACAAGCTTGGCATTTGAACCTTGCAGTGTGCATGGAATATATAACTGCATTATATGTCACAGGAAAAGTCCACACTGCCCAAAGACTTCGTAAAAGACAGTAAACAGGATTCAAGCCGAGCACGAGGGACCCAAGTAAACGTGTTCTGCACAATGAGCAGGCGCATGGTCTACCGTCCCTTCCTTTTTTTCCCGAGGATATGTTAAAGAAATGGCTTTTTCCAGATAGATAAAGATTTTCCTAAAGTAGTCTATCAGCAGGGTGGTGCTACTCCTCATTTCTAGTTGGATGTTCCATGATACCTGAATGAACTGGAACGTTCTACTGGAAAATTAAATCGTCCGTGTCGCAATAAACGATTCACAAATGTTGTGCAGTACTACAAAATCACCAAATCTGACACCCTGAGACTTCATTCTCTGGGCAACATCAAGAACTCAGTGTCTCTCTCCCCCACACCCTTCCTCCCCCCTCCAGCCACAAGATCTGAAAGACCTGAGATGACATATCGCTGAAAAAGTGTGTAGTCCATATGTGAGGACATGCTGCCGCGTGCCTGGACAGAACATGTCACCAACGCAGTGCAAAACGAACATTTGTAGTGTAAAGTAAAGATAAAACTTGGATAGTATGTATTTTCATGTTAATATTAATATCAATAAAAAAAAAAACACAAAGTCCATTAACAAAATCTAAATCAAATCAATATTTAGTGTGAACACACTCTGCCATCGAAACAGCAAAAATTAAACTAGGTACAGTACATATCGGAAAGGAGGCCAACCACATATTTTCTGTGGATGAAGGCTTGCTCAGATCCTTCTGTCCCTTCATGTAATCCCAGATAGACTCAAAGTTGCGATTAGGTCTCTGTGGGGGCCATTTCATCACTTCCAGGTCTCCTTGCTCTTCTTGATGCTGACAATAATTCTTAATGGAATTGGCTGTATGTTTGGAGTCTTTAATCTGCTGCAGAATCATCTCTCTCAGGCAAAGATTTCATACTAGAGTGTGGTTTCAATATGTGCTGTTCAAGCTCTGACAACGTTAAGGACCATAGAAGTGTAGCAGATGAAAGACATCATGCTTACTTCCCTTCGAAACCAAAAGATGTCCAGCAGTGCCATCTGCCCGAAACTGGCAGTGGGACCCAGGATCACCCACCTACTCTTTGGAGAAGTCTTGCCAGAAGTGGTCTTCATGGAAGAATTGCCACAAAAAAGCCATTCCTTTTGACTGAATAACGAGGCCAAGTGACTCAACTATGCCCAAAAACATACAAATTAGAGTGCAAAAAAATGGCAGCTGGTGCTCTGGACTGAATAGTCAAAATGTAAAATAGACGGCAGTTTTGTCAGAAGGCAGTTTGCTTGCAGGAGGGGAGGAGAGCGGAATAATGAGTGTTTGCAGGCAACAGAGAAGCATGGTAGATATTCCCTGCAAATTTGGGGCTGCACTTCAGGAAACAGAGTTGGGGATTTGGACAGGATTAATGGTGTCCTCAATGCTGAGAAATAGAGGTAGATACTTATCAATCAAGCAATACCATAAGGAACCATAACTCTTTGCAGAGTTCCTTCAAAAACTGTGTGCCGCATCGTATTCATGCTACTTTGAAGGGAAAGTTTGATATTGATTTGATTTAGATTTTGTTTATTCACTTTGCATTTTGGCAACTGATAAAAATAAACTACTACTTTTGAAAGAATTCTTACTTTGCAGCATTGTTTCCACACCTGCCTAAAAACACTGCACAGACACTGCGCCAACCCACCCTCAGCTCCACACACAATGACGTTCTGCACAGTCACCTCCCTGCCTGCTTCCCAGGCAATGTCCAGCATATGTTATCATCTATAACGTTATCACATTTTTATCCATATTTTGTAGTACTTCTGGTGAATATACAGTCGAAAGATTGACAGAACTTAAAGCATTCAACATGAATTTGTATCATTCAGTGATCTACGAGTCTTCTCTGCTTTACTTAGTGGTCACTACTCACCTGGGCAGTTATCTGTAGGAATGTCCTCTGTACTCTGCTCATCACCCCTCACATATGTCTCTGTAACATATATAATGTTCAGATCTTCTCCTGGATTCAGAAGCTGTGAAACAAATATTGTAGAAGTCATCAGACATCGGAGAAGTCGTGTGAAAGGTTTTATATGACCGGAGAAGATCAGTAATTAGAATGAGGATCAAAAATGACCGGACAGCAGGAGTTATCTGACCCAAGTATCTGCAGGTCTCCTGTATAAATCCAATCTGATTGCTTCGTTATTCCAACCATAAGTTTGCAATGCAGGGAGAGTAGCCCTTATATGCCATCCACATGTTTAAATTGTGTGTATTTAACATTACATAGTTTGTGAACCTGTTGGCCCTGCTGGCCACCCTGTATATACAGAGGGGGTGCCAGACCATGTCAATACCACAGGAGGTCATGGGCTCAGGCCAACTCAGAACCTGGCGGTGATGACTATTGTTGAGCGAACTTCTGTTTTCAAGTTCGGCATACAAGGTTCAGGTTATCTAAGAATTCGGTTATGGTTTCAGATACCACGGACCATAAGTTATAGTCCGTGGTAACGGAATCCATAACAGAATTCTTAGATAACCCGAATCATGTACGCCGAACTTGAAAACAGAAGTTCGCTCAACACTAGTGATGAGCACTGTGACACTGAGGGTTGCTCGAGAACACTGTTTAGGACAGGCCAGGTGAATGATAAAAAGGCAGAGCTCGATGCCGGTGGTAGTGTTTGAGGTCAGACCACGTGAGGTGTCTGAGGAGCTCTTTCAGAGCATGTTAGGCCTGTTTCACACTTGCGTTGTGGCTTTCCGGTATTGAGATCCGTGAGCGGATCTGAAAACCGTGACGAAACGGATCAGTTTTGTCTCTATTCATTGTTAATGGGGACAATACTGATCAGGGTGCATTTCGTTCCATTTTCATACCGGATGCGTTTTTTTCAATTTAGATTTAATACAACCAGATCCGGCTGAAATAGATGCATCCGGATGTATTAAATGGCACGTGTGGTGAAACCAACTTCGCCACTGTGTTTTGGAGGGGCCTGGCTACTAGCCTCTTGCCCCAGGATTATGGCCCATACTATCTTTGAAGGAGAAGACAGACCGGCCGCACAGCTTAAACCTGTGGAACTGTTTTAGGCAGGAAAGTCATGCTTGCGGCCGGCCAAATGTGACTTCCATGGAATTCGGGAACCCCTGCTCGGATCTGGGTGATTTTTGGATATGTTGTTCACCCAGATCAGAGCTATCCATGGATGTATACATTATGGGGATGTGTGGGGTTTTGAGGTGTTTTCTGTGTTTTGGGAAAAATGTGTGTTTTATGTCTGTGAGTGATTAAGTTAGTCCATTATGTTTGGTAATTGTATTTTGTGGATTGCGTCTCAGACAATGCTCATTGTGTTAGTTAATTGCGTCTCAGACAATGCTCATTGTATTTTGTTTATTGCGTTACAGACAGAGGGAAGGGGATTTTGTGTACAATTGCTGGGAAGGTTTGAATACTGTAAATACATGTGATTGGCTGTTTTTACAAAACCCTGTGGGTGGTAACCTTGTTGGAAGATGTGTATAAATCAATGCTTGTGTTAAAATAAAGAGAGTTCCTGTTTTTATACCTTCATGAAGTTTTGGCTCATGTTTGGGGAATGGGATAACTACTACACTCTTGGGGATTGCTATATCACAATACTCCCCTGAGTATAAGCTCTTGTAAGAGCTTGTTCATGGTTCCTGCTCTCTGTATTTAGGAGAGGTTCACCCACTGAAGCCTGGAGCCTTGTCGTAGGTCCAGGGTGGGTAGGAGACGGCGAGACCTCCACCAAGCTTCGGCGGTTCGTGGGGTCTGCAGTGCTGACGGTGTCAAGTGGAGTGCTTGGAGTCCTCTGGAAGCACTAGGAGCCACTATCAACGGAGGTACCCGGTCGGGGTGCTAGGCGTTCCGTTACAGCACGGATCCGTTTAATTCTGGTTTTGAGATACTCTGCCGGATCTCAAAAGCGGAATTAACAGCGCAAGTGTGAAACAGGCTTTAGTGTAGCAGGCCAGAGGAAAGGCCACTATGGAGTGCGCCTGTGGGCTGTAGCCCGAGTAGAGTGGAGCAGTGTTCTAGTAAAGCAGTCATGAGACTACTGTTTGGCTAGAGGACTAAGACCAGAAGGTCCTGAGTGCCTGAGGGGTGCTTCACAGTCTTGAGTGATGACTAGTGTTGAGCGAACTTGTGTGTTAAGTTCGGCGTCTAAAGTTCGGGTTCGGGTTATCGAAGTATCCAGTTATGGATTCTGCTACCACGGACCATAACGGAATTTAGAATCCATAACGGGATACTTCGATAACCTGAACTCGAACTTTAGACGCTGAACTTAAAACACAAGTTCGCTCAACACTAGTGATGACCCTGACAAAGATGGCAGAGAATGGCGAGAGAGAAGCTGTTATAGTTTGGGAGCAATTGCCGGGTCAGATTGGGCTGTGGAAGTGTTAGCCCTAATCCAGAAAGAGTGACCAGCGGGTTGTGGGAGAAAGTCCTAGTGAAAAAACCTTGCTCATCCAAGTCCTGCAGAGTATTGGCTGCTGTGCTCAACAGAGACAATGATAAGCGCAAGGATAGAGAGACATCCCTCCTCCTGTGCAAAATGAAGGGTTACATGTTCTCCTGTATACTACAAGGAAAGGTGCTGCTGATATTGCTGGTAAATAAACACTTCAGCAATAATATGTTTTCCTATATAGTGCAGTGTAGACTGTTATTAAAATGTAGAGGCCACTGTGTATGCCTAGCTCGTATATGTTTTAGATGATGTGACATTTAATCTGATATGGCTCTACTAATGCATCCTACATTTCCCATCATGCCTCTGAAAAGACAAAGTGATCAGAATGACATCACACTACACTTACCTAAGAGCACCAAGTGTTAGAACTGATGTCTAACTGAAACTGCAGAGGGTTAGTATATTCCTATGTGATGCAGCTTCAGCCTGTCTCCCCTGTCTCCTGCTTGTGATAGGTTTGTCCCTGATTTCTGTCACATGCAGGTGGAAGAGAAGAGCAGTGTGAAGCTGTATCTCATAGAAATGCACTGCTGATTCTTCTAGCCACCACTAACCTCCAGGACATGGCTGCTGCAAAACACTTTCGAAAGGGCAATCGAGTGAGTGCTTGGCCTGATGATGTGCAACTCCAATGCCTCATTCGCACAGTCAGTGCTTTCCATCAGCAACTGGAAACCAGGGGCGGCTTTTTTATTTATACCTGGTCTCTGTGTAGCCTCCATTCCTGGTTTTGGCTCACAATCACTGACGTGTGAATAAGGTCTCTATAGACGCTGGTTGGCCTCTGGAACTCAGGCACCAAAGCACTGGTGAGTTAGAATTATATGTGCTGATGAAAATAATCCTACATAGCTTTTCTAATAATCAACTGCCAATATTATATTATACTGTACGCAAGCTCATATGTAAAATTTGAAGAACATGGGAGAACGCCCAAATGGCAGGTGGCCAGGAAAATGTCTTAAAAGCCCCTTGGTTCTGACAAGAAGCCAGACTTACTTGACCATCCTCTCTGGCCGGGGATCTCCATGTAGCATACCTCTACTTATTTCTATTTTCTACCCTTAATCTCTTTTACTGTCCACGTAAATTTCTTATACTCAATAAACTCTCTAATTTAGGGTTCACACATACAAAATATTTTTAGTTTGCGTCCGATCTGCATTTTTTGCGGGTTGGTTGCGGACTCATTCACTTCAATGGGTCTGCAAAAGATGCAGACAGCACTCTGTCCGCGTCTGTATGTCCATTCCGTGGAATCCGCAAAAATATAGAACATGCCCTATCCTTGGCCGCCTTATGTACAAGTATAGGACTATTCTACTATGGCCCAGACGTTCAGTTCCACAAAATGTGGAACGCACACGGTCGGTATCCGTGTTTTTTGTAGATCCACAATTAGTGGACCGCAAAAACTGCTACACACGGCTGTGTGCATGAACCCTTTAAATGCTGCTCTCTACAATATTTGAAGACATTCCAGAAGCACTAGACTACTTTATCATATAGAAAAATTGTCGCAGTTGTTCCTTAAAGATACTTATCCCATTACGAAGGACCTGGACTGGAACTATGTTGATTACCTGGTGTCTTTCGGCCATCCTCTAATGTACACTATAGTGCATGTTTGCAGCTATGGGCAGTTCTGCAAGTCATGGAAAGATGTGTAGCATCAGCCACAAAGAACCATGAATGCACACAGTAGCAATCTCTCAGTGAATGGTGCAACCCTATGTGAAGTTCAGGGCAGGCTATGCCAAGGGGTGGTCTCCTAGAGACCTATAGATGCCTTGTAACATAGACAGACAATTTATTATAAGCTGACAATTTGAGCACAACTGTGCTGGTTGACCAATTGTAGCATTGTATGGTCCCAATAAGGACCACTCAGAAGACTGTTGTGCCATTCCTCTACAACCACAAAAGGTCTGCAGCTATTCATAGAGGAGCCCATCTTAAAAGTCTCCATAGACAGAAAATACTGAGAAGATCCAGACATCATGTAATGTCTATGATCAGCTGCCATCTCCACCTTTCTCATGATACAAGGATAAAACATATAATACTGGTAAAAAAAACAAGACCGAACACAAGATCTTCACAGCCTTCTACAGATCATAGGGGACATTTCATGAGACCTTATCTCAATCTACCTGATCATCCTGTGGGACATTGTGATGTTCTTCCGAACCATCCTGTAGAAGAAGCGGACTGGGACATCTCTCCAGTGTTATTCTCTCTTTCTTAACTGTAGGAAACACATCCAGTGACTGAATTCATTCCTTACATACAGATAATGAGAGGACGTGTGGATTTAGTCATGTCAATTACCTGCTGGTGTAAGGGGCAACTGATCCTCCATCATGATGTCCTTGTACAGATCCTTGTGTCCTTCTAAATACTCCCACTCCTCCATGGAGAAATAGACGGTGACGTCCTGACACCTTATAGGAACCTGACAACACAATGATACAGTCATCACCCAGATCCCTTCATAGCGTTCCTGTATAATGTCCCAGCATTCCCAGCAGTGTCACCTCTCCAGTCAGCTGCTCAATCATCTTGTTGGTGAGTTCTAGGATCTTCTCTCTATTGATTTCCTCATGTATCAGGAGGTGAGGTGGAGGCCCCATGATTGGGCTCAGGGTTCTTCCCCATCCTTCAGACACAGGGTCCTGACAGCGCTCACTAGAGGTCTTCTTCACTACTGTGTAGTCCTGGTTATGGAGAGACACAGTAATAAATATCACTCCATACATCTCCAGAGTCCCTCACCTCTCCAGTCATGTCCATCTGTTAGTAACATAGATAAGATGATGTAATGTGACATCATCAGAATCTCTCACCTCTCCAGTAAGCCGGAAGAGGATCTCTAGGGTGAGATTTATTATACTCTCCGCCATCTTGTCCCTGTCCCTATCCATCCTTGACCGGTCAATCAGGAGAAGGATCTTATATAGAAGATATCCACTGAGCGGATCCTATATTGTAGGAACCTGAAAGGAGAGAAGATGAGACGATGAAAAATCATAGAAAATATCATGTAAAATACAATTACTGGAAATAATAAGAGGAGACATCGGAGGAGATAATAAAGTGTAGATGTTGTGTTCTCTCTTTTTAGATGGCTTGCAGCATGAGAGAGGCTACTTTCACATCTGCGTTTCTGCTGGATCAGTCATGGATCGGCAAAAACGCTTTTGTCACGATGATACAACTGTCTGCATCCGTTCTGAACGGATCGAGTTATATTCTCGGATGACGGATCCAGCACTAAAACCATTGTAAGTCAATTGGCGCCGGATCGGTTTCCTTTTGTGTGCGAGAAAATGGATCTGGCACCATTGACTTACATTGTGTTTCACGCTGGATCCGTCTTGCTCCACATCCCATGACGCACTCAAAAACGCTGCTTGCAGGGTTTTTCTGTATGGCATGGGAACACAACTAAATGGAATGCATTCTGGTGCATTCTGTTCCGTTTTGTCCCCCTTGACAATGAATGGGGACAAAACTGGAGCGTTGTCCTCTGGTATTGAGATCCTATGACAGATCTCAATACCAGAAAAAAAAAAGCTTAAACAGTTTTTCAAGGCAGTTCCTGCATATTTCTGGTTAATTCAGTCTCAAATCCTACTGCAGCTATACAGGTCCGTCTCAAAAAATTAGCATATTGTGATAAAGTTCATTATTTTCTGTAATGTACTGATAAACATTAGACTTTCATATATTTTAGATTCATTACACACAACTGAAGTAGTTCAAGCCTTTTCTTGTTTTAATATTGATGATTTTGGCATACAGCTCATGAAAACCCAAAATTCCTATCTCAAAAAATTAGCATATTTCATCCGACCAATAAAAGAAAAGTGTTTTTAATACAAAAAAAGTAAACCTTCAAATAATTAAGTTCAGTTATGCACTCAATACTTGGTCGGGAATCCTTTTGCAGAAATGACTGCTTCAATGCGGCGTGGCATGGAGGCAATCAGCCTGTGGCACTGCTGAGGTGTTATGGAGGCCCAGGATGCTTCGATAGAGGCCTTAAGCTCCTCCAGAGTGTTGGGTCTTGCGTCTCTCAACTCTTCCCAATATCCCACAGATTCTCTATGGGGTTCAGGTCAGGAGAGTTGGCAGGCCAATTGAGCACAGTAATACCATGGTCAGTAAACCATTTACCAGTGGTTTTGGCACTGTGAGCAGGTGCCAGGTCGTGCTGAAAAATGAAATCTTCATCTCCATAAAGCTTTTCAGCAGATGGAAGCATGAAGTGCTCCAAAATCTCCTGATAGCTAGCTGCATTGACCCTGCCCTTGATAAAACACAGTGGACCAGCACCAGCAGCTGACATGGCACCCCAGACCATCACTGACTGTGGGTACTTGACACTGGACTTCAGGCATTTTGGCATTTCCCTCTCCGCAGTCTTCCTCCAGACTCTGGCACCTTGATTTCCGAATGACATGCAAAATTTGCCTTCATCCAAAAAAAGTACTTTGGACCACTGAGCAACAGTCCAGTGCTGCTTCTCTGTAGCCCAGGTCAGGCGCTTCTGCCGCTGTTTCTGGTTCAAAAGTGGCTTGACCTGGGGAATGCGGCACCTGTAGCCCATTTCCTGCACACGCCTGTACACGGTGGCTCTGGATGTTTCTACTCCAGACTCAGTCCACTGGTTCCGCAGGTCCCCCAAGGTGTGGAATCGGTCCTTCTCCACAATCTTCCTCAGGGTCCGGTCACCTCTTCTCGTTGTGCAGCGTTTTCTGCCACACTTTTTCCTTCCCACAGACTTCCCACTGAGGTACCTTGATACAGCACTCTGGGAACAGTCTATTCGTTCAGAAATTTCTTTCTGTGTCTTACCCTCTTGTTTGAGGGTGTCAATGATGGCCTTCTGGACAGCAGTCAGGTCGGCAGTCTTACCCATGATTGCGGTTTTGAGTAATGAACCAGGCTGTGAGTTTTTAAAAGCCTCAGGAATCTTTTGCAGGTGTTTAGAGTTAATTAGTTGATTCAGATGATTAGGTTAATAGCTCGTTTAGAGAACCTTTTGATGATATGCAAATTTTTTTAGATAGGAATTTGGGGTTTTCATGAGCTGTATGCCAAAATCATCAATATTAAAACAAGAAAAGGCTTGAACTACTTCAGTTGTGTGTAATGAATCTAAAATATATAAAAGTCTAATGTTTATCAGTACATTACAGAAAATAATGAACTTTATCACAATATGCTAATTTTTTGAGAAGGACCTGTACACAACCATTATAGTCAATCAGTGATGCTCGTATAAAGCGGTCATCTGGTAAATCACGCTCAGAGACCCTAACAAGTCCTGTCGGTATCTACACAAATATCACGGCAATATAAAAAAAAATCACAGTCTTCATACAATAGATGCTCCATACATACCCAGATTCCTGGGTGTCTTTGCTGCAGCAGAACAATGGTTATTTATCTGGGTCCTGTTTTTGTGATAAACATAATGATGGCTTATCCTTAGGATAGGCCTTAAATACCAGACTGCTGAGGCACCGACTCACCCTCACTACTCATCTGCTTTAAGGGACCACGTGTATGGTTTGCTTTAGACTCAACATCAGATTTCAAATTCTTGAATACTTTGACAGACGTTCTCAACAGCAGACACTGTAGATGGAGGAGAGGGATATTCAGGTTTTAATGTAAAAATTTGTTTTCTTGTTTTCAATTTCTACATTGTAAATTTGTGTTGAGGACATGAAAAACGATGAAGGAACACATGGAATTCAAGGGGCTGATCAGGCTGTATACATTGGTTAGCAATATCAGATCGGCAGAGGTGTCGGACCAATCAGCTGTTTGAACGTTTTATATTTCAGATGCTTCAGTTGCCCAATGGCATTCTCTCAATCAGCATCATGAGGTAGTCACATGGGAAGCTCCCTGAGATGCTGAGCACTTGGCTGCTTTTGCTTCACTTTGCGGTCCAACTCCTCTCAAACCATAAGGTCAGGTGAGTGTAGCGACCATGTCATCTGACGCTGCACTCCATCACTCTCATTCTTGGTCAGATGTCCCTTAGATAGCCTAGAGGGGTGCTTTGAATTATAAAATAAATCATCTGCAAAGTTCTCCATCAGCACACCTCCTCCTTCAGGAAACCACACATGTAGAAACCATCAGCTCACTTTTCTGCATCTCACAAAGACATGGTGGTAGGAACCAAAAACCTCAAACTTTGACTCATCATCAGAGCAAAGTACAGATTTTCACTGGTATAATAAACATTGCTTGTTGTCTTGGCCCAATCAATTTCCTTCTTCGTGTTCTTCAGTTGTGGCTACTTTGCAGCCATTTGACCACAAAAGCCTGATTCTTGGCATCTCCTCTGAGCAGTTGATGATGAGATGTGTCTGGTACTTGGTCTCTGTGAAGCATTTCTGTAGGCTCTAATTTGAGGTGCTGCTAATTTGAGGTTTCTGAGGCTGGTAACATTAATGAACGTTTCTGCAGCAGAGTTAACTCTTGGTCTTCTCATCCTAGGGCGTTCCTCATGAGAGCCAGTTTCATAATAGCGTTTCAGGATTTTCATGACTGCACACGAGGACACCATCAAAGTTCTGGAAATTTTCTTAAGTCACTGACCTTCATGTCTTGTAGTAAGGATGGACGGTCGTTTCTCTTTACTTTGAGTAGTTCTTGCAATAATGTGGATTTAGAACAGTAGTAGAATAGGACTAAACGCTGTATGGACAAGTGGACCAATCTGACCTCTGCACAACACAACTGATGGTCTCCAACACATTATTAAGGCTAAAAATTCCACAAATTAACTCCTGACAAGGCATGCCTGTTCAAGGAAAACCAGTCCAGACGAGGACCTCATGAAGAGTGTGCAAAGCGGTCATCAAAGCAAAAGGGGGCGACTGTGAAGAATGTAAAATATAACATGTACTCTGGTTTAACACTACTTAAAAGGGTACCTTGTGGAGCCTATCTAAAAATGGACAGAGCGGCTGGTCAGAAATGCAAGTTTCGGAGATATCAGAGGACAGCGCTTGGCTCCTCCGAGCGAAGCTGCCATAGAAATAAATGGAACGGCAATGTGCATTTCCAACCAACTGCTCTGTCCATTTCAGGAGGCCGGTATGGGGCACCTGTTCTAGTGATCAGTGGGGGTCCCAACGGTAGGACCCCACCAATCTAATAGTTATCTCCTGTCCTTTAACTTTCTTTAATAATTAACCAGGGGCATTCAGAGGAATATCGTTGGTCACACACTATACTTGTAAGCAAGATTAACCTCCGATACTGGTACCAGATGACCAGAGATAAGGAGCCATCTGCTCCCCAGATGATGGAAAAGACAGAAAATCCAAAAGGTTGCTACTAGAGCATCTCAGCTCTGTACAGAAAAAAGGGCGCCGTATTTTTTATAAAGACTAATTAAAAAAAGATTTTTAGCTCAAAATAAGTACAATGCAATTATAAAAGAAAACTGTCCCCAAAGGTGTACATAGCCTTTAAATCAGAAATAAGTGTGTTAATGATGATAACAAAAAAAGGCGGCCAGTATCACTATTAACACACTTAAATATACCGTAAATCCACCCTAGTGGCAAAGAGACCAACTTATTTAAAGAGGTAGGGAGATCTTGTCCTGAAATCCATCTTCATTATGTCCGTATAACTCAACATAAAAGGTATCTCATAAGGCTTCCCTCATCATCCTCGTAGAGGAGCCACCGAGGCTTAACCACTTCCCATCTGGGCCATTTGCCCCTTTCCTGACCAGGCCAAATTTTGCAAAACTGACATATCTCACTTTATGTGGTAATAACTTTGGAACGCCTTTATTTATCCAAGTCATTCAGAGATTGTTTTCTCGTGACACATTGTACTTCATGATAGTCATAAATTTGAGTCAAAATATTTCACCTTTATTTATGAAAAAATCCCAAATTTACCCAAAATTTTGAAAAATTCGCAATTTTCTAAATTTCAATTTCTCTGCTTTTAAAACAGAAAGTGATACCTCATAAAATATTTATTATTTAACATTCCCCATATGTCTACTTTATGTTGGCATCATTTTGGAAATGTCATTTTATTTTTTTAGGACGTTAGAAGGCTTAGAAGTTTAGAAGCAATTCTTCAAATTTATAAGAAAATTGCCAAAACCCACTTTATAAGGACCAGTTCAGGTCTGAAGTCACTTTGTGGGGCCTACATAGTGGATACCCCCATAAATGACCCCATTGTAGAAACTACACCCCTCAAGGTATTCAAAACCGATTTTACAAACTTTGTTAACCCTTTAGGCGTTCCACAAGAATTAAAGGAAAATGGAGATCCAATTTTTAAATTTCACTTTTTTGGCAGATTTTCCATTTTAATCAATTTTATTCTTTAACACATCGATGGTTAACAGCCAAACAAAACTCAATATTTATTACCCAGATTCTGCGGTTTACAGAAACACCCCACATGTGGTCGTAAACTGCTGTATGGGCACACGGCAGGGCGCAGAAGAAAAGGAACTCCACATGGTTTTTAGATGCCATGTCCCATTTGAAGCCCCCTGATGCACCCTTACAGTAGAAGCTCCCAAGAAGTGACCCCATTTTGGAAACTAGGGGATAAGGTGCCAGTTTTATTAGTACTATTTTTGGGTACATATGATTTTTTGATCATTCATTATAACACTTTATGGGGCAAGGTGACCAAAAAATTGGTTGTTTTAGCACAGTTTCTATTTATTTATTTTTACAGCGTTCACCTGAGGGGTTCAGTCAAGTGACATTTTTATAGAGCAGATTGTTATGGACGTGGCGATACCTAATATGTATACTTTTTCTCATTTATTAAAGTTTTACACAATAATAGCATTTTTGAAACTAAAAAATTATGTTTTAATGTGTCCATGTTCTGAGAGCTATAGTTTTTTTATTTTTTGAGAGATTTTCTTATGTAGGGGCTCATTTTTTGCGGGATGAGGTGACGGTTTTATTGGTACTATTTTGTGGGACATACGCGTTTTTGATCACTTGGTGTTGCACCTTTTGTGATGCAAGGTGACAAAAATTGCTTGTTTTGACAACCGAGGGGTTAGGTCATGTGATATTTTTATAGAGCTGGTTTTTACGGACGCGGCAATACCAAATATGTCTATTTTATTTTATTTTTTCTATTTTTAATTTTTTTTTTTATTCCTAACTTGGGAACTTTTTTTTTTTTTACATGTGAAACTTTATTTTATTTTATTTTTTCAACCCTTTATTTTTTTTATTTTTTTTTTACACTTTTCGTCCCCCATAAGGTCATACAAGACCTCTGGGGGACATTTACTTCACTTTTTCTTTTTTTTTTCACAGTTGATTTCTCCTGTAACTGGGGCTGACATAGTAGCCCCAGTTACAGGACAAATGCACCCCTATAGAGGCTGTACAGCATAATACTGCGCTGTACCGCCTCAGAGCAGGGCTGATCGAGGTCTCTGAGAGACCTCACACAGCCCCTGCACACTCCGGTCACGGCGGTGAGCGCTGTGTCTGCAGCGATCGTGAAGGCAGGGACACCTGGGAACTGTCCCTGCCTTGTCTTAGGGTTGCCCTGCTGTCACTGACAGCGGGCAACCCGATCAGCAGCTGCACGATTAGCGTGCAGCTGCTATTTCTGACAGGACGTTTTAAAACGTCCTGTCAGAAATAGACGTCCACCCATAGGACGTTTATAGTCTATGGGCGGACGTGAGGCGGTTAAAGATCTCTAGAAAGTATGTTGGCCACTCTCACTATTGAAGCAAAACTGCAGAGAACAGAGCTCAATGTGCACAGAGCGCTGATCAAAAAATCCCAGACAGCCCTCAGGAGGCATGTCTAATAAAAAGTTGTGGGTCAGGCTGGAAACCAACCTAAGATACTTTCTGAATCTCCTAAGAAACAACAAGAGGTGCCAGAGGCTGGGCAACCATATGAGCTGTAAGCGACCAGATAAAGATAGTATAGATTGGAAGGCCAGGTTGAGGGGGGAGGGGTGGTCTCATTAGGGTTGTCACCTTTCCTATCAAAACATACTGGTCAGGTTAATAGGGGCGTCGTTTTACGGAGAATTAGAGGCATGAATAACTCAACTGTTAGAATTAGAACAATGTCGGTGGCAGAGGTAAGTAGATGAACATAGAGAGGTAAGTATGAGAGGGACCTGGGGAATTTTCCAGCTTCTCCAAGAGATTTCCTGTTTTTTATGGAAGACTCCAGGTCAGTCCCAGAAATAGTCTTATTACCACCGGTCAGAAGAATCGGCCATTATCTTGCCACAGATTTATATATTATGTCTCTACCCAGATCGTACAAATTATTACAGAAGAACTGGAAGAGGAACCACGGAACTCAGGCTGCATCTTGTCCTGGTAGAGTTCATGCGGCGGAGGGTTGCTGCCGTGCGGTTTTACAGACTGCACCAAGAACGTACAGGTCAATTACTGGCGCCGTCCCCACACAGACAACTCGAGAACCTGCTGCTGGAGCCTGCTCGTGGTTTACATCCATTCAATGCAAAAATCAGGGCGTCCCATGTGCAGTCTTCTCTTTATCATGTTACTGCATGCACCATAGTCTCCTTATCTATAGAGACCGCCCCAGGAGGTTTCCACCATCTGGTTACCCCCACTACTGGCTGACGTATTTAGTTAGGCTGGTCTCTAGGGATGAAAGGTTTATCTTATACCTATCCCTAGTACTTTTTCCCTCATCTCTCCCCTGATGAATTGCCTTTTAATTTAGTTTTTTAGGCAGTGAAACATGCGTGTAGGGAGTTCTTTTTAGATCCTTTAGGGACACATAGTTTATTCCTTTTAGGGACAGGATCCGGACGGGGTCGTCCTTGTAAGGACGAGTGCCCTGTGGTGAGGCTGCTACCTACATCTAGTATTAGGGATATACATCGTAGCTAGCCATAGGGCCTCAACAGGGACCCTGCACACATGTGCATCACTGCCTAATGTTCATTTATTTTTTCAATCTTTACCTTGAATTGAAGAAACCTTAACCGAAGGCTTGACGACGGTGGTGATCGATCCGCATCCTGTTCCGCGGTACCGGTAGGACAAACGGTTACTGGTGCCGCCATGCACTATATTAGTGTATTTTTTTGTTATTTTCATTTGGGATAGACACCTGGGTTACCCTAGGGTCTACACATCATTTCTATCCCAAGGTATGTCCTTTGCACACTTTATTTTGGAAACCATTTTTATCTGCATTATCAATAAATATTAAATTTTAGATTACCCACTTTCTGATTTTTGCCCTTATTCTTGGTAATCTGGAGCGCCAATTTCTATTGTTGTGACCTCCTATATCAGTACACTTAGTTCATCCATTCAATGCAGCTAAAACTTGAGCGGACCAGCACCATCCAAAGTGAAAACCCACAGCAGAAACTGCAACGCTCAAAATCCAGAGTGTGAACACAACCTTAGTGGTAACTGGAGGGGAGGAATATAAACAAGAGAGCAAAGCTGTAATTGAGGTGGCAGAACAGGAGCAGGGGTCACTTCTATGATGGTGGAGGAGACAGGACTGGAGCAGGGGCCCCTTCTATCATGGTGAAGGAGGCAATGTCACGGTGGGGAGTGGGGGAAACCCCCCACCATGTAATGGGAACTGTTACTAGGCCAGACAACAATGAAGGGAGCAGGCCAAAACCTACAGCCGCCCTAATCCTGACCCTGATCTCCTGACCGCATGAGCGAACCCTGAAGGTGGGAGGGCTCATGCACTGGAACCTGGATCCTGCTGACCCTGAAGGTCCCTGGCATAGGGGTCAGGAATAGGAGACAACCAGTTCCTCAAGGACTCAGACGAACCAGAGTCTCCAGCTGCCTAGTAACAGGTGGAAAGGAAAAGACCATATGCAGCAACTGGATCAGCAGGTAAGATCAACACGCTTACCTGCCGCTACCACCACAACTGGAACCCGAGCATAAGTACAGGTGCCCACACACCAAACAGGACACCGTACAGACATCACTTACACACAGGTATCCAGCACTCCTGATACTGCCTGGACCCCATGGCGCACGGCAGCCCTGCATACAGACTGATGGTTAACCCCTCCGGGAAACCAGCCCCCTCACGGAGGTATCAACATACCGGGTGACTTATAGCATACATGCAGGGACCAACATCAACAAAAGCCCAGACATGTAACAACCAACAAAACGCTAAACACACCACACATACAACAAGTGAGAGTAAAGGTACATGGAGGGTACATAAGGGAGGACCATAAGGTGGCCCTCAAGGACTGGGCTGGAACACCCAGGCAAGGAGCAAAGCTCCAACACCAAGCAAGGCTGTAGTACAACTGCCCTGTGCCAGCAAGCCACAGGTTTATACCAAGCCCGCGGCCACACCCAGGAAACACCTTAATCCCCACTAGCCAGAAGATTAACCCGTTGCTCATCAAACAGCAAGGAGGCACAACTTAAAGGGGAAGTGCACATGCAAACCACAAACTACACGTTGCCCCTGCCAACCAGTCTGCACGGCAACTGCGTCACGGTCAAACACCAATATGACCGTGACAGGCAGGGCTGGAGCAGGGGCCCCTTCTATCATGGTGGAGAAGGAAGGAGAGGAGCATGGGCCCGTCTATGAGGGTGGAACAGACAGGACAGGAGTAGGGGCCCCTTCTATCATGGTGGAGAAGGAAGGAGAGGAGCAGGGGCCCATCTATGAGGGTGGAACAGACAGGACAGGAGCAGGGGCGCCTTCGAGGATGGTGGAGAGGACAGGAGCCCGGGCCCCTTCTATGATGGTGGAGGAGGCAGGACAGGTGCAGGGGCCCCTTCTATGATGGTGGAGGAGGAATGAGAGGAGCAG
Organism: Bufo bufo; assembly: GCF_905171765.1. Lineage (NCBI taxonomy): Eukaryota > Metazoa > Chordata > Amphibia > Anura > Bufonidae > Bufo > Bufo bufo. The sequence goes on from NC_053394.1 coordinate 407,028,020, forward strand.
GGGCCCCTTCTATCATGGTGGAGGAGGCAGGACAGAAGTAGGGGCTCCTTCTATCATGGTAGAGGAGGCAGGACAGGAGCAGGGGCCCCTTCTATGATGGTGGAGAGGACAGGAGCAGGGACCAAATGATGGTGGAGGAGGCAGGACAGGAGCAGGTGCCCCTTCTATGATGGTGGAGGAGGAAGGAGGAGCAGGGGCCCCTTCTATAATGGTAGAGGAGGCAGGACATGAGCAGGGGCCCCTTCTATGATGGTGGAGAGGACAGGAGCAGGGACCAGTATTCTGATGGTGGAGGAGGCGAGAAGGGCAGGATCAGGGCCACCTTGTATAATGTTGGAGGAGGCAGAACAGAAGTAGGGGCCCCTTCTATGATGGTGGAGGAGGAAGGAGAGGAGCACGGGCCCCTTCTATTATGGTGGAGGCAGGACAGAAGCAGGGGCCCCTTCTATTATGGTGGAGGAGGCAGGACAGGAGCAGGGGCCCCTTCTATTATGGTGGAGGAGGCAGGACAGGAGCAGGGGCCCCTTCTATGATAGTGGAGGAGGTAGGACAGGAGCCCCTTCTATGATGGTGGAGGAGGAAGGACAGAGGCAGGGGCCCCTTCTATGATGGTGGAGGAGGTAGGACAGGGGCCCCTTCTATGATGGTAGAGGAGGCAGGACAGGAGCAGGGGCCCCTTCTATGATAGTGGAGGAGGCAGGACAGGAGCCCCTTCTATGATGGTGGAGGAGGCAGGACAGGAGCAGGAGCCCCTTCTATGATGGTGGAGGAGGCGGGACAGGAGCAGGGGCCCCTTCTATGATGGTGGAGGAGGCAGGACAGGAGCAGAGGCCCCTTCTATGATGGTGGAGGAGACAGGACAGGAGCAGGGGCCCCTTCTATGATAGTGGAGGAGGTAGGACAGGAGCAGGAGCCCCTTCTATGATGGTGGAGGAGACAGGACAGGAGCAGGGGCCCCTTCTATGATAGTGGAGGAGGTAGGACAGGAGCAGGAGCCCCTTCTATGATGGTGGAGGAGACAGGACAGGAGCAGGGGCCCCTTCTATGATAGTGGAGGAGGTAGGACAGGAGCAGGAGCCCCTTCTATGATGGTGGAGGAGACAGGACAGGAGCAGGGGCCCCTTCTATGATAGTGGAGGAGGCAGGACAGGAGCAGGGGCCCCTTCTATGATGGTGGAGGCAGGACAGGAGCAGGAGCCCCTTCTATGATGGTGGAGGAGACAGGACAGGAGCAGGGGCCCCTTCTATGATAGTGGTGGAGGCAGGACAGGAGCAGGGGCCCCTTCTATGATGGTGGAGGCAGGACAGGAGCAGAGGCCCCTTCTATGATGGTGGAGGAGACAGGAGCAGGGGCCCCTTCTATGATAGTGGAGGAGACAGGACAGGAGCAGGGGCCCCTTCTATGATAGTGGAGGAGGTAGGACAGGAGCAGGAGCCCCTTCTATGATGGTGGAGGAGACAGGACAGGAGCAGGGCCCCCTTCTATGATAGTGGAGGAGGCAGGACAGGAGCAGGGGCCCCTTCTATGATGGTGGAGGCAGGACAGGAGCAGAGGCCCCTTCTATGATGGTGGAGGAGACAGGACAGGAGCAGGGGCCCCTTCTATGATAGTGGAGGAGGTAGGACAGGAGCAGGAGCCCCTTCTATGATGGTGGAGGAGGCAGGACAGGAGCAGGGGCCCCTTCTATGATGGTGGAGAGGACAGGAGCAGGGGCCCCTTCTATGATAGTGGAGGAGGCAGGAGCAGGGGCCCCTTCTATGATGGTGGAGGAGGCAGGACAGGAGCAGGAGCCCCTTCTATGATGGTGGAGGAGGCGGGACAGGAGCAGGGGCCCCTTCTATGATGGTGGAGGAGGCAGGACAGGAGCAGAGGCCCCTTCTATGATGGTGGAGGAGACAGGACAGGAGCAGGGGCCCCTTCTATGATAGTGGAGGAGACAGGACAGAAGTAGGGGCTCCTTCTATCATGGTAGAGGAGGCAGGACAGGAGCAGGGGCCCCTTCTATGATGGTGGAGAGGACAGGAGCAGGGACCAAATGATGGTGGAGGAGGCAGGACAGGAGCAGGTGCCCCTTCTATGATGGTGGAGGAGGAAGGAGGAGCAGGGGCCCCTTCTATAATGGTAGAGGAGGCAGGACATGAGCAGGGGCCCCTTCTATGATGGTGGAGAGGACAGGAGCAGGGACCAGTATTCTGATGGTGGAGGAGGCGAGAAGGGCAGGATCAGGGCCACCTTGTATAATGTTGGAGGAGGCAGAACAGAAGTAGGGGCCCCTTCTATGATGGTGGAGGAGGAAGGAGAGGAGCACGGGCCCCTTCTATTATGGTGGAGGCAGGACAGAAGCAGGGGCCCCTTCTATTATGGTGGAGGAGGCAGGACAGGAGCAGGGGCCCCTTCTATTATGGTGGAGGAGGCAGGACAGGAGCAGGGGCCCCTTCTATGATAGTGGAGGAGGTAGGACAGGAGCCCCTTCTATGATGGTGGAGGAGGAAGGACAGAGGCAGGGGCCCCTTCTATGATGGTGGAGGAGGTAGGACAGGGGCCCCTTCTATGATGGTAGAGGAGGCAGGACAGGAGCAGGGGCCCCTTCTATGATAGTGGAGGAGGCAGGACAGGAGCCCCTTCTATGATGGTGGAGGAGGCAGGACAGGAGCAGGAGCCCCTTCTATGATGGTGGAGGAGGCGGGACAGGAGCAGGGGCCCCTTCTATGATGGTGGAGGAGGCAGGACAGGAGCAGAGGCCCCTTCTATGATGGTGGAGGAGACAGGACAGGAGCAGGGGCCCCTTCTATGATAGTGGAGGAGGTAGGACAGGAGCAGGAGCCCCTTCTATGATGGTGGAGGAGACAGGACAGGAGCAGGGGCCCCTTCTATGATAGTGGAGGAGGTAGGACAGGAGCAGGAGCCCCTTCTATGATGGTGGAGGAGACAGGACAGGAGCAGGGGCCCCTTCTATGATAGTGGAGGAGGTAGGACAGGAGCAGGAGCCCCTTCTATGATGGTGGAGGAGACAGGACAGGAGCAGGGGCCCCTTCTATGATAGTGGAGGAGGCAGGACAGGAGCAGGGGCCCCTTCTATGATGGTGGAGGCAGGACAGGAGCAGGAGCCCCTTCTATGATGGTGGAGGAGACAGGACAGGAGCAGGGGCCCCTTCTATGATAGTGGTGGAGGCAGGACAGGAGCAGGGGCCCCTTCTATGATGGTGGAGGCAGGACAGGAGCAGAGGCCCCTTCTATGATGGTGGAGGAGACAGGAGCAGGGGCCCCTTCTATGATAGTGGAGGAGACAGGACAGGAGCAGGGGCCCCTTCTATGATAGTGGAGGAGGTAGGACAGGAGCAGGAGCCCCTTCTATGATGGTGGAGGAGACAGGACAGGAGCAGGGCCCCCTTCTATGATAGTGGAGGAGGCAGGACAGGAGCAGGGGCCCCTTCTATGATGGAGGAGGCAGGACAGGAGCAGAGGCCCCTTCTATGATGGTGGAGGAGACAGGACAGGAGCAGGGGCCCCTTCTATGATAGTGGAGGAGGTAGGACAGGAGCAGGAGCCCCTTCTATGATGGTGGAGGAGGCAGGACAGGAGCAGGGGCCCCTTCTATGATGGTGGAGAGGACAGGAGCAGGGGCCCCTTCTATGATAGTGGAGGAGGCAGGAGCAGGGGCCCCTTCTATGATGGTGGAGGAGGCAGGAGCAGGGGCCCCTTCTATGATGGTGGAGGAGGCAGGACAGGAGCAGGGGCCCCTTCTATGATGGTGGAGAGGACAGAAGCAGGGGCCCCTTCTATGATAGTGGAGGAGGCAGGAGCAGGGGCCCCTTCTATGATGGTGGAGGAGGCATGAGCAGGGGCCCCTTCTATGATGGTGGAGGAGGCAGGACAGGAGCAGGGGCCCCTTCTATGATGGTGGAGAGGACAGAAGCAGGGGCCCCTTCTATGATAGTGGAGGAGGCAGGAGCAGGGGCCCCTTCTATGATTCCATCACACAGGATAGAGTCCTTCTACTATACAGCAGATAAATAATGGCTGCAGAGCAGGAGAAAAGTCCTTCCAGTACCAGTCTCCAGCCGCCGTCCCATCACTTACCACAGGAGCCTCCAGTGTCCTGCTCTGTCCTCTCACTCCTGATCCCGCCCCCTGCAGGTCACTGCTGATAGGTTGCTGGGGGGGGGGGAAGACTGAAGGGGAACTCTGATTGGTCACTAATGGCAGACTGACACATCACCTGACCAATGAGTGACGGCGAAATCCCTGAACCAGTAATGGAAGGTTACTGAGCTCACTAGTCAGGAGAAGATGTCGCTGCCTCTTGTACAGATAAGACCGAAGCTCGCAGTGAAAGGGTTAATGTCCCCTCTGCCCCACTAATCCTGACAGATGATGGTGGTGACTGTACACATACCTCTACCTGCACCGCTGAACACTATATGCATGGGGGAGACTAGTGGGCTAAAGGACCTTTCATGATGTCATGCCCATGTGATCATATGTGGGAGGAGTAAGTCTCCAGGCTGTGCTGCTGGAGGAGGTAAAGGACCTTTCATGATGTCATGCCCATGTGATCATGTGTGGGAGGAGTAAGTCTCCAGGCTGTGCTGCTGGAGGAGGTAAAGGACCTTTCATGATGTCATGACTATGTCATCATATGTGGGAGGAGTCAGGCTCTAGGCTGTGCTGCTGGAGGAGGTAAAGGACCTGTGATTATGTCATGACCATGTGACCATGTGTGGGAGGAGCCAGTCTGCAGGCTGTGGTTCATGGTGATATGACAGGTAATAGATGGTATTATTAGGGCTCATTCACATGGCTGTAGTTTTGGTCCACATGCAACCCACACTTTTTGCAGATCAGGTGCGGACCTATTAATTTCATTGGTGCCGCTAAATATCCGTAAGTCCGTTCCGCGGCCCCGCAAAAAATAAAAATAAAATAGGACATTTATGAAGGAGTAAAAAAAATAAAAAGGCAGCATGCTCTCAGCCGGTATTCGTGTTTTGTGGATCCGCAAAGATGCCTGCGGTTGTGTACAGAAGCCGTTACACTACTCCGCACTACTTTTTTACGATGTGGACCATCGGATGCAGATCACGGACCCCATTTAAGTGAATTGGTCCGCATCCGGAATGCATAGGCCTATTCATTGCGGCACGCAATTTGCGGGCTGCAGCATGGGCTCTTCTGGCACACGGTCGCGCCCATGAGGCCTTAGTGTTGTTTTTTATTTTTTATCGTGTCTGTCGTGTATAATTTTGATAATAAAGTAAATAAATTAACCTCGTTTAATGTGTGGTCGTATGATTCAGCTTCTCTATCTAATTCCATATGCCTTTGGGCCCCTTTCACACGAGCGAGTTTTCCGTGCGGGTGCGATACGTGACGTGAGTCCTGACCCCTTCATTTCAATGGGTCTGTGTACATGAGCGTTGTTTTTCATGCATCAGTTCTGCGTTGCGTAAAAATCGCGGCATGTTCTATATTCTGCGTTTTTCACGCAGCCCTGGCCCCATAGAAGTGAATGGGGCTGCGTGAAAAACGCATTGCATCCGGAAGCAAGTGCGGGTGCGATGCGTTTTTCACTGATGATTGATAAGACATGTTGTTTGTAAACCTTCCGTTTTTTTATCACGCACGTGAAAAACGCATCAAAACGCATTGCACCTGTGCGGAAATAACTGAACGCAATCGCAATCACAAAACTGAGTGAACTTGCTTGCAAAATAGTGCGAGTTTCATTGAACGCACCCTGAACGCATCCGGACCAAATCCTTGACGCTTGTGTGAAAGAGGCCTTAATGGTTCTTGTGCAGGTTTTGGCGCAGATTTTCTGTTCATCTTAATCCCATTGACGTCTCTGCTGTACTCTGTTAGGCTGGGTTCACACGGGCGTCAAGTTTTAGCTCAGGATGCGTCCCGGGTGCATTGCGGCAAACCTGCGCGAGTAGGTACGCAATTTCAGTCAGTTTTGAATGCGATTGCGTTCCGTTGTTCAGTTTTTATCGCGCGGGTGCAATGCGTTTTGCACACACGTGATAAAAAACTGACTGTGGTACCCAGACCCGAATGTCTTCACTGAAGTTCAGCTTTGGGTACAAGGTTCTGTAGATTGTAATATTTTCCCTTATAACATGGTTATAAGGGAAAATAATAGCATTCTGAACACAGACTGGATAGTACAAGGTCAATTGAGGGTTAAAAAATAAATTAAAAATTGACTCACCTCCTCAAATTAATCACATAGCTGCCAGTCTCCTGTTCTTTCTTCAGGACCTGTCAAAGGACCTGTGGTGATGTCACTGAGCTCATCACATGATACATCACCATGGTGATGGACATGTGATGTGACGTCACCACAGGTCCTTTGACAGGTCCTGAAGAAAGAACAGGAGACCGGCAGATCAATTGGCAGATCAATTGGAGGAGGTGAGTCAATTTTTTATTTATTTTTTTAACCCTCAATTGACCTTCTACTATGCAGTCTGTATTCAGAATGCTATTATTTTCCCTTATAACCATGTTATAAGGGAAAATATTACAATCTACACAACCTTGTACCCAAAGCTGAACTTCAGTGAAGAAGTTCGGGTCTGGGTACCACAGTCAGTTTTTTATCACGCGCGTGCAAAACGCATTGCACCTGCGCGATAAAAACTGAACAACGGAACGCAATCACAGTAAAAACTGACTGCAATTGCATTCCTACTCGCGCAGGTTTGCCGCAATGCACCCGGGACGCATCCGGAGCCAAAACGTGACGCCCTTGTTAACCCAGCCTAAATCTGTGTGAAAAAACTACATGCAATCCACAACATGTGCAGATACCCTTTGACTCCTTAAAGGGTTTCTATCACTTGGTATCACATATTTAGGTGTCAGACACTAGCGATCCGCTAGTGTCTGCTCTACCGAACCATCCTAATATAATAGGTTTTGGGGCAGCCGTTTCGCTAAAAAAAGAACTTATATCTATATGCTAATGAGCCTCTAGGTGCTATGGGGGCGTCATTAGCACCTAGAGGCTCCGTCTACCTTCCTAAACTGCTGCCGCCCAGCGCGTCCCTCCAGCCCGCCCATCTCCTGCTGAATGCGATCCTCCCCGTGCGCGTCTCTGTTCGGCGCATGCGCAGTGAATGTCTGACCGCTTCCCTGCTCAGACATCTCCACTGCGCCTGCGCCGATGACATCATAGTGCTCCGAGGAATAGGCGCAGTGGAGATGTCTGTGCAGGGAAGCGGTCAGACATTCACTGCGCATGCGCCGAACAGAGACGCGCACGGGGAGGATCGCATTCAGCAGGAGATGGGCGGGCTGGAGGGACGCGCTGGGCGGCGGCAGTTTAGGAAGGTAGACGGAGCCTCTAAGTGCTAATGACGCCCCCATAGCACCTAGAGGCTCATTAGCATATAGATATAAGTTCTTTTTTTAGCGAAACGGCTGCCCCAAAACCTATTATATTAGGATGGTTCGGTAGAGCAGACACTAGCGGATCGCTAGTGTCTGACACCTAAATATGTGATATGAAGTGATAGAAACCCCTTAAGGACTCAGCCCTATTTCACCTTAAGGACCAGGCCATTTATTGCAAATCTGACCAGTGTCACTTTAAGTGCTGATAACTTTAAAACGCTTTGACTTATCCCGGCCGTTCTGAGATTGTTTTTTCGTCACATATTGTACTTCATGACACTGGTAAAATGGAGTAAAAAAAATAACATTTTTATTTATAAACAAATACAAAATTTGGCAAGTTTCAATTTCTCTACTTCTATAATACATAGTAAGGCCTCATGCACACGACCGTTGTGTGCATCCGTGGCCGTTGTGCCGTTTTTTTTTGCGGACCCATTGACTTTCAATGGGTCCGTGGAAAAATCGGAAAATGCACCGTTTTGCAGCCGCATCCGTGATCCGTGTTTCCTGTCCTATTTTTTTGACGGACAACGGTTCACGGACCCATTCAAGTCAATGGGTCCGTGAAAGAACACGGATGCACACAATATTGGCATCCGCGTCCGTGATCCGTGGCCGTAGGTTACTTTCATACAGACGGATCCGAAGATCCGTCTGCATAAAAGCTTTTTCAGAGATGAGTTTTCACTTCGTGAAAACTCAGATCCGACAGTATATTCTAACACAGAGGCGTTCCCATAGTGATGGGGACGCTTCTAGTTAGAATATACTACGAACTGTGTACATGACTGTCCCCTGCTGCCTGGCAGCACCCGATCTCTTACAGGGGGCTGTGATCCGCACAATTAACCCCTCAGGTGCTGCACCTGAGGGGTTAATTGTGCATATCATAGCCCCCTATAAGAGATCAGGGGCTGCCAGGCAGCAGGGGGCAGACCCCCCTCCCTCCCCAGTTTGAATATCATTGGTGGCCAGTGTGCGCCCCCCCCTCCCTCTATTGTAATATCATTGGTGGCCACTGTGCGCCCCCCCCCCGGCCTCCCCTCTATTGTATTAATATCATTGGTGGCCAGTGTGCGGCCTCCCCTCTCCCCCCCTCCCCGATCATTGGTGGCAGCGGAGAGTTCCGATTGGAGTCCCAGTTTAATCGCTCTGGGGCTCCGATCGGTAACCATGGCAGGACGCTACTGCAGGCTTGGTTGCCATGGTTACTTAGCAATATTACAATATTAGAAGCATCATACTTACCTGCTGGCTGCTGCGCTGTCTGTGTCCGGCCGGGAGCTCCTCCTACTGGTAAGTGACAGATCATTAAGCAATGCGCCGCACAGACCTGTCACTTACCAGTAGGAGGAGCTCCCAGCCGGACACAGACAGCGCAGCAGCTAGCAGGTAAGTATGATGCTTCTAATATTGTAATATTGCTAAGTAACCATGGCAACCAGGCCTGCAGTAGCGTCCTGGTTGCCATGGTTACCGATCGGAGCCCCAGAGAGATTAAACTGGGACTCCGATCGGAACTCTCCGCTGCCACCAATGATATTAATACAATAGAGGGGGGGCCGCACACTGGCCACCAATGATATTACAATAGAGGGAGGGGGGGTGGGGGAGGCCGCACACTGGCCACCAATGATATTACAATAGTGGGGGGCCGCACACTGGCCACCAATGATATTACAATAGAGGGGGGGGCGGGGGAGGCCGCACACTGGCCACCAATGATATTACAATAGAGGGGGGGCCCGGGGGGGGCGCACACTGGCCACCAATGATATTCAAACTGGGGAGGGGGGGTCTGCCCCCTGCTGCCTGGCAGTTCCTGATCTCTTACAGTGCGGCACCTGAGGGGTTAATTGTGCGGATCACAGCCCCCTGTAAAAGATCGGGTGCTGCCAGACAGCAGGGGGCAGTTATGTCCACAGTTCTTAGTATATTCTAACTAGAAGCGTCCCCATCACTATGGGAACGCCTCTGTGTTAGAATATACTGTCGGATCTGAGTTTCACGATGTAACTCAAATCCGATGGTATATTCTAACATAGAGGCGTTCCCATGGTGATGGGGATGCTTCAAGTTAAAATATACCATCAGATTGGAGAAAACTCAGATCCTATGGTATATTAACTCCTGACTTTACATTGAAAGTCAATGGGGGACGGATCCCTTTGCAATTGCACCATATTGTGTCAACGTCAAACGGATCCGTCCTCATTGACTTACATTGTAATTCAGGACGGATCCGTTTGGCTCCGCACGGCCAGGCGGACACCAAAACGACTTTTTTATCATGTCCGTGGATCCTCCAAAAATCAAGGTAGACCCACGGACGAAAAAACGGTCACGGATCACGGAACTACGGAACACCGTTTTGCGGACCGTGAAAAAAAAACGGTCGTGTGCATGAGGCCTAATACCTACAAAAATAGTTATTACTTTACATTCCCCATATGTCTACTTCATGTTTGGATCATTTTGGGAATGATATTTTATTTTTGGGGACGTTAGAAGGCTTAGAAGTTTAGAAGTAAATCTTGAAATTTCTCAGATATTTTCAAAAAACAACTTTTTAAGGACGAGTTCAGGTCTGAAGTCACTTTGTGTGGCTTACATAATAGAAACCACCCAAAAATGACCCCATTCTAAAAACTATACCCCTCAAGGTATTCAAAACAGATTTTACAAACGTCGTTAACCCTTTAGGTGTTCCACAAGAATGAATGGAAAATAGAGATTTCAAAATTTCACATTTTTGGCAGATTTTCCATTTTAATATTTTTTTTCCAGTTACAAAGCAAGGGTTAACAGCTAAACAAAACTCAATATTTATGGCCCTGATTCTATAGTTTACAGAAACACCCCATATGTGGTCGTAAACTGCTGTACGGGCACACAGCGGGGCGCAGAAGGAAAGGAATGCCATACGGTTTTTGGAAGGCAGATTTTGCTAGACTGTTTTTTTTTACACCATGTCCCATTTGAAGCCCCCTGATGCACCCCTAGAGTAGAAACTCCCAAAAAGTGACCCCACTTTAGAAACTATGGGATAGGGTGGAAGTTTTGTTGGTACTAGTTTAGGGTACGTATGATTTTTGGTTGCTCTATATTACACTTTTTGTGAGGCAAGATAACAAGAAATAGCTGTTTTGGCACAGTTTTTTTGTTTTGTTATTTACAACATTCATCTGACAGGTTAGATCATGTGATATTTTTTTAGAGCAGGTTGTCACGGACGCGGCAATACCTAATATGTATAAAAAAAAAATATTTATAAAAGTTTTACACAATGATTTCATTTTTGAAACAAAAAAAATCATGTTCTGAGAGCCATAGTTTTTTCAGTTTTTGGGCGATTATCTTAGGTAGGGTCTCATTTTTTGCGGGATGAGATGATGGTTTGATTGGCACTATTTTGTGGTGCATATGACTTTTTGATCGCTTGCTATTACACTTTTTGTGATGTAAGATGACAAAAAATTGCTTTTTTTACACCGTTTTTTTTTTTTACGGTGTTCACCTGAGGGGTTAGGTCATGTGAGATTTTTATAGAGCCGGTCGATACGGACGCGGCGATACCTAATATGTAATTTTATTTTTATTTATGTAAGTTTTACACAATGATTTCATTTTTGAAACAAAAAAAATCATAAACCATAGTCTGAGCCATAATTTTTTCAGTTTTTAGGAGATTATCTTGGGTAGGGTCTAATTTTTTGCGGGATGAGATGACGGTTTGATTGGCACTATTTTGGGGTGCATATGATCGCTTGATATTACACTTTTTGTGCTGTAAGATGACCAAAAATTGTTTTTTTTTTTACACCTTTTTTTTTACACCTTTTTTTTTACGGTGTTCATCTGAGGGGTTAGGTCATGTGATATTTTTATAGAGCCGGTCGATACGGACGCTGAGATACTTAATATGTATACTTTTTTAAATTTACTTAAGTTTTACACAATAACAGCTTTTTTAAAACAAAAAAAATGATGTTTTAGTGTCTCAATATTCTGAGCCATAGTTTTTTTATTTTTTGGGCGATTGTCTTAGGTAGGGTCTCATTTTTTGCGGGATGAGGTGACGGTTAGATTGGTACTATTTTGGGGTGCATATGACTTTTTGATCGCTTACTGTTGTACTTTTTGTGATGAAAGGTGACAATTTTTTTTATTTAGCACAGTTTTTATTTTTTATGGTGTTCATCTGAGGGGTTAGGTCATGTGATATGTTTATAGAGCCAGTCGATACGGATGCGGCGATACCTAATATGTCTACTTTTACCAATTTTTTTAACTTTATTTGGGGAAAATTAAGTTTTTGTTTATTTTTACTTGAAACTTAATTTTTTTGGGGGAAAACTTTCTTTTTAGTCCCACTTTGGGACTTCAACTTTTGAGGGTCTAATCCCTTTTTCAATGCATTTGTTTGCGGCGATCGCCGGCATGGGGGTGTCACGGGACCCCCCTCGCATTTAGCCAAGGTGCCTGCTCAATGATTTAAGCAGGCACCGGGTTCCGATCACCGCCCCCGCTGCGCGGTGGTGATCGGAAATACACAGGGCGTACAGGTACGCCCTGTGTCCTTAAGTACTTGGACATCAGGGCGTACCTGTACGTCCTGTGTCCGTAACAGGTTAAGTCTACTGCTACTCTGGGGGGGCGGTGGATTTTCATATTCAGAGCTAACACTCTGGGAGATGCTGCACTGGAAAAAGTCTATATGGTAGCACCATAACTCGTAGTACTGTCACTGACAACTGATTCTTCTGACTCTAAGAAAGATCTGTCTATAGCGATGATGGAGGAAGAGGATGGAGCAGCGAGCGCTGAAGAGGACACATGGAAGGATCGGGGAGGACAGGTAGACAAAGTCACATTAGTGTGGGGTGTTATGAGAGGTCAAAAGATCTCGCTAGAAAGAAGACTACTGCTCCTTCATCTGAAGCTTTATCTCCCCACATGAGGGTGACCACTGAATGTCCAATGTTCTCAGACACCAGGTTTGTCCCAGATTTAAGTGCCCACATTTCATATCATCTCCACCAGTTAAATATCTGTCAGACATATTCATCCCAACCTACAGGAAGGATTGTAAGTGCTGAAATTCCTAAACCCAGGGGCCCTTTAGCTTCTGCAGATGGATGTCATAGACATGGAAGACAGAGTCCAGACTTACCAATATATAATTGTGGTAGTATGTCCGTATTCTAGTTGGGTGGAGGCTTTCCTATGTGTAAAGGCAGATGCAAAATCGGTAGCCAGAGTTTTAATGAAGGAGATGTTCCCACATTTTAGAATATGTTCTACCCTAGGACTGACTAATGAGCCCAGTTTTCCCATTTTTCAAATGAAGTAATGACAGGAGTGAACAGGCAGCAAATGTTATTCTGTGCATACCATCCTCAGTGTAATGGATTGGCAGAAAGAATAAATGGATTCCGTAAAGCAAAGCTTGGCAAGTTCGAGCATCGGGAAAAACTGGATATAAATGCTCATGCACACAAACGTATTTTTTTTCCGTTTGCATGCCGGACTGGAGACTTCAATGGGTCCACATAAAAAACTGAATTTACTCCATGTGCTTTCCGTGTCCGTAAATCCACATGGCTGCTCCACAAAAAAATATCCTATGTCCACATAATGTCCTATTATTGTCCACATTATGAACAAGGATAGGACTGTTCTATTAGGGGCCGGAAGTTCCTTTCCACAAAATGCTGAAAGCACATGGCCGGTATCCGTGTTTTGCAGATAAGCAAGCAGGCAGCGGTCATGTGCATGAGCCCTAATAGTGTTCATGTTCTTAAGAAACATAAGGGGGCAGAATCATCATCTTATGCTCCATTGTTCTGAATTATGGCGTACTCCAGTCTGTGAAAATCCCGTGCATGGTCAGATGTTGCGCATAATTTATGACAAGGTGTACGCCTAAACTGGTATCTCCGTCAGACATCTGTCTTCTCGTACACCAGAAAACTGCCATAAAAGAAGAAAATGTGACAGGCCAACCGGCTCTGACCCCTCCTTTCCCTCATCATGCCCATGGCCTTATCTGAGAATGCTCCATGTTGTCTCAGTGGGACATCTTATTTCCCAATAGATGTCAATGGGAAAATAGGTTTCTGAGATGGACCTGGCACTTTCAAAGTTGTGATGACTGCACCTGATTTATGTGCTACCATGATGCCCCCGTTAATGATGGTTCACCTGTTTATACTCAAAAAGTCAAAGACCAGACGTGAGAACATTGCTCATGGGATTTATATGATATCTTATACTGAATTGTAGTGAGAAAGCGTGACACGTTGAGTGATGTGAATGCCTATAAGTATGAGTGTTTGGATATCTAACAACAGAAGTGAATGCAATTGGAGGTTGGCGGTACGTGCCCACTGCCGCCCTACTGTCCTCAGCGGGTGTGGACACCACTTCCACCTCACTGGTGCTGGCCAGGTACATAACGATCTGATGCTTTTAGCTTGGAGTATCAGGTACTTACTGCACCTGGCCGGCAGCCTCAGGAGCCTTTGAGTACTACAGCGGGGGCAGCAGTATTTTGTACTTTGCTGTGGTATTTGTTTCTGCTGGGGCGGGATTTTGTGCTGCACTACAGTGTTGCTGGCCCCGCCTACTTCTGTTGTCACTGCCTTCTATCAATTTGGAACCACCTACAACATAGGGCCACTTTTAGATTGTCTTCCAGGCACAGCTCAAGTACCCAGTCCGCTCCTGGCCACATGTAAAGCAAAGAAAGATGGTTATCTTTAGATACAGAAAAGACAAAGCTAATAGTGGCTCACTGTGCCTTTAACAAAGGAGTGGTGCTACAAAGCCCTGTTGGTCCACCAAACCAACTTAATAGTAAATAAAAAAAAAAGCTAAAGATTGGGCTGAGCACTCAAATACTGGAATACTACATGTGTAAGGTCATAAATTATTTAATCTCTGCAAAGCATACACAATAAAAACAATATAAAACTGACATATATAGAAAATACGGACATAAAATAAATTCAGCATAAAATGGATACAATTAAATGTGGCAATATAATGCAATATAATATCAGTTGATCCTCTCACATGAAGGGGTTAAATGCATGTAGTAGTAGAATCAGCAGGTTTGGTTGGTGTATCCACCTCAGGTTATAATGATGAGTGTGTATACAGCTCAAGTTCAGTTTGCCAGTGTCATTAATAGATCAATCGACAGGTGTGTTCGTCCACCTACAGGAATATACCCACTCTATTCCAAGACAAATTGGTAAAAAATGAAGCGGTCATAGGTAATCTGTAAAACAATCATAAATTAGGCGATATGGCAGAAGGGTTTGCGGTGTATATGTGGCGTCCCACTATACCGCACTGCCTAAAACGCCTTTTACCTTTCCGGACAGCTTCTATTGCTGTAAGTGTCCTTTGTGAACGGGCCCGTTCTTATGATCCTCAATTGACCAGGTTTGTGGTGAGTATTACAGGAATCTCAAGGTGTATAATACAGCCAGTGTCCGGCAACACCAGGGAGTCGGTGGGGTTCCAGAGAGATATCTTTCAAAGAAGACGGTGGATGAAGGCAAATATGTTGTTCATCCATAGATATAGCAGGTCTTAACCAAACGCGTTTTGGGGTTTCCACTATACCCCTTCCTCAGTGGTGACCTGCTGGGGCAACTAACATCCCCTTTAATACCTCTTGAAAGACTTTTGGAAAACCAAGATTCAAGTTCCAGATAAAATCAGGAGTGGATTATCTTAAAAGTAAAATCAGGAGTGGATTATCTTAAAATGTTCAATATTTTGTAAAATATCGACCAAATAACCATAATCTTCAACTTGCCTATCTACAAACAGAATGGATGAACAAATGCTGTAAAAAAATATATATACAGTACAGACCAAAAGTTTGGACACACCTTCTCATTCAAAGAGTTTTCTTTATTTTCATGACTATGAAGGCATCAAAACTATGAATTAACACATGTGGAATTATATACATAACAAACAAGTGTGAAACAACTGAAAATATGTCATATTCTAGGTTCTTCAAAGTAGCCACCTTTTGCTTTGATTACTGCTTTGCACACTCTTGGCATTCTCTTGATGAGCTTCAAGAGGTAGTCCCCTGAAATGCTTTTCACTTCACAGGTGTGCCCTGTCAGGTTTAATAAGTGGGATTTCTTGCCTTATAAATGGGGTTGGGACCATCAGTTGCGTTGAGGAGAAGTCAGGTGGATACACAGCTGATAGTTCTACTGAATAGACTGTTAGAATTAGTATTATGGCAAGAAAAAAGCAGCTAAGTAAAGAAAAACGAGTGGCCATCATTACTTTAAGAAATGAAGGTCAGTCAGTCAGCCGAAAAATTGGGAAAACTTTGAAAGTAAGGGCTATTTGACCATGAAGGAGAGTGATGGGGTGCTGCGCCAGATGACCTGGCCTCCACAGTCACCGGCCCTGAACCCAATCGAGATGGTTTGGGGTGAGCTGGACCGCAGAGTGAAGGCAAAAGGGCCAACAAGTGCTAAGCATCTCTGGGAACTCCTTCAAGACTGTTGGAAGACCATTTCAGGGGACTACCTCTTGAAGCTCATCAAGAGAATGCCAAGAGTGTGCAAAGCAGTAATCAAAGCAAAAGGTGGCTACTTTGAAGAACCTAGAATATGACATATTTTCAGTTGTTTCACACTTGTTTGTTATGTATATAATTCCACATGTGTTAATTCATAGTTTTGATGCCTTCATAGTCATGAAAATAAAGAAAACTCTTTGAATGAGGAAGGGGTGTCCAAACTTTTGGTCTGTACTGTATATATTTTTTCATGCGTTTTTTCTCATAAAATGCATTTTTATCACCAGAACTGCTTAATGGTAGCATACAACGATCTAAATGGATCCAAATGTATCAGAGATACAAGAATGTGTAATAAATTATATAAAAAGTCTATTAAAAACCAATATATATGTATACATATGATATTCATAGATATTCTTTCCATAACCTTATATTAACTGTTAGTACATATCTAGGAACAGTGTAAATGGACAGATACATGCGGTTTTCATGCATTTTTGATGCGTTTTTTCTCATACAATGCATTTTCATCACCAGAACTGCTTAAATGTGACATAAAACATTTTAAATGGTTCCCAACATATCTAAAATACAAGAAGTACAATCTATCGTCTAAAATGTGTTACAGACCAGTGCATATGTATACATATGTATTCATAGAGATGTTCATATAGAACATTTTAAATAGGTCCTAATATGACCAAAGATTAAATAATTTATGACCTTACACATGTAGTATTCCAGTATTTGAGTGCTCAGCCCAATCTTTAACTATCTTTAGATACAACCAGCAGAGCGAGTTCAGGGTCTTATAGGGAAAGGTTTAGGGATTTAGTTAGATTAGAAGATTAATTAAATTGACAGGGTTTAGGTAGGGGCAGGACAAGGGTCATTTAGAGGCAGCCATTGACAATCCTGTGCTTTCATTGCTATTTAAAGCTAGGGTACTTCCTTTTTTTCTAATGTGCAGAAGCCAGCTAGCAGCCCAATTTATATCTCAAAAAATTATATGTACAAAACAGGCTGCAGATTTTTTAAGCACCAGAGCTGCACTGGGCATTGTCCATTTGTGCATTAAAAAAATGCTACAGTTGAAGCTACTTTCACATCAACGGTTTTGCTCAGGATTCACGGGAATGGGCTTTTTCACAACCAACAGACTTCCCTAAGTTGGCATCTGTGGCCTTAGGACTGCTTTGTGATGGACCAGATAGGGGGGCATTTACGGAGTCACAGTAAATATCTGTTAGGCAGAGTCGTGGACCAGTAGAGGATTATTATGTGGTTATTACCTTCCACCTGGTTGTGGACATGAAAAGACGCTGTTTAGTTGCAACCATAAAATGGCGATATTGGTCATGTCAGCGTTGTCCCGAGTGTACTGCGCAGCCGCGCGCAGTTACACTTGCCTAGTGAGATGTGTCAGACCGTGTCCATGGCAACTGACGGCGCTCATTCATGCAGCCAATCGGCTGTCTCGAAGACCGCATGACGCACGTATCCACGTGTCATGTCCGCAGACGTCATCAAGGCGCACCCTCGTGCGTCTAATAGACATATCATGTGAACCCTCACGTGCGGCGTCATTGTACCGCATCATCATCAGTGCCATGGTAACGGGGACGCATCTATAAAAATGAAACAAACCTGTTTAGATCAAACTATTGAGCAATCATATGGGACAATTCCATTGAACATGAGCAAAAAGATCGCATATATGACATAGCCATACAGTCTACAATCCATCCATCCATCCATGAAAAGATCCAAATGCAATGGATAGAAAGGCACAAGGTAAAGCATGTACCATGCATTGTAGATACAAAAAAAATAGAACACACGTAAAGTAATGGCACATAAGTATATTAGAAGGCAACTGGTTTACCCTAAAGGGTGAGGGATAAATCACCCGGGACTAATTTACATATAACATAATAAAAACAAGATTTCTTGATACCTAGAGAACACACTAGCTACCCATCTTAGTCAATGGAAGTGACGTTAGGTATCAAGAAATCTTGTTTTTATTATGTTATATGTAAATTAGTCCCGGGTGATTTATCCCTCACCCTTTAGGGTAAACCAGTTGCCTTCTAATATACTTATGTGCCATTACTTTACGTGTGTTCTATTTTTTTTGTATCTACAATGCATGGTACATGCTTTACCTTGTGCCTTTCTATCCATTGCATTTGGATCTATTCATGGATGGATGGATTGTAGACTGTATGGCTATGTCATATATGCGATCTTTTTGCTCATGTTCAATGGAATTGTCCCATATGATTGCTCAATAGTTTGATCTAAACAGGTTTGTTTCATTTTTATAGATGCGTCCCCGTTACCATGGCACTGATGATGATGCGGTACAATGACGCCGCACGTGAGGGTTCACATGATATGTCTATTAGACGCACGAGGGTGCGCCTTGATGACGTCTGCGGACATGACACGTGGATACGTGCGTCATGCGGTCTTCGAGACAGCCGATTGGCTGCATGAATGAGCGCCGTCAGTTGCCATGGACACGGTCTGACACATCTCACTAGGCAAGTGTAACTGCGCGCGGCTGCGCAGTACACTCGGGACAACACTGACATGACCAATATCGCCATTTTATGGTTGCAACTAAACAGCGTCTTTTCATGTCCACAACCAGGTGGAAGGTAATAACCTATTAAGTGAACACACGATTTATAGTGATTGGTAGATGAGATGAACTGTGACTATCATTGGTGATTTGAGGGGGTGTGTTTTTATATGTGGGGTATATATATGTGTAACAATGTGGATGTCATTAGGCTTGACAAAGGCTGAGTTTCAGCCGAAACGTTGCTGTTTTTACTTGTCTGGGGGTTGCAATAAAAGATTGGAAGATGTTAGATGCTGCCGGTGCCATTTCTTTCTATGTTTACTATATGGCCTGTTGGATCAAGGGTCAACGGTGAGGCTGCTGCATTGTTTTTACATCGACAAAGGATCGCATAGTGCTGCTTCTATTTACATTTATTTCTGAACCTATACACGTCACTGCGGTGGATTCTGGTGAACTAGAAAAGTGGGGAACCGATTGTGGCACTACCTGCCTGGCTATGTTACTGTAAACACTAGAGCTCTTCTGGAGTATGTCAGAGATTTTACTGACATGTACATCGAGAATGGCTAAGACTACCTCCATCGCATAGATCTTACAACTGTGCTATTAGGTTAATCTCAGGGTCTAGATATCCTAAGGGGCGTATTTATAATCTGTCCAGGATTATATGCAGGGCACATCAGACCATGAACATCTTCTATGAGGGTGGGACAAGAAAGATGGGATTCTGAGGTCCTGTATGGATTACAGGGAATTGACTAAAATCATGGTCAGGAAGAGGTATCTTTTTTGGGTTATATCCTTACTCCCCAAGCGTTCAAGATGGATTCCACTAAAGTTCAGGCCATAGTTAATTGGGTTCCATTAAGAATTTTTTTCATTATCTCCAAACCATTCAAGGATATGACTAGAAAGGGAGCAAATGTAGTTAAATGGCTGCCCAAGACTATCAATGCATTTGAAACTTTGAAACAATGTTTTCTTGAAGCCCCTGTTTTGGGGCAACCAGATCAGACTAGATCTTTTATTGTAGAGGTAGATGCTTGTGAGGTGGGAGTAGGCGATGTACTCTCTCAGGGGTCAAACTATCTCACCAATTTTAGGCCATATGCCTTCTTCTTCTGTAAATTTTCTCCAGCTGAGATGAATTGTGATGTAGGTAATCGTGAGCTCCTTGCAATTAGGTGGGCTGTTAAGAGTGGCGTCACTTTTTGGAAGGAGCTCAACATCAAATAATTGTAATTACTGACCATAAGAATTTAACATTCTTAGAATCTGTGAAACGATTGAACCCTAGAGAGGCCAGGTGGGCATTATTCTTTACATATTTTATTTTTGTCATTACTTTTAGGCCAGGAACTAAGAACACTAAGGGCTCATGTGCACAAACTTTTTGTCCACATACGATCCGCGTTCTTTGTGGATCAGATGCGGACCAATTCACTTCAATGGGGTTTCACGGCACTGGCAAAAAAAATAGAACATGTCCTATTCTTCTCTTTATTATGGACACGGATAGGACTGTTCTATTATGGGCTGGTTGTTCCGTTCTGCAAAATGCGGAATACATATTGCTAATATCCGTGATTTGCGATTCCGCAATTTGTGGACTGCAGAAAAGGCTGTGTACATGAGCCCTAAGGCAGATGCTTTGTCTAGAAGCTTTTGTGCCACTCACCCTCCATTTCTTCCGATCTAGTAGCAGAGATCAGAAGTAAGCAATATTTGGCCCCTAAAAATAAGCCAGAAGGTAAACTATTCTTTCCAGCTCATTTCCATCTTCATCTTCTGGGTGAGTGTCACGATTCTGTTCTCTATGGACATCTGGGAATAGTAGGTACTAAGAGGTCAATTTATATACATTACTGGTGGCCTACAATGTCCAGGGTTATCAGGTCTTATGTGTCGGCTTGCGAGGTGTGTGCTAGGTCTAAAACTCTTAGAGCTCACCCAGTTGGAGAATTGCAACCATTACCCATTCCCGTGAGACCATGGTCACATCTGTCCATGGATGGTATTACGGACCTACAGTACCTTCCAAATTACTCAATGCTAAGACTCTGACTTCCCTGTTTATTGATCATGTACTATGCTTGCATGGTATTGCAAAAAGTATTGTTTCAGATAAAGCGGTGCAATTTGTGTCCAGATTTTGGAGGGTTTTCTGTTGCAAGTTAGGAATTTCCTTGTAATTTTTGCTGGCCTTTTATCCGGAAACCAACGGAACCTATACATCAATCCTGGTAACAGTATTTCAGGTGCTGCCTTTCTGAAAATCAATCTGACTGGGTGACTCATATCACTCTTGCGGAATTTACCATCAATAACCATATGATTTCTTATGGTTTTGATCTGCAGTGTGGGTCTTTTTCGTCCATTGCTTCTGACAGTCCGGAGGTTCATATGCTTGCCGAGTAACACAGTCTGAGCTCAGGTTCAAGCGAACCTGAGAAAATCCCAGGAAATGTAAAAAAGAAAGGCTGATAAGACATGTTCTCGGTGGTCAGATATTGTTTTGGGGACATGGTTTGGGTGTCAACTAAAAATCTGCATTCAAAGGTACCTTCTGGAAAGATTGCACCATGCTTTATTGGTTCGAATGAAGTGATTGAAGTTCTCAATCCAGTATCGTATAGATTGACATAACGTGTCCATAATGTGTTAAACAGGTCTTTGTAAAAGAACTATGCCCCACCCATCTCGCTGCAGACTCCTCCTCCTCCGGTTGAAGTTCTGTATCAATTAGAGTATGAGGTGTCTTAGATTGTGGACTCCAGAAGAGTTCCAGGCTCTATGCAATATCTAGTTCATTGGATATGGCCAGAGGAGAGATCTTGTGTAGGTGCGAAGGTTATTCATGCTGATGGGTTAGTCAGAAAGTTTTATGCTATGTACCCAGAGAAACCTGCACCCTGATATAAGGGTCCAGTGACCCCTCATAAAAGGCAGGGTACGGTCACGTCCCTATGTCGGTGTGATGCTTCCCTGCAACACCGCCAGAATCTGGTTGTTAAGGAAGCTGTGTATCTAATCTTGTCCTGTAAGATGCTGCTGCTGAGTTACATAGTAACATAGTACATAAGGCCAAAAAAAAGACATTTGTCCATCCAGTTCGGCCTGTCATCCTGCAAGTTGATCCAGAGGAAGAAAAAAAAAATCTGTGAGGTAGAAGACAATTTTCCCCACTTTAGAGGAATAAAAAAATTTCTTCCCGACTCCAATCAGGCAATCAGAATAACTCCCTGGACCAACGACCCCTCTCTAGTAGCTATAGCCTGTAATATTATTACACTCTAGAAATACATCCAGGCCCCTCTTGAATTCCTTTATTGTACTCACCATCACCACCTCCTCAGGCAGAGAGTTCCATAGTCTCACTGCTCTTACCGTAAAGAATCCTCTTCTATGTTTGTGTACAAACCTTCTTTCCTCCAAACGCAGAGGATGTCCCCTCGTCACAGTCACAGTCCTGGGGATAAATAGATGATGGGAGAGATCTCTGTACTGACCCCTGATATATTTATACATAGTAATTAGATCTCCCCTCAGTCGTCTTTTTTCTAAAGTGAATAAACCTAATTTTGATAATCTTTCAGGGCACTGTAGTTGCCCCATTCCAGTTATTACTTTAGTTTCCCTCCTCTAAACCCTCTCCAGCTCTGCTATGTCTGCCTTGTTCACAGGAGCCCAGAACTGTACACAGTACTCCATGTGTGGTTTGACTAGCAATTTGAAAAGTGGTAGGACTATGTTCTTATCACGGGCATCTGTGCCCCTTCTGATGCAACCCATTATCTTACTGGCCTTGGCAGCAGCTGCCTGACACTGGTTTTTGCAGCTTAGTTTGCTGTTTTTTAAAATTCCTAGGTCCTTTTCCATGTCAGTGTTACCGAGTGTTTTACCATTTAGTATGTACTGGTGACTTGCATTATTCCTTCCCATGTGCATAACCTTAAATTTGTCAGTGTTAAACCTCATCTGCCACTTCTCTGCCCAAGCCTCCAATCTATCCAGATCCCTCTGTAGTAGTATACTGTCCTCTGTAGTATATATATATATATATATATATATACAGTATACTGTCCTCTGTAGTATATATATATATACAGTATACTGTCCTCTGTAGTATATATACATTACACTGTCCTCTGTAGTATATATACAGTATACTGTCCTCTTCAGTGTATATACAGTATACTGTCCTCTTCAGTCTTAATTACTTTACACAGTTTAATGTCATCAGCGAAAATTGATATTTTACTATGCAAGCCTTCTACAAGATCATTAATAAATATATTGAAGAGAATAGGGCCCAATACTGACCCCTGAGGTACCCCACTAGTGACAGTGACCCAATCTGAGTGTGTACTGTTAATAACCACCCTGTTTTCTATCCCTCAGCCAGTTACTTACCCACATACAGACGTTTTCTCCCAGTCCGAGCATTCTCATTTTATATACTAACCTTTTATGCGGTACAGTGTCAAATGCTTTGGAGAAGTCCAGATATACGACATCCATTGATTCGCCGCTGTCAAGTCTAGAACTTACCTCCTCATAGAAACTGATTAAATTAGTTTGGCATGACCGATCCCTCATGAAGCCATGCTGATATGATGTTATTTACTTATTTCCGTTGAGATGCTCTAAGATAGCATCTCTTATAAAACCTTCAAACAGTTTACCCACAACAGATGTTAAAATTACCGGCCTATAGTTTCCAGGCTCTGTTTTTGGACCCTTTTTGAATATTGGCACCACATTTGCTATGCGCCAATCCTGTGGAACATTCCTTGTCAGTATAGAGTCCGCAAATATCAGAAATAAGGGTCTGGCTATGACATTACTTCATTCTCTTAGAATACGGGGGTGTATGCCATCAGGTCCTGGCGATTTGTCTATTTTAATCTTTTTAAGTCGCTGTTGTACTTCTTCCTGGGTCAGACAGGACACTTTTAATGGGGAATTTACTTTTACATTCAGCATTTCATCTGACAGTTTATTTTCCTCAGTAAATACATTGGAGAAAAACATATTTAACAGCTTTGCTTTCTCCTCGTCGCTCTCTGCCTCATTACTCCTCGTCGACTCCCCCCTCATTACTCTTTAAAGGGCCGACACCTTCAGATTTATACTTTTTAACATTTATATAATTGAAGAACATTTTGGGGTTAGTTTTACTCTCTTTGGCAATTAATCTCTCGGTCTCTAGTTTGGCCGCTTTTATTTGTTTTTTACATGTTCTATTTTTTTCCTTATAGTTTTTCAGTGCTTCCGTGCTACCCTGCTGTTTTAGTGATTTATATGCTTTCTTTTTGTCATTTATTGCTTTCTTTACAGTTCTATTTATTCACATTGGTTTCTTTTTGTTCCTTAACCCTTTATTCCCATACGATATGTACAGTCGTGGCCAAAAGTTTTGAGAATTACATAAATATTGGAAAAGTTGCTGCTTAAGTTTTTATAATAGCAATTTGCATTTACTCCAGAATGTTATGAAGAGTGATCAGATGAATTGCATAGTCCTTCTTTGCCATGAAAATTAACTTAATCCCAAAAAAACCTTTCCACTGCATTTCATTGCTGTCTTTAAAGGACCTACTGAGATCATTTCAATAATCGTCTTGTTAACTCAGGTGAGAATGTTGACCAGCACAAGGCTGGAGATCATTATGTCAGGCTGATTGGGTTAAAATGGCAGACTTGACATGTTAAAAGGAGGGTGATGCTTGAAATCATTGTTCTTCCATTGTTAACCATGGTGACCTGCAAAGAAACGGGTGCAGCCATCATTGCGTTGCATAAAAATGGCTTCACAGGCAAGGATATTGTGGCTACTAAGATTGCACCTCAATCAACAATTTACAGGATCATCAAGAACTTCAAGGAAAGAGGTTCAATTCTTGTTAAGAAGGCTTCAGGGCATCCAAGAAAGTCCAGCAAGCGTCAGGATCATCTCCTAAAGAGGATTCAGCTGCGGGATCGGAGTGCCACCAGTGCAGAGCTTGCTCAGGAACGGCAGCAGGCAGGTGTGAGCGCATCTGCACGCACAGTGAGGCGAAGACTTTTGGAATATGGCCTGGTGTCAAGAAGGGCAGTAAAGAAGCCACTTCTCTCCAAAAAAAAACACCAGGGACAGATTGATCTTCTGCAGAAAGTATGGTGAATGGACTGCTGAGGACTGGGGCAAAGTCATATTCTCCGATGAAGCCTCTTTCCGATTGTTTGGGGCATCTGGAAAAAGGCTCGTCCGGAGAAGAAAAGGTGAGCGCTACCATCAGTCCTGTGTCATGCCAACAGTAAAGCATCCTGAGACCATTCATGTGTGGGGTTGCTTCTCATCCAAGGGAGTGGGCTCACTCACAATTTTGCCCAAAAACACAGCCATGAATAAAGAATGGTACCAAAACACCCTCCAACAGCAACTTCTTCCAACAATCCAACAACAGTTTAGTGAAGAACAATGCATTTTCCAGCACGATGGAGCACCGTGCCATAAGGCAAAAGTGATAACTAAGTGGCTCGGGACCAAAACGTTGACATTTTGGGTCCATGGCCTGTAAACTCCCCAGATCTTAATCCCATTGAGAACTTGTGGTCAATCCTCAAGAGGCAGGTGGACCCTGACAAACTCCAAGAAGTGATTATGAAAGAATGGGTTGCTATCAGTCAGGAATTGGCCCAGAAGTTGATTGAGAGCATGCCCAGTCTAATTGCAGAGGTCCTGAAAAAGAAGGGCCAACACTGCAAATACTGACTCTTTGCATAAATGTCATGTAATTGTCGATAAAAGCCTTTGAAACGTATGAAGTACGTGTAATTATATTTCACTACATCACAGAAAAAACTGAAACAAAGATCTAAAAGCAGTTTAGCAGCAAACTTTGTGAAAACTAATATTTGTGTCATTCTCAAAACTTTTGGCCACGACTGTATCTCTCACAATGAGATTTTAGGATGCTTTTAAAGATATCCCATTTTGTGGCTGTATTTTTATTTTTGAGGACTTTGTCCCAGTTAGTTAGGCCTATGGCCTCTCTTAGTTGGCTAAATTTAGCTTTTTTGAAGTTTGGTATTTTTGTTCCTCCCTGTAGAAACGCTCTTTTAAATGATAATTGGAAGGTTATTACTTTATGGTCACTATTTCCCAGGTGTCCCCCAACCTGCACGTCTGTTGTTCTGTAAGGCCTATTGGTTAATACTAAGTTCAGTATGGCCATCCCATCTAGTCGGGTCCTGAACCAGTTGGGAGAGGTAATTGTCTTTGGTTATTGCCAAGAACCTGTTTCCTTTATGAGATATACAAGTTTCAGTTTCCCAGTCTATATCTGGGTAGTTGAAGTCCCCCATAATAACCACCTCATTATGATTTGCCGCCTTGTCTATCTCGTTTAGTAGTAGATTTTCTGTGGTATATTAGGTGGTTTATAATAAACTCCCATTAGTAATTTATTATTGCTTTTAGCTCCATGTATCTCTACCCACAGTGACTCCACATGTCCATGTCCCTCAATTATATCTTCCCGGAGTGTGGGCTTTAGACAAGACTTTACATAAAGGCATACCCCCTCCTCTCCGGTTTTGATGATCCTTTATAAACAGACGGTAAGCCTGTACATTAACTGCCCAGTCATAGCTATCATCCAGCCGTGTCTCAGTTATTCCCACTATGTCATAGGCCTTCTCACACATCACTAATTCCAGTTCCCCAGTTTTATTAGTCAGGCTTCTGGCATTAGTATGCATATATTTGAGAGGTTTATGTATATTTTTTACCCTACACCTTTCCTTCTGAACTGTTCTAATCCCTCCTTTCCAGTTCCACTACCTTGCCCCCGGTCTCTATCTGCACTATCTTCCCCTCCTATAATGTAATTCCCCTCCCCCCCAGTCCCTAGTTTAAACACTCCTCCAACCTTCTAGCCATCTTTCCCCCCAACACAGCTGCCCCTTCCCCATTGAGGTGCAGCCTGTACCTACGATAGAGCCTGTAGCCGATAGAGAAGTCGGCCCAGTTCTCCAGGAACCCAAACCCCTCCTACACCAGTTCTTGAGCCACTTGGTAATCTCCCGCTGCCTTTCTTGTGTGGCCCGTGGTACAGGCAGTATTTCGGAAATTACTACCTTTGAGGTCCTTGCCCTAAGCTTTTGACCTAAATCCCTGAAATCATTTTTAAGGACTCTCCACCTACCTCTAACTTTGTCATTGGTTCCCGATATGGACCATGACCACTGGATCTTCTCCAGCCCCTTCCAGTAATCTGTCAACCCGATCCGCAATCTGTCGAACTCTAGCGCCAGGAAGACAGCACAATGTTTGGTGATTACGGTCTTTGTGACAGATTGCCCTATCTGTTCCCCTAATAATGGAGTCTCCCACTACCAGCACCTGTCTGCATTGCCCTGCTCTCCGGGTTCCTTGCTTACGGGAGCTGACATTCCCCTAGAGTTCTCTAAACTTTTCATGTGTGGTACTATCTGCTTAGTTGCTGTATCTAATCCTATTGTGTTATATTGTCTGCTAATCCATGTATCTAATCCTGTCATGTGTGATACTGTCTGCGGAGCTGTGTATCTAATCTTATCATGATGAGAATTACATAATGATCGGTCTGTTTCTGCCATGGTTGGTGTTTGCCATGTACACACATGGACACAATTGTTGCCTCCCTTCTGGTAAAGAAACAAATCCCAGAATCACTGAAATTACTTGAAACTGAAAAAAGTTTGGTCTTCTTGATGAGGATTAGTAGCATCATCTTATATGTATATACCTATGTGAGATTCTTTTCCTAACATACAGAACTATAGAGATGTGATGGATGGACTGGAGACTCCCTAGTATTGCTCAGTGGCTTAAAGGGATTTTCCCTTGAAAAATATTCTACAGTTTTCAAACCAGCTCCTGGATCTGAATACTTTTATAATTGCATTTAATTAAAAATTTAGCATAGCCACTGAGTTATTCAATACAATGTATCTCTATGGTGCCACCTGCTGTTTGTTTGTTTTTTTTGTATTTCTTTGACCTGCTCACTCAGATGGCCGCACATGCTCAGTTTCATCTCTCAACTGCCTCCTGAGCTGTGATAGGGAGAGCATGGACACGCCCCCTTAGCTGCAGCAGAAAAGACACTCCCCTTGAGCTGTCAGCTTGATAGAAATCTAGCAGAGCAACGAATGGGGAGATCTCTGGATCCATGTGAGGTACAGGGCTGGTTCTTGCTTTGTTAGGAAGATTGTCATGTCCTATATGATGCCTGATTTTTATTTTTTCCATATTTTAATATGGATAACCCCATAACAACTGCCCACTGTCTTGACGAAGGGTGGTGCAGGACTTTATAGCGATGACTTTTGGCGTTGCTGCAGTTGAGGTTGGTTAAAGGTTCCCGCCAGCTACTACACTAAGCACCAGCTGTTCTAGCCTTAGTTCTTGTGCAGGCTCCTGTCTTACAGCAGGGGTCAGAGGAAGCTCCCACTTGGTACCTGTTGATTGCTACAGTCCATACCACAGCATGATCAAAGGAAATTCCCCCTTCAATCTGGTCTCTGCGTTTTCAAGTGACTTGATTGGAGACTGGGGAGCATCTGCAGTCAGCCCTGAGGACTTCTGAAGGACCTCAAAGCTGTCCGTGCTGCATGCTTCCTGTGAGGGCACATTAGTGGAGCCCATGTCATAATAATGTGTTAGCACACAGAAGTATGCTAATACATCATAAGTCTGAAAAAAAAAAGTTTAAAAAAAATTGTAAATCGCATAATGGGATTTTAAAAAGTCATTAAAAAAATAAATAAATCACAAAAACACAATATTGCCATCATTTAGTGTAAAATATATTTTATCGTGCACACATTGAACACAAAATGTGAACATTAGGTATGCACAAGACTTTCATAAAAAATTTATAAAAAGTTATGCACAAGACCATAAAAACCTGAAGAATTCATTTCAGGGTATTTTGAGTGAAACATGAACTGCGTAAAAATAAAGGCCAAAAATATTTCTGCAGCATAAGAAAATCATGTAAACGGCGCTGTTTATTTACCCCTGAACAATGCAAACATTAATATTTCTCCAATAAGAAACAGGGGTTTAGCCAGCCATATCAATGAAATTTTTTTTAAAAAGTTGGATTAGTAATAAAAAAATTTTTTTTTAAGATTTAGAAATGAATACTGAATTAATTCACTGAAGCCTCACACAACTTTGGGTGAAATGAGGCCAATACATTTTAATGCTGTACGGAGACAGGTTATTGAACGAATCGACTTCGGATCTTGGATCGGAAGCTCGATTCACTCAACACTAGCAGAGAGAAACAAAATGGAAAAAACGTTGGTCATTAAGACCTTTTCAGCCATGGAGGTTAAGTACAATGATCACCTATAAAAGGACATGTCCTAACAAATTTCAAAGCCAGGGATCCATGGTGGCGTCTAAAGAATGAAGAAAGAGAGGCCCGGACATACATTATAAAGAAAATCTTTATTAGTGATTGGTAACAGCAAGTTATGAGACACAAGAACAGAGAAGAGACATTTTCTCATCTGCTCCTCAGGATTGTTATAAGGGTTCATCTAAAAAACTGATTTTTAGGGGCTGTCAAAGGCTGACAACAGTCACCAACCCAAACTAATATAATTTATGAAATGTACTATCATGCTGCTATATAAAGTCCCACTACTGGATGCACCCATATCTTTTTGCACTGCACGATATTCAAATATCTGATTGTCTTATAGTCTGTTAGTAATGGTACTGCTCCTCCAAAGAAGACTTTAGGGCATTTAAAGGGGTTCTGTTCTTATGTTTTTATCTCCTCTCATCGAACATTACTTTCACTTTTAACTGCACTTTACAATTGATCACTGGTATTCATTCAATAGAGAAGATCATGAGTGTTCACTGACCTCTCACAGCGTCCCCCGATCATTGCTCCAAGCCCAGGTCGCAGAAAGCAAGGTGTTTCACCTCCCGGCAGTGCCATGTTGTTCCGATGCAGCGTCGTCATAAGAGGTACCCATCGGAATATAGCCAGTTAGTGACCACTGGAAAAAGACGCATGGGAGGTCACTAAGGGGCTAAGCATAAAGATGGCTTCTCTCCTCTGAGTTTTTTTTTTTTTTTTTATATACAAGATGTGATTTCTCACATTCTGAACATGAGAATGGCTTCTCCTGTGTGAATTCTCTGATGTATAATGAGCAAATTTCCTCTTAAAAAATTGCCCACATTCTGAACATGGAGCTCAATAACCTTCTGGAACCGGAGGAAGGTTATGGTTCCTTGGGTTCTTTTACAAATCCATACTATGTAGCGGTCTGTAATAGGTAGATCACTGTTTTTTTTCTTTATTCAGACCTTGATTTTGTGCTTCACCAGGTATGGTTGAAGGACCTGGTCAGATAGATACGACCCCCAAAGATTTATGATGTGTCACACGACAGGCTTACTCTTACCAGTGGTAGCCCCTCTCTCTATTACTGTGCTGTCCCCATGCTCAGTGGAAAGCCTGTAGACATCCTATCTGTCATTCCACTTGACCGCAAGTAACTGGCCATTTACAAGTGTGAATGACGCCCCTTTTTCCACATGTCTGGACACCAGCTCTTGTGGGAATCCAGCTCTATTTTTTGGACTGTCCTATAGGCCCCTGTGTTTGCAGTTTACAGGAATGGGAAGGGGTTTCCCATACCAATTAGAGGCTGGGACACTTGAGGGGGCCTGCTCTACTGTTTATCTCCTTTCTCTGAACATTGTCACTGAGAGGAAATGTAATAAAAACTTACTTTCACTTATACCTGTATTTTACTGTTGATCATTGGTATTCATTCTTGTGTCCTCAGGGACCTCTCACACCGGTCTCCGACTATTGCTCAGGTAGCTAAAAGCAAGATGCTTTTTCACCGCTCAGTGGTGTTATTTCATTTCACTGAAGCATCATCAAAAGGCATATCAATCAGAATAAAGTCACTGTAAAAACTCCTATGGGCAGTCACTGACGGGCTAAACATCAAGCTGGCTTCTCTACTGTGTGAGTTTTTTGATGTGTAGCAAGTAGAGATCTCTGGTGAAAATATTTCCCACATTCTAAACATGAATATGGCTTCTCCCCTGTGTGAATTCTCTGATGTCTAACAAGAGCTGATTTCACACTAAAACATTTGCCACATTCTGAACATAAAAATGGCTTCTCCCCTGTGTGAGTTCTCAGGTGCATAAGAAGAGCAGATTTCTGATTAAAACGTTTTCCACATTCTGAACATGGGAATGGCTTCTCCCCTGTGTGAGTTCTTTGATGCGTAACAAGATATTTTTGCACAGCAAAACATTTCCCACATTCTGAACATGAATATGGCTTCTCTCCTGTGTGAATTCTCTGATGTTTAAGAAAATCTGTTTTATGGTTATAAAATTTTCCACATTCTAGACATAAGAATGGTTTCTGCCCTGTGTGAATTCTCTGATGTGTAACAAGATATTCTTTTACAGCAAAACATTTCCCACATTCTGAACAGGAGAATGGCTTCTGCTGTGTGTGAATTCTCTCATGTCTAACAATATCCGATTTATAGTGAAAACATTTCCCACATTCTGAACATGAGAATGGTTTCTCCTTTGCGTGAGTTCTTTCATGTGTAACCAGATATTCTTTTACAGCAAAACATTTCCCACATGCTGAACATAAAAATGGCTTCTTCCTTGTGTGAATTATCTCATGTCTAAGAATACCTGATTTATAGTTAAAACGTTTCCCACATTCTAAACATAAAAATGGCTTCTTATGTGGCCTTATGTGAGTTCTGTGACTTTTATTTTGTGTTACGGTCCGTGATGAATCAGAAGATTGGATCTCTTTAAAATGATCAGATGATAAATTTTTGCTGTAAATGGATGAGGATGTATCTTGGATATCGGCATGCTCTTTATATGCATCTCGTGTGATGCTATGATCATTAACTTTAAAATCTAAAGATACCAGATGTTCCTCTGAGTTCCTGGTACAGTCATCTGAAAAGAATCGAACACATATTATTATTGTTGAATAATATAACTAGTGTTGGTCAAAGCGCGCTGCGGATCATAGATCAGTCTCTGTACAGCATTCAAATGTTTGGGTTTCGGAGGTGAAATTCGTTAAGTCCAAAGTCTCACGAGACTTTGGTGAAGAACTTCGGCATTTGATTCTACAACTTTAAAACCACTTTAAAACTGCAATCCAAAGTCAGCTTTGGTACTGAGGTACCAGTTGGTACCAAAGCCTACTTCGGATCCCAGTTTTAAAATGTTTTTTTGAAGTTGAATAATCAAAAGCCAAAGTAAGTCAATGAAGTCTCACGAGACTTTGGACTTAAAGTCTCCGTGAAGCCCATACATTCCTCAGGATGTATTTATTTTACTCACATAGTTCTGACACATTCCATAGATCTTTACAGACATGATCATCACACTGTCCCCAATGGGGCTCACAATCTAAGTTCTCTATCAGTATCTCTTTGGATTGTGGGAAGGAACCAGAGTACCCAGAGGAAACCCACGCAGACACAGGGAGAACATAGAAAGCCCACACAGTCTGTGCTGACAACTCTACCAATCAACTGTTGCCTTGTAACTTCGATGCATAAACTACTCAGCATCATCCATTGTGCAGTGGATGGAATTGACAACTTCACTGCTGTTCCTATTCACTCCAATGGGAGCAGCAGTTACCAGCTCCATCCACTACACAGTGGACAGGACTGTGTACTTCTGGCACTGGAGGTAATTACAAGGTAATGACTGATCGGCAGGGGGTGTAGGGGGTGTGTGGTGTCTGAACCTACCAATCTTATATTGATGGGCAAATCCTTGACAACACTTGAAAATTTGCTGCCAAAAAATATCCACTTTGAGACAATTTCTCTCCTCCTTATCCTATTATATTATGTTATCCTTGGTTGCTTCTCTACAAGTTATTCATTCAGTTTCTGAATAAATAACCCAATGGGAAAGAGCATGAATAGGAAGAGGCTTTAATTCCCATGTTCTTGTCACTGCCAGAAGCCATCAAGGTCTGCCTGTAAAGTATTATGAGATTGTGGATATTTTTGTAAAAATACTGCTAATGCGCCTCCTCCTCCTTATAGACATGACTGTCCCATTGATTTAATTCCCGGTTCTAAGATGCCCAAGGTGAGAACTTATTCCTTGCTCGCTCTAAAGACATGGGCAATGGAGCAATATATCAACAAGAACCTGGAGAAGGGCTATATTCATCCTTCCAGGTCCCTAGCCAGTGCTAGGTTCTTTTATGTGGCCAATAACGGTGGCACTTCCTACTAATTAGTCAATTACTATAGGAGGTTAATTCGATCTTTTTTCCTCTATAGCAGCTCCCATTACTGCTCTTACAATGGAGACAATGCTTCCGTTTGGTGTCCTGAAGCCCTTGTCTAATTTTTAGATATCGGTGACCTATCTTAGGCGGTTAAATTACTCCAGCAAAGAGCGATTGAATAAAACACTACTGAAATATCAAAATGACCACCATACTGTGCGTGATTACAGCGGTCATATACAGGCCATCTATAGAGTATCACTCCACTGCTGAATGGACAGATGAATAAAATACTGACTAGACAATAAACAATTATATCCAGTGACTCACTGGTAATGACATCTCTTACTGGTGGTGTTCGCTTTCACCATCTCATCTAGCCCAGACCATCATAATGACTTATTCCAGCTTCTCATGTCTGCAGAGTTTCTTGCGCAGACTTCTTTGGCTCCAGGCTTTTCCATCACTTCCATACCCTTTTCAAAACTCGTACCCTGCTCCTTCCTTTAATAGTATCATCCTACTGCTAATAATGTGTCTGCTCAGCTGCTCACTGCCCCCAAATACTGCACTAAAATAACAGTGCCTCACACTAAATAGGGCTACTCACAGTGTATATTATGTACAATGGACAGGCCAAATGGTGGGAACCATGTTATCTTTTCTTATTTTTAAGGTTCACATCCAGCACATCCACCTATTGAGATGGCTTTAGAAAAACTAAACATATCCACTCCTCAACATTGTTGAAATTGTAACAACAAGAAAGAAGAGTAAAACACAGGATTAATAGACATGTTAATGATATGCAGATGGTTAACCACTTCCCGCAACTGTAACGCCGAAAGGCGTCATTGCGGCGGCTCCCCCAGGCTACGCTAACGCCAATAGGCGTCATCTCGCGTGAGCCGAGATTTCCTGTGAACGCGCGCACACAGGCGCGCGCGCTCACAGGAACGGAAGGTAAGAGAGTTGATCTCCAGCCTGCCAGCGGCGATCGTTCGCTGGCAGGCTGGAGATGTGTTTTTTTTAACCCCTAACAGGTATATTAGACGCTGTTTTGATAACAGCGTCTAATATACCTGCTACCTGGTCCTCTGGTGGTCCCCTTTGTTTGGATCGACCACCAGAGGACACAGGTAGCTCAGTAAAGTAGCACCAAGCACCACTACACTACACTACACCCCCCCCCGTCACTTATTAACCCCTTATTAGCCCCTGATCACCCCTGATCACCCCATATAGACTCCCTGATCACCCCCTGTCATTGATTACCCCCCTGTCATTGATCACCCCCCTGTAAAGCTCCATTCAGACGTCCGCATGATTTTTACGGATCCACTGATAGATGGATCGGATCCGCAAAACGCATCCGGACGTCTGAATGAAGCCTTACAGGGGCGTGATCAATGACTGTGGTGATCACCCCATATAGACTCCCTGATCACCCCCCTGTCATTGATTACCCCCCTGTCATTGATTACCCCCCTGTAAAGCTCCATTCAGACGTCCGCATGATTTTTACGGATCCACTGATAGATGGATCGGATCCGCAAAACGCATCCGGACGTCTGAATGAAGCCTTACAGGGGCATGATCAATGACTGTGGTGATCACCCCATATAGACTCCCTGATCACCCCCCTGTAAAGCTCCATTCAGATGTCCGCATGATTTTTACGGATGCACTGATAGATGGATCGGATCCGCAAAACGCATCCGGACGTCTGAATGAAGCCTTACAGGGGCATGATCAATGATTGTGGTGATCACCCCATATAGACTCCCTGATCACCCCCCTGTCATTGATTACACCCCTGTCATTGATCACCCCCCTGTAAAGCTCCATTCAGATGTCCGCATGATTTTTACGGATGCACTGATAGATGGATCGGATCCGCAAAACGCATACAGACGTCTGAATGAAGCCTTACAGGGGCATGATCAATGACTGTGGTGATCACCCCCCTGTCATTGATTACCCCCCTGTAAAGCTCCATTCAGATGTCCGCATGATTTTTACGGATGCACTGATAGATGGATCGGATCCGCAAAACGCATCCGGACGTCTGAATGAAGCCTTACAGGGGCGTGATCAATGACTGTGGTTATCACCCCATATAGACTCCCTGATCACCCCCCTGTCATTGATTACACCCCTGTCATTGATCACCCCCCTGTAAAGCTCCATTCAGATGTCCGCATGATTTTTACGGATCCACTGATAGATGGATCGGATCCGCAAAACGCATCCGGACGTCTGAATGAAGCCTTACAGGGGCATGATCAATGACTGTGGTGATCACCCCATATAGACTCCCTGATCACCCCCCTGTCATTGATTACCCCCCTGTCATTGATTACCCCCCTGTAAAGCTCCATTCAGATGTCCGCATGATTTTTACGGATCCACTGATAGATGGATCGGATCCGCAAAACGCATCCGGACGTCTGAATGAAGCCTTACAGGGGCGTGATCAATGACTGTGGTGATCACCCCATATAGACTCCCTGATCACCCCCCTGTCATTGATTACCCCCCTGTCATTGATTACCCCCCTGTAAAGCTCCATTCAGATGTCCGCATGATTTTTACGGATCCACTGATAGATGGATCGGATCCGCAAAACGCATCCGGACGTCTGAATGAAGCCTTACAGGGGCGTGATCAATGACTGTGGTGATCACCCCATATAGACTCCCTGATCACCCCCCTGTCATTGATCACCCCCCTGTCATTGATCACCCCCCCTGTCATTGATCACCCCCCCTGTCATTGATCACCCCCCCTGTCATTGATCACCCCCCTGTCATTGATCACCCCCCTGTCATTGATCACCCCCCCTGTCATTGATCACCCCCCCTGTCATTGATCACCCCCCCTGTCATTGATCACCCCCCCTGTCATTGATCACCCCCCCTGTCATTGATCACCCCCCCTGTCATTGATCACCCCCCCTGTCATTGATCCCCCCCCTGTCATTGATTACCCCCCCTGTCATTGATCACCCCCCCTGTCATTGATCACCCCCCTGTCATTGATCACCCCTCTGTAAGGCTCCATTCAGACATTTTTTTGGCCCAAGTTAGCGGAATTATTATTTTTTTTTTCTTACAAAGTCTCATATTCCACTAACTTGTGTCAAAAAATGAAATCTCACATGAACTCACCATACCCCTCACGGAAACCAAATGCGTAAAATTTTTTAGACATTTATATTCCAGATTTCTTCTCACGCTTTAGGGCCCCTAGAATGCCAGGGCAGTATAAATACCCCACATGTGACCCCATTTCGGAAAGAAGACACCCCCAGGTATTCCGTGAGGGGCATATTGAGTCCATGAAAGATTGAAATTTTTGTCCCAAGTTAGCGGAAAGGGAGACTTTGTGAGAAAAAAATTAAAAATATCAATTTCCGCTAACTTGTGCCAAAAAAAAAAAATTTCTATGAACTCGCCATGCCCCTCATTGAATACCTTGGGGTGTCTTCTTTCCAAAATGGGGTCACATGTGGGGTATTTATACTGCCCTGGCATTCTAGGGGCCCCAAAGCGTGAGAAGAAGTCTGGTATCCAAATGTCTAAAAATGCCCTCCTAAAAGGAATTTGGGCACCTTTGCGCATCTAGGCTGCAATAAAGTGTCACACATCTGGTATCGCCGTACTCAGGAGAAGTTGGGGAATGTGTTTTGGGGTGTCATTTTACATATACCCATGCTGGGTGAGAGAAATATCTTGGTCAAATGCCAACTTTGTATAAAAAAATGGGAAAAGTTGTCTTTTGCCAAGATATTTCTCTCACCCAGCAAGGGTATATGTAAAATGACACCCCAAAACACATTCCCCAACTTCTCCTGAATACGGCGATACCACATGTGTGACACTTTTTTGCAGCCTAGGTGGGCAAAGGGGCCCATATTCCAAAGAGCACCTTTAGGATTTCACAGGTCATTTACCTACTTACCACACATTAGGGCCCCTGGAAAATGCCAGGGCAGTATAACTACCCCACAAGTGACCCCATTTTGGAAAGAAGACACCCCAAGGTATTCCGTGAGGGGCATGGCAAGTTCCTAGAATTTTTTATTTTTTGTCACAAGTTAGTGGAAAATGCAGATTTTTTTTTTTTTTTTTTTTTCATACAAAGTCTCATATTCCACTAACTTGTGACAAAAAATAAAAACTTCCATGAACTCACTATGCCCATCAGCGAATACCTTGGGGTCTCTTCTTTCCAAAATGGGGTCACTTGTGGGGTAGTTATACTGCCCTGGCATTCTAGGGGCCCAAATGTGTGGTAAGGAGTTTGAAATCAAATTCTGTAAAAAATGACCTGTGAAATCCGAAAGGTGCTCTTTGGAATATGGGCCCCTTTGCCCACCTAGGCTGCAAAAAAGTGTCACACATCTGGTATCTCCGTACTCAGGAGAAGGTGGGGAATGTGTTTTGGGGTGTCATTTTACATATACCCATGCTGGGTGAGAGAAATATCTTGGCAAAAGACAACTTTTCCCATTTTTTTATACAAAGTTGGCATTTGACCAAGATATTTATCTCACCCAGCATGGGTATATGTAAAATGACACCCCAAAACACATTCCTCAACTTCTCCTGAGTACGTAGATACCAGATGTGTGACACTTTTTTGCAGCCTAGGTGGGCAAAGGGGCCCATATTCCAAAGAGCACCTTTCGGATTTCACTGGTCATTTTTTACAGAATTTGATTTCAAACTCCTTACCACACATTTGGGCCCCTAGAATGCCAGGGCAGTATAACTACCCCACAAGTGACCCCATTTTGGAAAGAAGAGACCCCAAGGTATTTCGTGATGGGCATAATGAGTTCATGGAAGTTTTTATTTTTTGTCACAAGTTAGTGGAATATGAGACTTTGTAGGAAAAAAAATAAAATAAAAAAAAATCATCATTTTCCGCTAACTTGTGACAAAAAATAAAAAGTTCTATGAACTCACTATGCCCATCAGCGAATACCTTAGGGTGTGTACTTTCCGAAATGGGGTCATTTGTGGGGTGTTTGTACTGTCTGGGCATTGTAGAACCTCAGGAAACATGACAGGTGCTCAGAAAGTCAGAGCTGCTTCAAAAAGCGGAAATTCACATTTTTGTACCATAGTTTGTAAACGCTATAACTTTTACCCAAACCATTTTTTTTTTACCCAAACATTTTTTTTTTATCAAAGACATGTAGAACTATAAATTTAGAGCAAAATTTCTATATGGATCTCGTTTTTTTTGCAAAATTTTACAACTGAAAGTGAAAAATGTCATTTTTTTGCAAAAAAATCGTTAAATTTCGATTAATAACAAAAAAAGTAAAAATGTCAGCAGCAATGAAATACCACCAAATGAAAGCTCTATTAGTGAGAAGAAAAGGAGGTAAAATTCATTTGGGTGGTAAGTTGCATGACCGAGCAATAAACGGTGAAAGTAGTGTAGTGCCGATTTGTAAAAAAGGGCCTGGTCTTTAGGGGGGTATAAACCTGTGGTCCTTAAGTGGTTAAACAAAGACGCCATGGCATGCTATCGGTGAGGTTATTAAGAATTTGAGAAATGTTCTGCCACACTGAATGCATTTGTCACTTTATGTGGTAATAACTTTAAAACGCTTTTACTTATCCAGGCCATTCTGAGATTGTTTTCTCGTCACATATTGTACTTCATGACAGTGGTAAAATTGAGTCAAAAAATTTCATTTTTATTTATACAAAAATACCAAATTTACAAAAAAAATTGAAAAATTTGCAAATTTCCAAATGTCCATTTCTCTACTTTTATAATAGATCGTAATAACTCCAAAAATAGTTACTACTTTACATTCCCCATATGTCTACTTCATGACTGGATAATTTTGTGAATGCCATTTTATTTAGAAGGCTTAGAAGTTTAGAAGCAAATCTTGAAATTTTTCTGAAAGTTTCCAAAACCCACTTTTTAAGGACCAGTTCAGGTCTGAAGTCACTTTGTAAGGCTCACATAATAGAAAACACCCCAAAATGACTCCATTTTAGAAACTACACCCCTCAAGGTATTCAAAACTGATTTTACAAACTTTGTTAACCCTTTGAGTGTTACACAAGAATTTATGGAAAATGGAGATAACATTTCAGAGTTTCCATTTTTATACATATTTTTTGGGCGATTGTTTTAGGTAGGGGCTCATTTTTTGCGGGATGAGGTGACGGTTAGATTGGTACTATTTTGGGGGGCATACGCCTTTTCGATTGTTTGGTGTTGCTCTTTTAGTGATGCAAGGTGACAAAAAAAATGCTTTTTTTGGTGTTTTATTTATTTTTTGCGTGGTATTAAGTATCGCAATACTTTTTAATGGTGACGAAAGCAAATCAAAATGTTGATTCGGTTTCGATTTGGCGACTAAAAATTTAATTTGGCTCCTAAATTTTTCAGTTCAGGAGCCAATGGCTACTAGGTATTTTTTTTAGTCTGGAGCACTGCTTAGTGGTCACTACTCACCTGAGCGGTTATCTGTAGGAATGTCCTCTATATTCTGCTCAGCACCCCTCACATATGTCTCTGTAGGATTAAAATTGTTCAGATCTTCACCCGGATTCACAAGCTGTGAAACAAATACTGTAAAAGTCATCAGACAGTTGGAGAAGCTGTGTAAAATATTTTATATGACCAGAAAAGATCAGTAATTAGAACAGAAATGACCACAATATATGTGTTACTGGGGTGCAACACTGTTCCAATACTACAGGAGGTACTGGGAAACCGTTCAGACGTGATGGTGATGTTGTTATGAGAACTGTGTTACTGAGAGTAATTCAAGAACACTGTTTAGGACAGGCCAGGTGAAGTGATAAAAAGGTGCTGGTGGTAGTGTGTAAGGTCAGACCAAATGAGGTGCCTGAAGAGCAATCACAAAGTGTGTGTGTAGGACACCTGAGCATAGGCCATATGGAGTTAGCTGGTGGGCGGTAGACAGAGATGGTAAGGCTGAGTAGAGTGGTGCAGCGTGTTCAGTAAAGCTGCTATGAGACTGCCAGTTGGCCAAAAGACAAAGACCAGAGGGTCCAAAGTGCCTGAGAGGTGCCTCATGAAGAGACCCAATTGATGGCCACATGGAAGATGAAAGATCTCAGAAAAATGGTTGCAATACTCTTGTGCAACCACAATAGTTCTGCAGCAGTTGACAGAGGAGGCCATCTTAAAACTCTCCATAGGCAGGAAACTGTGAGAAGAACCAGACAAGA
The DNA here is from genome assembly GCF_905171765.1 of Bufo bufo. Taxonomy (NCBI): domain Eukaryota; kingdom Metazoa; phylum Chordata; class Amphibia; order Anura; family Bufonidae; genus Bufo; species Bufo bufo. The sequence continues at coordinate 407,068,140 of NC_053394.1, forward strand.
TACAATATCAATGGTTTGCTGTGATCCTGTCATCTCCACCTTTCTCATTATACAAGGAGAAAACATACAATACTGGTGGATAAAACAAGACTGAACACAAGATCTTCACAGCCTTCTACAGATCACAGGGAACATTTCATAAGACCTTATGTCAGTCTACCTGATCATCCTGTGGGACATTGAGATGTTCTTCTGAACCATCCTGTGGAAGAAGAGAACTGGGACATCTCTCCAGTGTTGTTCTCTCTTCCTTAACTGTAGGAAACACATCCAGTGACTGAATTAATTCCTTAAATACAAATAATGAGAGGATGTGTGTGTTCTGTCATGTCTATTACCTGGTGATGTGAGGGGCCGGTGATCCTCCATCATGATGTCCTTGTACAGATCTTTGTGTCCTTCTAAATACTCCCACTCCTCCACGGATAAATAGACGGTGACATCCTGACACCTTATAGGAACCTGACAACACAATGATACAGTCATCACCCAGATCCCTTCATAGCGTTCCTGTATAATGTCCCAGCATTCCCAGCAGTGTCACCTCTCCAGTCAGCAGCTCAATCATCTTGTTGGTGAGTTCTAGGATCTTCTCTCTATTGATTTCCTCATGTGTGAAGGGGTGAGGTGGAGGCTTTATAATTGGGATCAGGGTTCTGCCCCATCCTTCAGACACAGGGATCTGACAGCGCTCACTAGAGGTCTTCTTTACTACTGTGTAGTCCTGGTTATGGAGAGACACAGTAATAAATATCACTCAATACATCTCCAGAGTCCCTCACCTCTCCAGTCATGTCCATCTGTTAGTAACATAGATAAGATGATGTAATGTGACATCATCAGAATCTTTCACCTCTCCAGTAAGCCGGAAGAGGATCTCTAGGGTAAGATTTATTATACTCTCCGCCATCTTGTCCCTATCCATCCTTGATGGGTCAATCAGGAGAAGGGTCTTATATAGAAGTGGTCCACTGAGCGGATCCTATATTGTAGGAACCTGAATGAAAAGAAGATGAAACGATGTAAAATCCTACAAAATCCCATGTAAAATACAATTACTGGAGATAATAAGAGGAGACATCGGAGGAGATGATAAAGATGTTGGGTTCTCTTCTTTTACAGCTGGGGACCAGCACTGTGATGGTGGAACAGACATGGCAGGACCAGGGGCAGCTCCATGGCTCTGTGGCCCCTTCTATAATTCCATCACACATGATAGAAGTCCTTCTACTATACAGCAGATAGATAAAAGGTTGCAGAGCAGGAGAAAAGTCATTTATCACTTAACACAACCCTAGGGGTGGAGTTTCCAGTGTTCTGATCTGGAAGCTGCTGCCACAGTTCTGTCCTTTCAGTCCTACTCCTGGCCCTGCATTCTGAAGATCACTGCTGATAAGTTACTGGGTGTAGATTGAAGGGAAATCCTGATTGGTTGCTAATGCTAGACTGACACATGACCTGGCCAATGAGTGATGGTGATCTCTCTGAACCAACAATGGAAGGTTACTGAGCTCACTAGTGAGCCTCCATCTTGCCCTCAGAAGAGCGATATCTTAAGAGCGTTCGCACCCTCAAAGGAGGTCTTATGGGGGCGAAATTGCGAAAGAAAATTTCCACCGGCAATGGAGCAGGACCTTGTTTTTGATACTTGAATAGGGCACAGGTGGGCTTTTTTGGAAAAATAAATGTACCTTTAGCCAGAGCTCTTTTGCCTCATAAAACACGTCAGCAGAATTGTTCCGACTATCCTCTTCAGAAAGAGTAAATTGGAGTTAATTACAGATGTACAGAGTACACTTCTTAATTATTTGCAAACAGCTAAAGGTTAAAGATTGTCAGAAGTTAAAGAATCTGCCCAGCCTGTCCTCTGTTCTTCCTTAGTTTAGGCAGGGAGCTGCTTCTTCGTAAAGAGACCAGCACTGTGTGGAGACTTTCTGGGAGCACTTCATGGAATGGAGATTTATTAGCAATGTTCCATGGGAAACAAATATGCAAATAGGTATCTCCTAAGAAAGATCTGACTTTCTACAAAAGCCTTGGGATTTGACAGTGGAATATAGCCAACCCAGATATCCATCCATAGACATCTATTTCGGGGTGCTTGCCCCGCTTCAATACGGAGTAAGATTCTGGCTGGCTCAGTGTGATGCCTGCCTAAGCTGCTTCCAAGCTTTTCACAAAGGTTCCTTCTTATAAGAAGACCTATCCAGGTAAGAACGGAAGTATCCATCCCTTCTCGTTCATACATGACCTCATGGGAAACCAATAAAATATTTTAGTAACATAGTATATAAGGCCAAAAAAAGACATTTGTCCATCCAGTTCGGCCTGTTATCCTGCAAGTTGATCCAGATGAAGGCAAAAAAAAAAACTGTGAGGTAGAAGCCAATTTTCCCCACTTAAAGGGACACTGACAGGCCCAATAAGCATATTTAGCTATATATATGCATGCATAGGTCTTCTAATGTGTATTAAAAACATATAAGTATAACCCCTGTCTACCTTATAAATACAGCAAAATCATGTTTGATAACCTGATGTAATCGCTCTTCTTTCTGCCCAAGGGGCGGCATTTCAGCTCCACATGGGCGAGCACATGTGCCACCCAGCTCATCAATATTCACTTCGCTGGGCGGCTTCTGCTGTCCTCGACGTACCGATATCCCGCGCATGCCCAATAGAAAGATCTCGGAATGTCGGGGACAGCAGAAGCCGCCCAGCGAAGTGAATATTGATGAGCTGGGCGGCACTTGAAAACGGCGGTTGGGGTCCGTGTGTGTGCCCATGTGGAGCTGAAACGCCGCCCCTTGGGCAGAAAGAAGAGCGATTACATCAGGTTAGCAAACATGATTTTGCTGTATTTATAAGGTGGACAGGGGTTATACTTATATGTTTTTAATACACATTAGAAGACCTATGCATGCATATATATAGCTAAATATGCTTATTGGGCCTGTCAGTGTCCCTTTAAGGGGAAAAAAATTCCTTCCTGACTCCAATCAGGCATCAGATCAACGACCCCTCTCTAGTAGCTATAGCCTATAATATTATTACACTCCAGAAATACATCCAGGCCCCTCTTGAATTCCTTTATTGTACTCACCATCACCACCTCCTCAGGCAGAGAGTTCCATAGTCTCACTGCTCTTACCGTAAAGAATCCTCTTCTATGTTTGTGTACAAACCTTCTTTCCTCCAGACTCAGTGGATGTCCCCTCGTCACAGTTACAGTCCTGGGTATAATATTGGATTACACTTACTGGTAATCGGTTTTCTTTAAACCTATGACAGCACCCCTGGAGAGACCACCTCCACCTCCTCAGGACAAGAAACAGGAACCAGCACTGTCTTTTAAAGGAGGGATCATCCCCTCTATCTCCAGTCCTTTTTTCTTAACAACCTAATACACTCCTTTTCCATATATATATATATATATATATATATATATATATATATATATATATAGATACATACATATATATACACACACACACACACACATCTCTATACAAATTTTACATAGGGTTGGGAATTAACCGGGTGCTGTCCCCTTAGAAGAGTAGACTAAGAAAATGGCCTGTCTAATCCACCTAGCAATAATATGAGAAGAGGCTGCCGATCCCATCTTCACTCCCTGGAACAAAACCTGCAGACGTGAAGAAGATCTCCAAGGCTGGGTGACCTGCAGAAATTGCAAAATACATCTCTTAATGTCTAGACAGTGGTACTCAGATTCCTTTTTATTTTTAGGGGAAGCACAAAATGAAGGTAACACTAATTTCCTGAAAACGGCGAAACCGTGAAGAGACTTTTGGTAAAAAAGAAGGATCAGGAGAAATCACTACTCGATCTTCCAGGATCACCAAATAGGGAGGGTCACTAGAAAGAGCAGAAATCTCACTAACTCTTCTAGCCGAAGTAATGGCCAGAAGGAAAGCAAGTTTTTGGGAGAGCAACTTTGGGAAGAATTTATCAATAGGCTCGAAAGGGTCTGAAGTGAGAGTGGAGAGGACCAAATTTAAATCCCAGGGGGGGGATTCTATTTTTACATATTGGGGACAATTTAGACACTGCTGTTATAAACCTTCTAATCCAAGGATGTTCCGCTAACTTAAATTTAAATAAGGCACTTAATGCAGAAATCTGGACTTTAAAAGTGTTGGGCCTAAGTTTTTTGTTCCATCCTTCCAGTAGGAAATCTAAAATTAGCGGGATGTCAGGAGCTTCTAGCACATCCACAGGTTTCTTGGTGAATCTGAAAAAAGCCCTCCAAACCCTAAGGTAGATCTTAGAAGTGACCTCTTTCCAACTAGCCAAGAGAGTACTAACTACATCCTCGGAGAGACCTCTTTTCTTTAAAATATCCCTCTCAATAACCAGGCAGTCAGGTGCAGATTTCTCACCTCTAGGTAAAAAACTGGACCCTGGGACAGAAGCTCCTGAGACTCTGGAAGCACCCATGGTGTTGCTATCAACATCTTGCGGAGCCAGGAAAACCACACTTTTCTCAGCCAAAAGGGAGCTATAACTATTACTGTGGCCTCCTCCTCTCTGATTTTCTTGAGGACTCCTGGTAGCATTTTTAGTGAGGAAAAGGCATACAAAAGGCCCTGTCTCCAAGATTGAGCCAGCAGATCCACAGCTCTCGGATGCTCCACTGGAGAAAGGGAAAAGAAGACTTCTACCTTCCTGTTTGCCTTGGTGGCAAAAAGATCTATCTCTGAAGTACCCCATAATGCGGCCACCTGATTGAAAACCTCCTGATCTAAGGACCACTCTCCCTGGAATAGTTGATGACGACTGAGGAAGTCTGCTTTCACGTTGTCCGAACCCTTCAGATGTACTGCAGAAAGAGATAATAGAGAAACTTCTGCCAGGCTGAAAATCTGATGGGAGAGAGACATTAAGCCCTGAGCTCTTGTACCTCCCTGCTTGGTTGATATAGGCCACTGCTGTTGTGTTGTCCGAATAGACCCTTACATTCCTGCCTCTGATGGTCGGGAGACTCTGTACTAAGGCTATCCTGATTGCATCCAATTCCCTGAAATTGTGCGAATGGGACAGAAATTTGCTGTCCCAAATCCCCTGCAATAGCAGGGACCCCACATGGGCTCCCCAACCGGATGGGCTCGCATCCGTGGTTAAGGGGAGAACCGCCCCCCTGGTCCAAGGAACTTCTCTCTCTATATTTTTTAGATCCATCCACCACCCCAAGGAGTCTAAGTCTGGGAGGATAGAGATATCTCCGAGTCCAGAGAGGGGAGACTTCTGTCCCAATCTCGCAGGATCTGAAGCTGAAGAAGCCTTGAATGGTACTGCGCCAATTACACCCCTGGAATAGTGGCTGTCATGAGACCCATTACCGACATGGCCCCTCTTATAGTGACTGACAGAGACGAGAGAAGAAGCTGAACTCTTGATCTGATTAGGAAAGCTTTTTGAAGAGGTAACAGGCACTTCTGGGAACTGGAGTCCAAAATCATTCCTAGGAAACAGCATCTCTGGCCTGGGCATAAGCTGGATTTTTCTAGATTTATCTCCCATCCCAGCTTCTCTAGAACTTTTCTCAACCAGGATATCTGACCCTGAAGAATTTAACCGGGCCACCAGCAGAAAATCGTCTAGGTAAGATATAATGATGATCTCCTGGGACTCTTACCAGCACTCTTTTTTCTATCAGGGAGAAAACATCTGCGACGATGGCAGATTGTTTTGCGGGATCCGAACGGTAATCTGGAATTACAAATCTCCCTACTGGAAAACTCTGAAATTTTCATTTTAGGCCCTCCCATATCACAGAATGTATCCAAGGGCTGTTGGAGATCTTCTGCCACTGAGGTGCAAAAAGAGACAGACGACCTCCGACAGGTGCTCTGGCGTCATTCGGACTGCTTTTTTGTGGTGTCTGACCCGGAAAAAAGAAACCTCTTACTTTTTTTTATTTGGACCTGCAAATTGTTTTGCTCTTTCTTTGCCCCTAAAGCTCCCCTTATTAAATCTGGGCCGGAAAGACTTCCTGGGTGCCTGACTAACAGAGGGAAAGCCCTTCTTTCTGTCCGAGGCCTTCTCTAGTAAGTCATCCAGGACGGGCCCAAAAAAACCCTCTCCTTGACAAGGGATAGCACAAAAGTTTTGCCTTGGAACTAGCATCCCCATTCCAGCTTTTCAACCAAATACCTGCCGGGCAGAGTTGGATAAGGCGAAAGCCCTAGCGGAAAATCTTAAGGTATCCACAGAAGCGTCAGCTAAGAAATCCAAGGCATTACTTATAACAGGGAAGGAAGACAATAACTGCTCCCTAGGGGTACACCCTTTAATGTGAGCCTCTAACTCCCCCAACCACACTTTCAGTGATCTGGCAACAGACGTAGTGGCAATAGCAGGTTTAAAAGCCGCCGTAGAAGCTTCCCAATTTTTCTTTAAATAAACCTCTGCTCTCCTATCCATTGGGTCCTTGAGCGAACCAATGTGCTCAAAGGCGAGTGCGGCTTTTTTAGACATTTTTGCTACTGGGGCATCAAGCTTTGGGGCCCTATCCCAGAGGGCAGACAACTCCTCATCAGACGGATACTTCTGCTTCACTGAAGAAGGGACGAAAAACTTCCTGTCCGGCCTCTTCCATTCTCTGGCAATCACATCCTGAATGTTTTTATGCACATCAAACACCTCTTCCTGGGAGCTAACCCTTCAAACAGAGTCCTGGACTGAATGCTGTGGCCTCTAATCGTCCAACCCCATAATAGCCCGAACCGTTTTTACTAGGGAATTAGTATTTTCCACATGAAAAAGTGGTCTCCCTGCAGCCTCATCCTCAGAAGACTCGTCTGTTGATCCCCACTATCCTTCTTCTTCCAGACCAGAAAGTATCTCACTATCACTGGAGGGGAGTCTTTTGGGAGTCTTTTGCAGCAGCTGTGGAAGTACTGGGGCGGTGCTTTCTCAGACCGCTAACCAACTCCCTGACCTCTTCACGGATCATTTGTTTTATGCTGCCCATAAAAGATGGAGCTTCCTCTTCCATTAATTTGCTGATACACCCCTGACATAGGTGTTTTGCCCAGGCAGAAGCAAGCTTCTACTTACACACACCACATCCCTTCTCCTTTACTCTGGAAGTCTTCCTACAAGACTCCTTTGAAACCTAGGCAACAGAAAATGACCCCATAAGCATTAAGATAAATAATTTATGCTGGGGTATAACCCCTTTTACCCCACCGTGGTACCGATGTATCATTGGTGGTCTCATGTTTTATACAGCAAACAGCCAGAATTGAGGAACTGCCACGCTTCTTCACCCAGCATGACAGTGAGCCAGCCAGGCTTTTATCCTCTGCGCGCACTAGCCGGCATCCCTCCCCTTCCGGTCCACACAGTAGCTTCCTCCCACCGCCGCAACCCGGAAGTACCCGCAGATCATCTCGCAGGCCGGCAGTCGAACATGCGAACACGGACGCAGAGGTTCGCAGGAGCCCAAGAAGGCCAGACCCTCCCAGGAACCAGGACAGAAGGGGTAAGGACAGAGAAAGGAGCCCAGATTTCTGCAACGCTCCAAGAGGAAACTTACGCCGCACGGGGTAACCCTCCACACACTATTTTTATAGCCGGGGCCCCTGCAGCTCTTTTCTTGATATCCAGCGGATCCGATTCCCTCCTGCCTCTTAGGACAGGAAACAGAACTGGAGATAGAGGGGATGATCCCTACTTTAAAAGGCGGTTCTTGTTCCGGTTTCCTGTCTTGAGGAGGTGGAGGCGGTCTCTCCAGAGGTGCTGTCATAGGTGATAAAGAAAAATAGATGATGGGAGAGATTGCTGTACTGACCCCTGATATATTTATACATAGTTATTAGATCTCCCCTCAGTCGTCTTTTTTCTAAAGTGAATAACCCTAATGTTGATAATCTTTCAGGGTTCTGTATCTGCCCCATTCCAGTTATTACTTTAGTTGCCCTCCTCTGAACCCTCTTCAGCTCTGCTATGTCTGCCTTGTTCACAGGAGCCCAGAATTGTACACAGTCCTCCATGTGTGGTCTGACTAATGATTTGTACAGGGAGTGCAGATTTATTAGGCAAGTTGTATTTTTGAGGATTAATTTTATTATTGAACAACAACCATGTTCTCAATGAACCCAAAAAACTCATTAATATCAAAGCTGAATATTTTTGGAAGTAGTTTTTAGTTTGTTTTTAGTTTTAGCTATTTTAGGGGGATATCTGTGTGTGCAGGTGACTATTACTGTGCATAATTATTAGGCAACTTAACAAAAAACAAATATATACCCATTTCAATTATTTATTTTTACCAGTGAAACCAATATAACATCTCAACATTCACAAATATACATTTCTGACATTTAAAAACAAAACAAAAACAAATCAGTGACCAATATAGCCACCTTTCTTTGCAAGGACACTCAAAAGCCTGCCATCCATGGATTCTGTCAGTGTTTTGATCTGTTCACCATCAACATTGCGTGCAGCAGCAACCACAGCCTCCCAGACACTGTTCAGAGAGGTGTACTGTTTTCCCTCCTTGTAAATCTCACATTTCATGATGGACCACAGGTTCTCAATGGGGTTCAGATCAGGTGAACAAGGAGGCCATGTCATTAGATTTTCTTCTTTTATACCCTTTCTTGCCAGCCACGCTGTGGAGTACTTGGACGCGTGTGATGGAGCATTGTCCTGCATGAAAATCATGTTTTTCTTGAAGGATGCAGACTTCTTCCTGTACCACTGCTTGAAGAAGGTGTCTTCCAGAAACTGGCAGTAGGACTGGGAGTCGAGCTTGACTCCATCCTCAACCCGAAAAGGCCCCACAAGCTCATCTTTGATGATACCAGCCCAAACCAGTACTCCACCTCCACCTTGCTGGCGTCTGAGTCGGACTGGAGCTCTCTGCCCTTTACCAATCCAGCCACGGGCCCATCCATCTGGCCCATGAAGACTCACTCTCATTTTATCAGTCCATAAAACCTTAGAAAAATCAGTCTTGAGATATTTCTTGGCCCAGTCTTGACGTTTCAGCTTGTGTGTCTTGTTCAGTGGTGGTCGTCTTTCAGCCTTTCTTACCTTGGCCATGTCTCTGAGTATTGCACACCTTGTGCTTTTGGGCACTCCAGTGATGTTGCAGCTCTGAAATATGGCCAAACTGGTGGCAAGTGGCATCTTGGCAGCTGCACGCTTGACTTTTCTCAGTTCATGGGCAGTTATTTTGTGCCTTGGTTTTTCCACACGCTTCTTGCGACCCTGTTGACTATTTTGAATAAAACGCTTGATTGTTCGATGATCACGCTTCAGAAGCTTTGCAATTTTAAGAGTGCTGCATCCCTCTGCAAGATATCTCACTATTTTTGACTTTTCTGAGCCTGTCAAGTCCTTCTTTTGACCCATTTTGCCAAAGGAAAGGAAGTTGCCTAATAATTATGCACACCTAATATAGGGTGTTGATGTCATTAGACCACACCTCTTCTCATTACAGAGATGCACATCACCTAATATGCTTAATTGGTAGTAGGCTTTCGAGCCTATACAGCTTGGAGTAAGACAACATGCATAAAGAGGATGATGTGGTCAAAATACTCATTTGCCTAATAATTCTGTACACAGTGTAAAGTGGTAGGACTATGTTCTCATCACCGACATCTATGCCCCTTTTGATGCAACCCATTATCTTATTGGCCTTGGCAGCAGCTGCCTGACACTGGTTTTTACTGCTTAGTTTGCTGTTCACTAAAATTCCTATGTCCTTTTCCATGTCAGTGTTACCGAGTGTTTTACCATTTAGTATGTACGGGTGACTTGCATTATTCCTTCCCATGTGCATAACCTTACATTTGTCAGTGTTAAACCTCATCTGCCACTTATCGGCCCAAGCCTCCAATCTATCCAGATCCCTCTGTAGAAGTATACTGTCCTCTGTAGTATATATACAGTATACTGTCCTCTGTAGTATATATACAGTATACTGTCCTCTGTAGTATATATACAGTATACTGTCCTCTGTAGTATATATACAGTATACTGTCCTCTGTAGTATATATATATACAGTATACTGTCCTCTGTAGTATATATATATACAGTATACTGTCCTCTGTAGTATATACACAGTATACTGTCCTCTGTAGTATATATGTACAGTATACTGTCCTCTAGTATATACACAGTATACTGTCCTCTGTAGTATATATACAGTATATTGTCCTCTTCAGTGTTAATTACTTTACACAGTTTAGTGTCATCTGCAAAGATTGATATTTTACTGTGCAAGCCTTCTACAAGATCATAAATAAATATATTGAAGAGAATAGGGCCCTATACTGACCCCTGAGGTACCCCACTAGTGACCCCTCCAATATTGACCCCTGAGGTACCCCACTAGTGACAGTGACCCAATCTGAGTGTGTACCATTAATAAGCCAGTTACTTACCCACATCCAGACATTTTCTCCCAGTCCGAGCATTCTCATTTTATATACTAGCCTTTTATGCGGTACAGTGTCAAATGCTTTGGAGAAGTCCAGATATACGACATCCATTGATTCGCCGCTGTCAAGTCTAGAACTTACCTCCTCATAGAAACTGATTCAATTAGTTTGACATGACCGATCCCTCATGAAGCCATGCTGATATGGCGTTATCTGCTTATTTTCATTGAGGTGCTCCAAGATAGCATCTCTCAGAAAACCTTCAAACAGTTTACCCACAACAGATGTTAAACCTTAAAATCCATAAATATCAGAAATAAGGGTCTGGCTATGAAAATTACTTAATTCTCTTAGGATACGGGGGTGTATGGCATCTGGTCCTGGCGATTTGTCTATTTTAATCTTTTTAAGTCGCTGATGTACTTCTTCCTGGGTCAGACAGGGCACTTTTAATGGGGAATTAACTTTTACATTCTGCATTTCATCTGACAGTTTATTTTCCTCAGTGAATACATTGGAGAAGAAAATATTTAATAACTTTGCTTTCTCCTCGTCGCTCTCTGCGACTCCCCCCTCATTACTCTTTAAAGGGCCGACACCTTCAGATTTATACTTTTTAACATTTATATAATTGAAGAACATTTTGGGGTTAGTTTTACTCTCTTTGGCAATTAATCTCTCGGTCTCTAGTTTGGCCGCTTTTATTTGTTTTTCACATGTTCTATTTTTTTCCTTATAGTTTTTCAGTGCTTCCGTGCTACCCTCCTGTTTTAGTGATTTATATGCTTTCTTTTTGTCATTTATTGCTTTCTTTACAGTTCTATTTATCCACATTGGTTTCTTCTTGTTCCTTAACCTTTTATTCCCATAAGGTATGTACCTCTCACAATGAGATTTGTATTTTTATTTTTGAGGACCTATGGCCTGTCTTAGCTAAATTTAGCTTTTTTGAAGTTTGGTATTTTTGTTCCTCCCTGAAGAAACGCTCTTTTGAATGACAATTGGAAGGTTATTACTTTATGGTCACTATTTCCCAGGTGTCCCCCAACCTGCATGTCTGTTGTTCTGTCAGGCCTATTGGTTAATACTAAGTCCAGTATGGCCGTCCCTCTAGTCGGGTCCTGAACCAGTTGGGAGAGGTAATTGTCTTTGGTTATTGCCAGTCTATATCTGGGTAGTTGAAGTCCGCCATAATAATGAAGTCATTATGATTTGCCGCCTCGTCTATCTCATTTAGTAGTAGATTTTCTGTGGACTCTGGTATATTAGGTGGTTTATAATAAACTCCTATTAGTATTTTATTATTGTTTTTGCCTCCATGTATTTCTACCCACAGTGACTCCACATGTTCATGTCCCTCATTTATATCTTCTTGGACTGTGGGCTTCAGACAAGACTTTACATAAAGGCAGACCCCTCCCCCTCTCCGGTTTTTGACGATCCTTTCTAAACAGACTGTAACCCTGTACATTAACTGCCCAGTCATAGCTATCATCCAGCCGTGTCTCAGTTATTCCCACTGTCATAGCTATCATCCAGCCATGTCTCAGTTATTCCCACTGTCATAGCTATCATCCAGCCATGTCTCAGTTATTCCCACTGTCATAGTTCTCCTCACACATCACTAGTTCCAGTTCCCCAGTTTTACTAGTCGGGCTTCTGGCATTAGTATACATACAATTAAGAGGTTTATGTATATTTTTTACCCTACACCTTTCCTTCTGAACTGTTCTAGTCCCTCCTTCCATTCCTCCCCCAGTCCCACTACCTCGCCCCCGGTCTCTCTTTCCATCCTATAATGTAATTACCTTCCCCCCAGTCCCTAGTTTAAACACTCCTCCAACCTTCTAGCCTGTAGCCGATAGAGAAGTCGGCCCAGTTCTCCAGGAACCCAAACCCCTCCTTCCTACACCAGTTCTTGAGCCACTTGTTAACCTCCCTAATCTCCCGCTGCCTTTCTTGTGTGGCTTGTGGTACCGGTAGTATGTCGGAAAATACTACCTTTGAGGTCCTTGCCCTAAGTTTGCGACCTAAATCCCTTAAGGATGCTCCACCTACCTCTAACTTTGTCATTGGTTCCGATATGCACCATGACCGCTGGGTCTTCTCCAGCCCCTCCCAGTAATCTGTCAACCTGATCCACGATGTGTTGAACTCGAGCACAAGGAAGACAACACACCGTTTGGCGATCCCGGTCTTTGTGACAGATCGCCCTATCCGTACCCCTTATACTTGAGTCTCCCACTACCAGCACCCGTCTTCCCTGCTCTCCTGGTCCCCTGCTTACTGGAGCTGACATTCCCCTGACTGGCAGAGGAAGTGTCCGGCTGCGGCAGTGCCGTCCCTGGACTGACATCCCCCTCATCTGCCAACCGTGCAAACTTGTTGGGGTGTGACAGATCAGGGCTAGCCTCCCTGGCACTCTTCCCTCTACCCCGCTTTCTGTTATCCAGCAACCTACCTCACTTTCCTCAGCCTCCTTGCGACCACCCTCCCCCACATCTACCCCATAGAGTGCTTACTCAGTGAGTAGCAAACTCTTTTCCAAATTGTCAACGCACACATTTTGAACTAAGATATGCACCCTCAAACGGCTGTTCCAGAACTGCTGACATTAGACAAGATGTGCACTGGACGGCGCTGTCAATAATGGAACACATACTAATGGGGATTACACAAGAAAAAAGAAAATACAATACAGTGATAAGAATGTAACTTACTGTAGTCCCCTCCTAAAGTCCCTGAATCTGAAGTCACGTAATCTAAAGTCACGCACTTGAACTGAAAAAACTCTGACAAACTCGCGTTGTTTGACTGCTTGTATAAGTGCAGCTCTCAAACCAGACTGCTTTTTTTTTCCTCTGGATTTTCTCTTTCTAAAACATCTCCCGTCCTTCACAAGTCAGTCATCAGATGCCACTCTAGAAACTACCCTAACGGAGAAGACACAAAAGGGGCGGGATAAGTCACATATTTTTAGTCACTAAATCAAACGGGTCAATAACACTGGTTTTAAACACAAAGACCTTAAACAAAATCCTGAAACACAAGAAATTCCAGATGGAGAGTATCACGGATCTAGGTTATCTCCTACAGGTATGTACCCGATAAAGAGAGACATAAAAGGTGTCTTCCATGCTATATATATATATCAAATGGAGGGGAGACAGTTATCATTGGAATGTCTTGAGGTTTGGTTTCTCCAATGACCCTACCCCTTCACTCAAGTTATGAAGGGCCTTATCTCTCATCTCAGAACGTCAGGCATATCGTAGTCCTGTCCCTGACTCATCTCACATACAGGACTGATCTCAGGTTAATTTGCATATGTATCAAATTGTTTTTTTTACACAATAGAAGCACACAGAGCTATGGGGACTGGGTATTGCGGATGTGCTAGCGGCCATCTAGCAGCCCAAGTCCTCAGCTCTATACCCAAAATCCCGGTGACAGGTTCCCTTTAAATAAAACATTCTGCCCTGGAGAGACTGCCCTCCGCAGGATCTCACTTGAGTGTAAGAACACTCGCCAGATCTCTCCTTTTGGCAGCAAAATCGAGGCGGCCACAGCACCCATTATCTAGTGCTAGATGACTGTCCCTTCCCTAGAACAAAGTCCATTTGCAGATCATAGGTTCCTCCAAAGTGTGCTTGCTGCCATTTGTACAGATGTCACCAAAGCTCGATGTGAAAGGGTTAATGACCCCTCTACCCCAGTAATCCTGACAGACAATGGCGGTGACTGTACACATACCTCTACCTGCACCGCTGGACACTGCATGTATGGGGGAGGGGAGAGACTAGTGGGCTAAAGGACCTTTCATGATGTCATAACCATGTGATTATGTGTAGGAGGAGTCAGGCTCGAGGTTGTGTGGCTGGGCGAGGTAAAGGACCTTTCATGATGTCATGACCATGTGATCGTGTGTGGGAGGAGTCAGACTCTAGACTGTGCAGCTGGATAAGGTAAAAGACCTGTGATGTCGTGACCATGTGTAGGAGGAGTCAGGCTCCAGGCTGTGCTGCTGGAGAAGGTAAAAGACATGCGATGATGTTGTGACCATGTGTGGGAGGAGTCAGGTTCCAGGTTGTGCTGCTGGAGGAAGTAAAGGACCTGTGATGATGTCATGACCATGTGATCATGTGTGGGAGGAGTCAGGTTACAGGTGGTGCTGCTGGAGGAAGTAAAGGACCTGTGATGATATCATGACCATGTGACCATGTGTGGGAGGAGTCAGACTCCTGGTTGTGCCACAGGAGGAAGTAAAGGACCTGTGATGATGTCATGACCATGTGATCATGTGTGGGAGGAGTCAGGTTCCAGGTGGTGCTGCTGGAGGAAGTAAAGGACCTGTGATGATATCATGACCATGTGACCATGTGTGGGAGGAGTCAGACTCCTGGTTGTGCCACAGGAGGAAGTAAAGGACCTGTGATGATGTCATGACCATGTGATCATGTGTGGGAGGAGTCAGGTTACAGGTGGTGCTGCTGGAGGAAGTAAAGGACCTGTGATGATATCATGACCATGTGACCATGTGTGGGAGGAGTCAGACTCCTGGTTGTGCCACAGGAGGAAGTAAAGGACCTGTGATGATGTCATGACCATGTGATCGTGTGTAGGAGGAGTCAGGCTTCAGGCTGTGGTTTCTCATGAGCAGACAAACACGTCTGTCTTTCTGCAGTGACCACGCTCATTCCCGACCAGCCCCTCTGCTCATTCCCCACCAGCCCCTCCGCTCATTCCCCACCAGCCCCTCCGCTCATTCCCCACCAGCCCCTCCGCTCATTCCCGACCAGCCCCTCCGCTCATTCCCGACCAGCCCCTCCGCTCATTCCCCACCAGCCCCTCCGCTCATTCCCGACCAGCCCCTCCGCTCATTCCCCACCAGCCCCTCCGCTCATTCCCCACCAGCCCCTCCGCTCATTCCCCACCAGCCCCTCCGCTCATTCCCGACCAGCCCCTCCGCTCATTCCCCACCAGCCCCTCCGCTCATTCCCGACCAGCCCCTCCGCTCATTTCTGGGGGCTCCACGGTTTGGTTAGGATGCATCAGTGATTGGGAATCAATTTCATCAAAATCATTTCGCTTTTTGTACATGAAGGTGACAACAGGAGCCCTGGAGGCAACAGCAAGACAGCCCCCAAAGAAAGAATGGTTTTGCAGGTGGTGGCCACAGACGATTCTTCTCTAGTTGTGTCCACTACTGGTGGCATACAGCAGTATCTGCAGCCCTATCGGGTATCACAGTGTGATCTGCAGGCAGCAGGTTATAGAGCAGGAGGAGCGGAGCAGATGATGGATCATTTTATAAGAAAAGATTCAGCAGAACTTGAATTTCAATCATTTACATTTTTGCAGATTCTGGGCTTTGACGTCAAGGAGACGGTCCTATCAGTGACCAAAAAAAAGCTGTTACAAAGTTTAAAGGGAACCTGTCATGTGGATATTTGATTATAATCTAATTATATACAATCATTAACTACTAAACAGTACCTTAGATGTATTCACTTACTGGTGTGACAGATGGTTACCTCATAATATACACACTAAGATGCCGCATGCTAATGAGCTGATTTGAGTCCAGCGTGATGTCAGTGAGTCCAGCGTATATTTAATTCAGAGCTATAGCCACTCCCCTGCCCATCTGCTGCTGATTCATATGGAAACAAACTGTCATTCAGCAGCAGGTGGGCGGGGAGAGTCAGGAGCTCATGAATATTCATGACTCATCATTATCAGCTGGAGCTTTTCAATACAAGATGTTGGCAGATTGACCGGGTCAATTAAAGAAAGTGAGCCAGCATTGTGCTAAGAGAATCAGTCACTTATTTATGTTGCCTTTAGTTAGGACACCATAAAACTGGTGACAGGTTCCCTTTAAGTCATTTCAATTTTTCAGCATCATGGTCAGTGCGCATTATGTTTCACAGTGGGGATAGAGTGTTTAGTGTAATGTGCAGAATTCATTTTCTGCCACACACAGCCTTTTGCATTTCGGCCAAAAAGTGCACCGACCAGAGCACCTTCTTCCATTTGTTTGCTGTGTGCCCTATATGGCTTGTGTCAAACTGCAAATGGGACTTCTTATAGCTTTCTTCTTGCTAGTCTTCTATAAATGCCAGATTTGTGGAGTACACGACTAATAGTTGTCCTGTGGACAGATTCTCCCACCTGAGCTGTGGATCTCTGCAGCTCCTCCACAGTGACCACGGGCCTCTTGGCTGCTCTCTAATTAGTGCTCTCCTTGCCTGGGCTATCAGTTTAGGTGATCTGCCATGTCTTGGTAGGTTTGCAGTTGTGCCATACGCCTTATAGTTATACTGAGAAGACATTACACACAGGTGGACTCTATTTACTAATTAGGTGACTTCTGAAGGCAATTGGTCACACTGGATTTTATTTAGGGGTATCAGAGTAAAGGGTAAAGACTTAATATAAATGCACGCCACACTTTCTATATTTTTATTTATTAAAAATTTTAAAAACCATGTGTCATTTTCTTATCACTTCACACATACTTGCTACTTTGTGTTGGTCTATCACATAAAATCCCAATAAAATACATTTAAGTTTGTGGGTGTAACGTAAATATATGTGGAAAAGTTCAAGAGGTATAAATACTTTTTCAAGCCACTGTAGATGTAAGGCTTCTTTCACACCGGCGTTTTGGCTTTCCGTTTGTGAGATCCGTAATGGGCTCTCACAAGCGTCCAAAACGGATCAGTTTTGCCCTAAAGCATTCTGAATGGAAAAGGATCTGCTCAGAATACATCAGTTTGCCTCCGTTCTGTCTCCATTCCGCTCTGGAGGCCGCCAGCAGTGTTTGACTGTCCGCCTGACACAATAGAAAACGTCATGGCTATAGAAGATATAATACAACCGGATCCGATCATGACTGATGCATGCTGTTGTATTATTGTAATGAAAGCTTTTTTCTAGATCCACAAAAAATGCTAGTGTGAAAGTAGCCTAAGCTCAAAAGTTGTCAGACAAGGGCAAGCTCGGATGATGGTGGCTCTGTGCCGACAGGTAACAACAAGAAGTGCCCAGTGATTGTCTTGTGTGCAGTCTGAACTTCCACCTGGCAAAGTTGCTGCAGTTGCTGCCTCACCACTTAGTGGATTCCACTGCTTTTAGGCAACTGATCAATGCTTAGCCACTATTATGTCTCAAACAAAGCCATCCCTGTCTCTTGTACTCCAATGTGGCAGAGAATGGAAAGGGAGGCACAAATGTATTACCAGGATATGCTCTGCACCCAGCTTTCCACTGCTTTTGTTGAGCAGACTTCTGCCGCCCACGTGTCTGACTATGAGGCTTCTCTCCGCCCCTTCCTGATTCACCACTGTCATTACAACAAGTTGCAGAGCAGTCTAGGCAGTTTGCTGAACATGATGAAACAGTTTTTTAAGTGTTGCACCAACCTGACACATCAGCTAACCGATGTGAACTGTCTGAACAACCAGATTCACTCACTCATTCCTGGGCTGTGCCCTTTATCTGGAAAATACACTGTTTGCTGACCACATGTACATCTGTGTCAACAGATTGGAACACTGACCAACTGGCCCAGTTTGCTATCTGTGTGTTGTCAGAGAGGGTGTTCAGCAAAGTAGTTGGTGTCGTTACACCAAAGCAAACAAAATTGACCATCCAGAAGTCTACAAAGCATTTAATTTATGCAAATCAGGCATATATCAGTGAGAATGTTCACACATCTCTGGCTGATGCTAATGAATAGATCTACCATTGCTGGCAATGGGTATTTATCAATGGCCCAATTATGCCACCGTTGCTGTGAGCCTATCCATCATGTGCCATACTGTACTGCTACCACTACTACCCCTACTTCTACTAATATGGCTATGCTGCTGGACATCTCCTGTCCATCCACTTTCATACTGTACTGTTGCAGTTACTACTGCTGCTACGCAGCCACACATTTCCTGCCATGTTCAACACTGTACTGCTGCTGCTCCCGAAATAGAGAGATTTTTTGGACCGCTTGTTCAGAACAAGACATTGCTTCTTCTGCAACGTCCTTGTGTGTATAAACATGGGCAGGCAACTTTCTCCATTAAGGGATAATTTCTGGAACATTTTTTTATTTTAAAAAGCATAACGTATCTGGCAGTGCAGTGTGATTAAAAACTAAAGACTGATTTTTAATAAGGCCAACCATTTGTTTATCCATAGCCATATATGTCCCTGTCACGCTGACATTACTAATGCTATCATTGCATTAAAGAGCTTGGATTGGGGTTGGATACGGTCCTAGGAGACCTCAGAGTTTTATAAACAACTTTTCAGGCCAATCTGACCACTTTCGATCCATGTCGAATTTATTGGTACCTAAATTGAATCCTTTGACTGATGTGTTGGAATTGGACCCAAATTTTTTTTCAAGAAATTCACTCATCTATTCCCTTGAGGCAAGCAGTCCTGTAGTGGAACCTGTGCTTGCAGCCCAGCACCATGCACCTCAATTGAGATTTTCTAGAGAACACCAGAATTGGCAGGATCGCCATTGGCACCCCATTCTCTTTACAGGGAGAGCAAGTTCACACAGAGGAAAGGTGACAAATGAGAACATGTCATAGCTATATGGGACAATAACAGAATAACTAGCTTATGTTTTTATAATTGAAGATGCCTTTTTTGTCTTAAGTTCTAGAATTTTTGGCCTTAGGAGACCCACAGAATTACATATTGGTTGAAATATCTGTCATATGTGTGTTTGGTATGCTTGGTTTGGTAAAAATACACTGTAAAACTTCCTAGGCCTATTAAGTCTCTAGGGGATAGCTACAAAGAGTTTGGCACAAATTAGGATTATGCCACACAACTTTCCATTTTTGCATGTAATTAGCCAGCCTCCTGTCACATGACTAAGAGGAATGTGAAGGAGACATAGCTAAGACCTTTTAAAAATCAAATACTGTAAAACATACATGGTCAGACGCAGGAGATGAAGCGCAGTATTGCAGATATGTCCAACTTTCAGCACCTCTCTTCTTTGATCTTACCAAATCATTTTATTTTACCCCCTGTCATTTTATTTCATCCCTTTTGTAACTTAAGCACAGTACTTTTGTAAAATCCTAAAAATCTAGGTTTGTCCTTCAGTTGTGCCTTATACACAAATATCACTTAGCTGTGTTAACCTTTGAATGCCAGAGTAGTATTGGCATCTTGTTTGCAACAACTTATGGTGGCAGTGTGTTGTGTGAATGAGTGATTGGCCTTGGAGTATGCTTAACTCATTTGTTGCTTTCTACAAAATGTTTGTGAGTAGTGATGATCGAGCCTGTTCGGCTGAAGCATCTCTATGCTCAGCACATGGCGATACTTGGCCGAGTACCGCATGTACTCGAGCGCAATCCTCGAGTCTCCTCCCCGCATGTTTCTTGCCAGCTACGCAGCCAATAACTGTGCAGGGAGGTACTGGCACACACTGTAATGCCGTAGCCCTGATTCCCAAACTCTTGAGCATCCACAGTCACAAGAAGATGACGGTGGGGAACGGCAATTACTGTTTAATTAGGTGGATGATGATGAGACACAGTTGCCAATAACTCAACAGAAATTACTGTCTCAAGAGGTTGAGGAAGAGGATGAGACACAGTTGTCAATCACTGAGTTTGTGGTTAGGTCAACAAGTCAGGAGGATGAGCAGAGTGAGGAAGTGGAAGAGGAGGTGGTGGACGATGAAGTCACTGACCAAACCTGGGAAGGTGGAAAGTCGAGCGAGCACAGCAGTACAAAGGGGGAGGGATCTGCAGCACCGCAACAGACTGGAAGAGGCAGTGGGGTGGCAAAAGGGAGAAGGCGGGCCACACCAAACAGGCCCACAACTGTTCCCCGGAGCACCCCCTTGCGGCAATCTCCCTTGCCAAGGGGTAGGTGCTCCGCAGTCTGGCGCTTTTTTGAGGAAAGTGCAGAAGACAAAAGAATTGTAATTTGCAACCTGTGCCATACAAAAATGAGTAGGGGCGTGAACACTAGAAACCTCACCCCCACAGCATGATCCGCCACATGGCATCAAAGCACTATAATAGGTGGGCCAAACGCCTGAGTCCACAATCTGTGTCTGTGGGTCACACCACTGCCTCCTCTTCCCCTGTGTTATGTGCTGGCCAAGACGCAGGCCCGGATGCCTCCCGCCCTGCACATAGACCTTCGCAAGCACCATCAGTGACCACATCCACTTCCGTGTCCCAGCGCAGCGTACAAATGTCCTTACCCCAGGCATTTGAACGCAAACGCAAATACCCAGCCACCCACCCACAGACCATAGCACTAAATGCGCAGCTTTCCAAATTACTGGCCCTGGAAATGTTGCCATTTAGGCTTGTGCACACTGAGGCCTTCCACAGCCTGATGTTGGCGGCCTTCCCACATTACGCAGTCACCAGCCGCCACGATTTTTCGAGGTGTGCCGTGCCCTTACACCAACATGTGTCCCGTAACATCACCCGTGCCCTGACCAACGCAGGTACTGGGAAGGTCCACTTAAGTGCTTTCGGCCAGGGACGCTACCATGGGTGAATGTTGTACTCAAACGCTCGCTGCTAACAATGAAGGACAACGCTTTGCATGTGCAAGAGGTGGAAATGGTGGACATTACCCAGGGTGGTAGCCAGACCACCCTCAGTTCGTCTTCTCAGCGCAATTGGATGATGAGGAGGAGCAGGAGACAGTTGCCTCCACTACAGAGGGTAGTATCCATGGAAGTTTAATTCCATCTGTTCAGCGTAGGTGGGCAGAAGATGAGGAGATTGAGAGCGATCCTCCTGATGACGACAACAAAGTCTTGCCTGTTGGTACTCTGGCACACATGGCTGACTTCATGTTAGGCTGCCTTTCCCGTGACCCACGCGTTATACGCTGTGGCGAAACCAACCTCGCCACTGGGTTTTGGAGAGGACTGGCTGCTGGCCTCTTGCCCCTGGATTATGGGCCATATACTAACTTTTAAACCCCTGAACCTATTCAAGTGAATTTTGGATAGGTTTGTCCCCAAGTTATACTGTTTAAATTGATGTTAGTTATATGTATGGCCAATGTAAACTCACAAAGTTGTAACAATTTATAATAAGTGTAACTTGTCAGCTTGGGAGGAAAATGCTGGGTGTGTTTCTATTGTGCCATTGTCCCATTGTGTGTTTAAATGGTGATGTCTGTTCTGTTGTCCTCACATGTGTATTGGCGATCTCCCTTTGTCCTCAGAGATAATTGGATTGCTCCTTAGGTTGTCTCCGGGACAGAGAGGAGGAGACCATGATGCATTGTGGGGATATGTTGTATCTGTCCTATGTCACAGTCTTCATTCTGGTCCTCTGGGGGTGTGAACGATTGGTTGCCGTAGTTACATTGCATGTGTTGTAAATTACTGATTGGTTGTATTTCAAACCCCTGTGGGCAGTACTATGTTTGTGGTTTATGAATAAAAGAGGCTGTACGTGAAGTACAGTCAGACCACTGCTTGACCCTCAACACGGAGCCTTGTCTCGTTATTGGGGGGATCCGCTGTATGCTGGTAGAGACTGATTGCCAGGATTGTATGCTTTTCCTGTTCGTCTGCTAGCAGCTATTCGTGAGGTTCCAGTTTGGAGTGCTACTTTGTATCCAGTTTGGGAGTTTGGTGTATCCTGCAGTAGCTGTGCCTGTCTCTCAGAAAGGGGCTTATCGCCTAAACGGATTTTAACCCCTTGTCTGCTGAAACGGTCCGTTACATTGGTGGCAAGTGGCGGGATCGTTCCCACAGCCCAGAAGGACAGCTACAAAGAAACATCATTCCCTGGAATTACAATTTGAGGGCAACGCATGTCCCAGTACAGCGACCCTGACAGCACCAGAATGGAAACAGCAGTGGAGTACGATGAGGGTGTCATGGATGACCGAGATGCAGTCCGCAAAGGCATCTGGTACCAGGTACTGGGTATTGTGGAGTATATGCAGGACGAGAGACTCCCCACGGAAGACCAGCGGTTGCAGAAGCGAGTAGCCCTGCGGATGCCCTTCCTGGGAGAGCAGCCCCGGGAGGAATGGGTAAAGGAATTGGAACTCCTAGCATGGCGGGAGCTGTGGCTGGAAGATGCCTACCAGGCGCTCTGGTGGTATGGGGCACAGTACCTACCCAGGACAGCTGAGCATGACAAGCTGGAGGGAGAGGAGTTTGATGGTCCTGGCTTGTTATGGGAGACTTTTTCAGAGCTGGAGTTTGGGAGCCCTACACAAGCCCGGTTCCATGATCTCTTGGAATGGAGGGAGAGCAGGTATGACTGGGACGACACTCATGAGATTGAGCAGGACCTGGTCCACCTGGTGACCCGGGAGATGGAGCTGGAACAGGGCTACCAGCAGCTGTTCCACGCCAGTGAGAAAGCTCAGCAGGACAGTAAGGTGACAAACCCAGTCTCCATTCCCCAGCGGCAGTGTGAAGTGCAGGGAGAGGAGAGCAGCGTCCTCCCTCCTCAGCGGCAGGCTGAGTTACAGGGGGCAGAGGTAGTTGTTCCTGCCCCCCAGCAGCAGAGTGATATGCCGGGAAGGCAGTGTGAAATGCAGGGAGAGGAGAGCAGCGTCCTCCCTCCTCAGCGGCAGGCTGAGTTACAGGGGGCAGAGGTAGTTGTTCCTGCCCCCCAGCAGCAGCATGATTTTTTGGGAATTGGGAGCCCAGTCTCCATTCCCCAGCGGCAGGCGGAGTTACAGGGGGCAGAGACAGTCGGTCCTGTCCCCCAGCGGCAGAGTGTCCAGCAGGGAATAGAGAGCCCAGTCTCCTTTCCCCAGCAGCAGGACACTGTATTGGGAGCGGAGACGGTCGGTCGCCCTCCCCAGCGGCTGGAAGTATGTATGGGAGAGGAGCTCGTTACCCCCTCTCCCCAGCGGCAGCTTAACGCACCAGGGGGAGACAGTAAACCCCACAACAGTGCAGATGGGACCGTGGTCTCTGCACTTACAGCACAGGGGGTAGAGACAGTCGGTCTCCCCCTCCAACAACCAGGCTCCAACCAGGCTTCTTCCGTGGTAGCGCTGGCACCAGGGCAGAGTACCGCTGATCCCTGCCCACAAAGCAACCTCCACTCCAAGCCAGGGAGCAACACAGAGACCGGGAGTTCCAACATAACCTTGGTGGACTCACTGGACAGAGACAGGCTACTAAATTCAACAGGTCCAGTATTGGGTTGTGGGTGGGCTGCCAGACTAACTCAGGTACCGACCGGCGTGAGGTCAGGTATATGGTTAGTCTTCCCTGGGGGGGGGGGGGGGGAGATGTGTGGCGAAACCAACCTCGCCACTAGGTTTTGGAGAGGACTGGCTGCTGGCCTCCTGCCCCTGGATTATGGGCCATATACTAACTTTTAAACCCCTGAACCTATTCAAGTGAATTTTGGATAGGTTTGTCCCCAAGTTATACTGTTTAAATTGATGTAAGTTATATGTATGGCCAATGTAAACTCACAAAGTTGTAACAATTTATAATAAGTGTAACTTGTCAGCTTGGGAGGAAAATGCTGGGTGTGTTTCTATTGTGCCATTGTCCCATTGTGTATTTAAATGGTGATGTCTGTTCTGTTGTCCTCACATATGTATTGGCGATCTCCCTTTGTCCTCAGAGATAATTGGATTGCTCCTCAGGTTGTCTCCGGGACAGAGAGGAGGAGACCATGATGCATTGTGGGGATATGTTGTATCTGTCCTATGTCACAGTCTTCATTCTGGTCCTCTGGGGGTGTGAACGATTGGTTGCCGTAGTTACATTGTATGTGTTGTAAATTACTGATTGGTTGTATTTCAAACCCCTGTGGGCAGTACTATGTTTGTGGTTTATGAATAAAAGAGGCTGTACGTGAAGTACAGTCAGACCACTGCTTGACCCTCAACACGGAGCCTTGTCTCGTTATTGGGGGGATCCGCTGTATGCTGGTAGAGACTGATTGCCAGGATTGTATGCTTTTCCTGTTCGTCTGCTAGCAGCTATTCGTGAGGTTCCAGTTTGGAGTGCTACTTTGTATCCAGTTCGGGAGTTTGGTGTATCCTGCAGTAGCTGTGCCTGTCTCTCAGAAAGGGGCTTATCGCCTAAACGGATTTTAACCCCTGGTCTGCTGAAACGGTCCGTTACATACGCATTTTATGGCATAATAACTGATAAGCATATCTGCCTGTCAACTGAAAATGCTGACAGGTTGACTCTTATAAAAATGAACAAGGCCTGGATTGACTCACCTAAAATGTTTTACATGGTCAGCTCACCAGCAGACCCTCGCATATAATTTTTTAGAGGGTCAGCTCACCTCCAGGCCCTCGCATATAATGTTTTACAGGGTCAGCTAACCAGCAGGCCTGCACCTAAAATATTTTACAGGGTCAGCTCACCAGCAGGCTCTCACCTACAATGTTTTACAGGGTCAGCTCACCAGCTGGACCTTGCATATAATTTTTTAGAGGGTCAGCTCACCAGCAGGCCCGCACCTAAAATCTTTTACAGGATCAGCAAGCCCGCACCTAAAATCTTTTACAGCTTAGCTGCAGGTCCTCGCAGATAATGTTTTACAGGGTCAGCTCTCCAGCAGGCCCGCACCTAAAATCTTTTGCAGGGTCAGCTTACCAGCAGGCCCTCGCATATAATGTTTTACAGGGTCAGCTCACCAGCAGGCCTGCACCTAAAATCTAGTGATGGACGAACGTCGTCCGGGACGGTGCGCTAACGCCATCAAATGTTCGCGAACCGCAAGTTCGCGGTGGGCCCCATTCACTTTAATGGCAGGCGAACCTGAAAAACCTTCAGCTCATATTTGCAGCCACCAAATACTTAGTAGAAGTGCATAAATAGTCCCACAACATGGACAGTGACATACTAGAAGGGGATCAATGACAAAAATTCCAACAAAAATATGTATCTTAATTAGGGGACATTTTTATGTATCTTAAAGGGAAATTCTCTGAAATGTGCCCTGTCGGAGCCTAGAAAAAAATTATTTTAGGCCACGGGAGTACGGGCCTTAAAAATTAGGCATTCACCTGACATAAAGTGTGGCGAAACCAACCTCGCCACTCGGTTTTGGAGGGGCCTGGCTGCTGGCCTCTTGCCCCAGGATTATGGTCCCTCTCATCAGCCAGGCCTCATTTGTTCACAAAGGACTTGAACTAACTTGAATTCCTGGTCTAATTCGTGCCATTTTGGGATGTTAAATGTCTGTGTATTGAAAAGGGTTGTGTCATTGTATGTTTAAATGGTGATTTCTGTTCTGTTGTCCCCACATGTGTATTGGTGATTTCCCTTTGTCTTGAGAGATAATTGGATTACTCCTCGGGTGTCTCCAGGGCAGAGAGGAGGAAACCATGATGCATTGTAGGGATTATATTGTCTCTGTGTATCCTGCAGTGCTGCATATCTGTCCTGTGTCACAGTCTTCATTCTGGTCCCCTAGGGGCGTGTACACCAGATGGGCTTGGTTGTTTTATACCTCCCTGTGGGCGGACCTGTATTTGCAACAACTGTAATAAAAACCAGGCTGGGTGTGCCAGCACCTCAGACCACTGCTTGACCCTCAACACGGAGCCTTGTCTCGTTATTGGGGGGATCCGCTGTATGCTGTTAGAGACTGATTGCCAGGAGTGTAAGCTGATTCCTGTTTGTCTGCTAGCAGCTATTCGTGAGGTTCCAGTTTGGAGTGCTATTTTGTATCCAGTTCGGGAGTTTGGTGTCCTGCAGTAGCTGTGCCTGTCTCTCAGAAAGGGGTATATCGCCTAAACGGATTTTAACCCCTTGTCTGCTGAAACGGTCCGTTGCATAAAGAAATTCTGATTATGTGGCTCGAGGTACAATACATTTTTTTTACTGTAGGCCACTGGACTTCAGGCCCCAAGCATTAGGG
This sequence comes from Bufo bufo, assembly GCF_905171765.1. Lineage (NCBI taxonomy): Eukaryota > Metazoa > Chordata > Amphibia > Anura > Bufonidae > Bufo > Bufo bufo. The sequence continues at coordinate 407,094,446 of NC_053394.1, forward strand.
ATTCACCGAACAGAAAAGATCAAGTGATTATGTAGCCGGAGTTATATTACACGGTCAATGGATATAAATTTTACTGCAGGCCAGTACAAATACAGGTCAAATACATATGTTTAAAAGAACTAAAAATATCAAATTGGATTAAAAACATGGCTAACGAAATCCCGCCTCTTGAAAAAATAACTAATGACAATAGTTGAAATTCGATAACACGTGGTGAATTCCTCCGAGGCCCCAAACAATTATTCATTCACTGTACAGAAAAGAACAAGTAAGTATGTGGCTGGAGGTAGATGAAATAGTCATTGCATATCAATTTTACAGCAGGCCAGTGGACTACAGGCCCCAAAAATTATGCATTCAGCGGACAGAAAAGAAAAAGTATGCGGCTGGAGGTAAATTACAGGGTCATTGGATATCAATTTTACAGCAGGCCAGTGGACTACAGGCCCCAAAAATTATTTGTTCCAATAGCGTTTGTCACTCTGTGTAGCTGTGTTAACGCAGCAGAACCGCAATCAAATGCTGCACTACCCAAATGCACTATATTGAAAGTATATAATTGGTATATAACACCCCTGCTTCAATCACTTTTTTTGGGGGAAAACTGGTATATCACCCCAGTAGAAATTATTTGTTCCAATAGCGTTTGCCCCTCTGTGTAGCTGCAGTATTGCAGCAGAACGCACACAACTGCTGCACAATGCAAATGCACTATTATATACTTTCTATGTTAGAAAGTATATTATAAGTATATTACACCCTTCTGTATATCACACCTATCAATAGCACACCTATACCAGTCCTTAAAAGGACTTTTGTGGCCCTATTAGCTAGCGTTTGGTGTCCCTCTCAGTCTGTCCCTGCTCAACACAGCAACCTCTCCCTACACTGGCAAAAGACAGAATATAAAATGGCGGCCAGATCCGGTTTATTTATAAGGTAGGGGGTGTGTCCATGTGCTGAAACGTCTCAATTGGCTGTCCTGTACCACCTGATGGATGTGTCATGGGTCAAAGTTCTTCTCAATGTAAAAGAATATGGCGCTGGCGGACATTGCCATATGTTTGGCGAACCGCGAACGAGCAAATTTTGCCGCGAAATGACCGCCAGGCGAACTGCAAGGCCATCTCTACTCGGTTCTTCGCACAAGGTCGAAGGAAGCTGCCGACTGTTAACCCATTGATTGACACAGTGCATGCTACGGCATGATCTAAGCCAGGGGTCCTCAAACTTTTTAAACCGGGGGCCACTTCACTGTCCCTCAAACCATTGGAGGGCCGGACTATATTTTTTAAAGGGGTATTCCCATCTTGGACAATAGGGGAATATCGTTAGGTGCAGGTCCCACCGCTGGGACCCGCACCTATATAGAGGACGGAGCCCCGAAAGTGAATGGGAGTGTACTGCGCATGCACTGCCCATGCTCCCATTAATTTCTATGAGGCTGGCGGAAATAACCTATTTTCGGCAGCCCCATAGAAATGAATGGACGGCGGTTGCTTATGCGCAGTGCGCCCTCCTTCGCTTTCGGGGCTCCGTTCTCTATATCAGTGCGGGTCTCAGCGGTGGGACCCACACCTATAGGACAATGGGGGCATATCCTACCTAGCGATATGCCCCCATTGTCCAAGATGGGACCAGCTCAGTCCCTGATGGGGTTCTGTTATATCTCCCTATATAACGGGCCAAATTGATACGTCCTAAATCCGAACACTGAAAAGGAAACGCAATCAGTAATCTATTTTACACTTAAGTTGACGTTCTGGTTTGGAATGGCTATATAAGCAGGAAGAGCCTTTCCATGGGACAACCATGACACTAAAATAGGATCTTCCTGCTTATATAGCCATTCCAAACCAGAACCCCCACTTACAGGCCTCTGCCCCCCGACGTGGACACTTACCTCTTGCAGGCTTTTCTATGCAGACCAGATCAGTGCCTGACGGGGTTCTCCCTATATAACGGGCCTGAAAGGAAATGCGTATATAAGTAGGATGCTATTTTATTATCATGGTTGCCCCATGGAAAGAAACTGGCAGTTGGCTGGATTGGCATGCTCTCAATTGTTTCCCGAAGAGACTTGGATAATGAAATATCAGGCTGCAAGTCTGCATTTCAATAGGTCAGATTCTGACCTATTGAAATGCAGACTGGCACCCTGATATTTCATTATCCAAGTGTCACTCTGACTGACCTGTTGACAGTCTCTTTGAGTATGAAATGAGAGCATGCCAACCCAGCTAACTGCCCGTTTTCCCACTGTCACAGTGGCCACCATTTTCATTTGCCCCACAGACAAGTGGCCGCTATTTTAATGTCCCCCGCATCGGCCCCCCCCCCCCCGCCCATTGTAAAAAATGCCCACCACACACTGTCTCCTCATTGTTGAAATTAAAATGCCACACTGACACAGTTGTTCCGGCTGTTCTTCTCTCTGCTCCGGGCGGTGATGTGAGAAGCTGGCAGGCGGCAGCGGCGCTAACTCACTCACTGTAGGTCACGTGCCGGCGTAGCCTGAGAGGAGGCGCGTGACGTCAGTGAGCAGTCACGTACCGCCGGAGCAGAGCTGACATCGGAGGGAGGGAGCAGATGCGCATAGGCCTAATGTTAACTGTTAAAGACCCGGCGGGCCGGATCAGAGTCCTCGGCGGGCCGCATGTGGCCCGCGGGCCGTAGTTTGAGGACCCCTGATCTAAGCAAACCTCCCCTCTGTGTTTGGGTCACCGGGTTTGCCAGTGACCTGATGAGTGACTGGGGGAGCCAGGAATTGGGGGCTGTCTGTTAAGCAAGTTTTCTTTAGGGCACATAAGTGTTGCCCTTAGGGTACGTCCACTCTTGCGGCAGAGGATTCCGGCAGGCAGTTTCGTCACCGGACGCAGACTGATAGCATTTGTCAGACGGATCCGGATGCGGATCCGTCTGACAAATGCATTGAAATACCGGATCTGTCTCTCCATTGTCATCTGGAAAAACGGATCTGGTATTATTATTTTTTAGTATTTTTAAAGGTCTGTGCATGCGCACACCGGAAAGCCAGATCCGTTTTGCTGGAAAACTTAATGCCATATCCAGCACTAATACACTTCAATGTAAATTAATGCCAGATCCGTATTTTTGGCCGGAGAGAAAACTGCAGCATACTGCAGTATTTTCTACGTCCAAAAAACGTAAGAGGGAGTGAACTGATGCATCCTGAATGAAATGCTCTCCATTCAGAATCTATTAGGATAAAATTAATCTTTTTTTTTCCGGTTTTGAGCTCCTGTGTAGAGATGTCCCGAACTATTCGCCAGTGAACAGTTCCCGGCGAACATCGCTTGTTCGCGTTCGCCGCGGCGGGCGAACATATGCGATGTTCGATCCGCCCCCTATACATCATCATTGAGCAAATTTTGACCCTGTAACTCACAGTCAGCAGACACAATCCAGCCAATCAGCATACACTCCCTCCCAGACCCTCCCACCTCCTATCAAAAAGCAAGGACGGCAGCCCTCTTAGATTCATTCTGAAGCTGCAGTGTAAGGGCTCTTTCACACTTGCGTTGTTCTTTTCCGGCATAGAGTTCCGTCATCGGGGCTCTATGCCGGAAGAATCCTGATCAGGATTATCCCCATGCATTCTGAATGGAGAGAAATCCGTTCAGGATGCATCAGGATGTCTTCAGTTCCGGAACGGAACGTTTTTTGGCTGGAGAAAATACAGCAGCATGCTGCGATTTTTGCTCCGGTCAAAAATCCTGAACACTTGCCGCAAGGCCGGATCCGGAATTAATGCCCATTGAAAGGCATTAATCCGGATCCGGCCTTAAGCTAAACGTCGTTTCGGCGCATTACCGGATCCGACGTTTAGCTTTTTCTGAATGGTTACCATGGCTGCCAGGACACTAAAGTTCTGTTTGCCATGGTAAAGTGTAGTGGGGAGCGGGGGAGCAGTATACTTACCGTCCGCGCGGCTCCCTGGGCGCTTCAGAGTGACGTCAGGGCGCCCCACGCGCATGGGTGACGTGATCACATGGATCACGTCATCCATGCGCATGGGGCGCTCTGACGTCATTCTGGAGCGCCCCGGGAGCCACACGGATGGTAAGTATACTGCTCCCCCGCTCCCCACTACTACTACGGCAACCAGGACTTTAATAGCGTCCTGGGTGCCATAGTAACACTGACGGATCCGTCTTCAAATGCTTTCAGTTCACTTGCGTTGTTACGGATCCGGCGGGCACCTCCGGCAAATGGAGTACACAACGGATCCGGACAACGCAAGTGTGAAAGAGCCCTTAGTTAGAGCAGGGAGACTGCTGCTGCTGCTGAATAATAGGGAAATCGTTAGCTAGGCCAGTGTTCTGTGTCCACTCCAGTCCTCAAAAACTCATCTGCTGTAAGGACAGCGTCCTGACAGCACCACAAAAAGCCCTTTTAGGGCTGGTACATCAGTCTGCTTTTATTTATTTTTTCTATATATATATATATATTGCAGTTGCCTGCCCGTGTGTGAGAGGCCACAGGCCCACATACTGTACTGTGTGCCCACCACTCATATAGGGTGGCACAGTACCTTGCAGATAAAAAAGTCATTTAATTTTTCCTCTGTAATATAATTGCAGTTGCCTGCCAGTGAGTGTCAGGCCCACAGACTGTACTGTGCCCACTGCCCACCACTCATATAGGGTGGCACAGTACCTTGCACGCATAGTACCACTAATCTAAAAAAAATGACAGGCAGAGGCAGGCCACCCCGCAGGGGCCTTTGTGCTCGTGGTGCTGTGATTTCCTTTGGCCCTAGAATAATGCCCAGTGTTCAGAGGCCACGTACCCTGAACTCGAAAAATTCTGAAGACATAGTTGACTGGCTTACACAAGACACCCAATCTTCTACAGCTTCCGCTCGGAACCTTAAAACACCATCCTCCTCCAGCTCAGCTTCAGGCACCTCTCAAGTTACCACTCGCCCGCCCGCCGCCACCACCAACACTAGCACCACAGCCGCTTCACTTGATCTGTCAGAGGAGTTATTTACACATCAGTTGGAAGAAATGAGTGATGTGCAACCATTATTGCCAGAGGATGGAGATAACAGGGATATGTCTCAGTCAGGCAGCTTTACACACATGGACGTACGGTGTGATGATGATGATGTTGTACCCGCTGCTGCTTCTTTTGCTGAGTTGTCAGATACAAGTGAAGCGGTTGATGATGACGATGTGTCCGTGGATGTCACGTGGGTGCCCGCTCGAAGAGAAGAACAGGGGGAAAGTTCAGATGGGGAGACAGAGAGGAGGAGGAGACGAGTTGGAAGCAGGGGGAGGTCGTCACAAGGAGCTAGTGGCCACAGTCAGACAGCATGCATCGGCACCCAGGGTCAGCCAGACAGCACGCCAATCAACGCATGCTGTTGCCACCACCAGAATTCCGTCATTGCAAAGCTCAGCAGTGTGCCATTTTTTGTGTGTCTGCCTCTGATAACAGCGATGCCATTTGCAACCTGTGCCAAAAGAAACTGAGTCGTGGGAAGTCCAACACCCACCTAGGTACAACTGCTTTGCGAAGGCACATGATCTCACATCACAAACGCCTATGGGATCAACACATGATGAGTACAAGCAGCACACAAACTCAAAGCCACCATCCTCCTCCTGGTCCAGCATCTTCAGCCACGTCAACCACTGCTGTCCTCCTTGCCCCCTCTCAACCACCCGCCACTCCGCCTCTCACCTTCAGCAGTTCCTGCTCATCTGCCCACAGTCAGGTGTCTGTCAAGGAAATGTTTGAGCGTAAAAAGCCAATGTCACAGAGTCACCCCCTTGCTCGCCGTCTGACAGCTGGCTTGTCGGAACTCTTAGCCCGCCAGCTTTTACCATACAAGCTGGTGGAGTCTGAGGCTTTCAAAAAATGTGTAGCTATTGGGACACCGCAGTGGAAGGTACCCGACTGAATTTTATTTTCACAAAAGGCAATACCCAACCTGTACTCTATTGTGGAAAAGGAAGTCATGGCATGTCTGGCACACAGTGTTGGGGCAAGGGTCCATCTGACCACTGATACCTGGTCTGCAAAGCACGGTCAGGGCAGGTATATCACGTACACTGCGCATTGGGTAAACCTGCTGACGGCTGCCAAGCATGGAATGCGTGGCTCTGCAGAGGAGTTGGTTACACCGCCACGACTTGCAGGCAGGCCTGCTGCCACCTCCTCTACTCCTCCTACTCCATCCTCTTCGCTAACCTCCTTGGCTGAGTCCTCTTCTGCTGCTGCGTCTTGCTCCACATCAACTGGACCCCCCCCCCCAGCTCCACAGGGGCTATTCCACATCCCAGATACAACAGTCACATGCCGTCTTGGGGTTGACTTGCCTGAAAGCAGAGAGTCACACCGGACCAGCACTCCTGTCCGCCCTGAACGCACAGGTGGATCAGTGGCTGACCCCGCACCAACTGGAGATCGGCAAAGTGGTGTGTGACAACGGAAGCAATTTGTTGGCGGCATTAAACTTGGGCAAGTTGACACATGTGCCGTGCATGGCACATGTGTTGAATTTGATCGTACAACGCTTTGTGCATAAGTACCCAGGCTTACAGGACGTCCTCACGCAGGCTAGGAAGGTGTATGGCCATTTCAGGTGTTCCTACACGGCCATGGCGCACTTTTCCGATATTCAGCCGCGAAACAACATGCCAGTGAGGCGCTTGATTTGTGACAGCCCGACACATTAAAATTCAACACTCCTAATGTTCAACCACCTGCTGGTGCCCGTGGTGTTGTACATGGCTGGGGGGAAGAACAGAACTTCAATGAGATCAGTAAGGACGAGGAACGGGACATGAGTAGCTCGGCATCCAACCTTGTGCAAATGGGGTCTTTCATGCTGTCATGCCTGTTGAGGGACCCTCGTATAAAAAGGCTGAAGGAGAACGACCTGTACTGAGTGGACACGCTACTAGACCCCCGGTATAAGCAGAAAGTGGCTGAAATGTTACTAAATTACCAGAAGTCGGAAAGGATGCAGCAGTTCCAAAACAAGTTAAAAAGTATGCTTTACACAGCGTATAAGGGGGATGTCACAGCACAACGGGAATCTAACAGTGGCAGAGGTGAAAGTAATCCTCCTCCTACCATGACTACGCCGGCAAGGACAGGACGCTTTACAGACGTGTTGTTGATGGAGGACATGCAGAGCTTTTTAAGTCCTACGCATCGCCACAGCCCTTCGGGGTCCACCCTCCGAGAACGACTCGACCGACAGGTAGCAGACTACCTCGCCTTAACTGCAGATATCGACACTCTGAGGAGCGATGAATCCCTTGACTACTGGGTGTGCAGGCTTGACCTGTGGCCTGAACTATCCCAATTTGCGATAGAACTTCTTGCCTGCACCGCTTCAAGTGTCCTGTCGGAAAGGACCTTCAGCGCAGCAGGAGGTATTGTCACTGAGAAGAGTAGTCGCCTAGGCCAAAAAAGTCTAGATTACCCCACCTTTATTAAGATGAATGAGGCATGGATCCCGAAGGGACTGACAGTGGGGGATGCATTTGACTAAAAAAGGCCTGATGAGATGCCTTGGGCTAAAAATGGTCCACACGCTGCTGTATTTAATCTCTGCATGCCGGATGACTTGCGTGACTTTTCCGCCACCAACTAGGGTTCAAGCCGCAATGTTTTAGTGCACTTTCTGCCTGGAAAACATAAATTTTTCCGGCCGCTAATACCAAATTTTTCAGGCATGTGTACATGCCTAATTTTTCTGGCCTCTGGTGCTGCACTGTGGCTGCAAAAACAAAAAAAAAAGGCACATACATGTGTCAATTCCCCTTCGTGATCGTTACCTTGTTGTGGTGAAGGGGCTTGCGTATCACAATGAAGCGATCACCTCTATGAGTGTGTTGGCAATGGCAATGTTGGCACACCCCAGATGATAAGGTCGTTGCTTCATTGTGAACAGACCAAAAGCGATCGGCTGTATAATTTTTTATAAAAAAAACGTTAATTTTCTTTGTGATCATCTAAGGTGATCATTAAAGCCTACTAGGCCAACAATGGGCCCACACTGCAGAATCATTGTTTTCTGGGTCACTGAACTACCTCAGCACGACCATAGGCTTTGAAAAACTGCCATCGCCTGCAATCTCCCAAACGTGCGCACGAGCACAGTCATCACTACACCAAGATTGACGCATAGAGGAATAAAATTTATGTCATGAGTGTGTCAACTATTGACAACTCTTTGCGGTTGTCTAAAATCTATTCGATAAACGTTCCCTGATAGGGGACGTAACAGGGATTAAACTGATAAGAATAGTATTACTTAACACACCACTCATATACAGTACACAGTACGCGCAGTGCCCCAGATTGGAAGTAAGAGGACCGACCAACCATCTTTTTCCATCTCCCGGTACCTAAAATCTATTCCATACACCGGCCCCTGATAGGGAACGTAACAGGAATTAAACTGATAGGAATAGTACTACTTAACACACCACTCATATAGGGTGGCACAGTACATTGCACGGCGCACGCTGTCGGGGGGTAATAATTCAATTAAGAATTATTAATTATGGTCATAAAAATAATTAACCATAAAAATAAAAAAAATTATAAAATTTGTCATAAATTCTTAAAATCATGACCTGGTGAATTGTAGACAACCTAATTGATACAATTCACATCTGAGTCTGACTATTTTCTCAGATAAATAAGTTCTTTTTGACGTGAGATGACGTTAATGATAAAATGTAGTTCTGCATTATACAATAATACACAGGTATTATAAAAATATGCAGATTTATTGGTTACAAGGTTATAAACATATATAAGTAAATAAACACAATGATACATGCTAATGAATATACACTGCGTGCAGAATTATTAGGCAAATGAGTATTTTGACCACATCATCCTCTTTATGCATGTTGTCTTACTCCAAGCTGTATAGGCTCGAAAGCCTACTACCAATTAAGCATATTAGGTGATGTGCATCTCTGTAATGAGAAGGGGTGTGGTCTAATGACATCAATACCCTATATTAGGTGTGCATAATTATTAGGCAACTTCCTTTCCTTTGGCAAAATGGGTCAAAAGAAGGACTTGACAGGCTCAGAAAAGTCAAAAATAGTGAGATATCTTGCAGAGGGATGCAGCACTCTTGAAATTGCAAAGCTTCTGAAGCGTGATCATCGAACAATCAAGCGTTTCATTCAAAATAGTCAACAGGGTCGCAAGAAGCGTGTGGAAAAACCAAGGCGCAAAATAACTGCCCATGAACTGAGAAAAGTCAAGCGTGCAGCTGCCAAGATGCCACTTGCCACCAGTTTGGCCATATTTCAGAGCTGCAACATCACTGGAGTGCCCAAAAGCACAAGGTGTGCAATACTCATAGACATGGCCAAGGTAAGAAAGGCTGAAAGACGACCACCACTGAACAAGACACACAAGCTGAAACGTCAAGACTGGGCCAAGAAATATCTCAAGACTGATTTTTCTAAGGTTTTATGGACTGATGAAATGAGAGTGAGTCTTGATGGGCCAGATGGATGGGCCCGTGGCTGGATTGGTAAAGGGCAGAGAGCTCCAGTCCGACTCAGACGCCAGCAAGGTGGAGGTGGAGTACTGGTTTGGGCTGGTATCATCAAAGATGAGCTTGTGGGGCCTTTTCGGGTTGAGGATGGAGTCAAGCTCAACTCCCAGTCTTACTGCCAGTTTCTGGAAGACACCTTCTTCAAGCAGTGGTACAGGAAGAAGTCTGCATCCTTCAAGAAAAACATGATTTTCATGCAGGACAATGCTCCATCACACGCGTCCAAGTACTCCACAGCGTGGCTGGCAAGAAAGGGTATAAAAGAAGAAAATCTAATGACATGGCCTCCTTGTTCAGCTGATCTGAACCCCTTTGAGAACCTGTGGTCCATCATCAAATGTGAGATTTCCAAGGAGGGAAAACAGTACACCTCTCTGAACAGTGTCTGGGAGGCTGTGGTTGCTGCTGCACGCAATGTTGATGGTGAACAGATCAAAACACTGACAGAATCCATGGATGGCAGGCTTTTGAGTGTCCTTGCAAAGAAAGGTGGCTATATTGGTCACTGATTTGTTTTTGTTTTGTTTTTGAATGTCAGAAATGTATATTTGTGAATGTTGAGATGTTATATTGGTTTCACTGGTAAAAATAAATAATTGAAATGGGTATATATTTGTTTTTTGTTAAGTTGCCTAATAATTATGCACAGTAATAGTCACCTGCACACACAGATATCCCCCTAAAATAGCTAAAACTAAAAACAAACTAAAAACTACTTCCAAAAATATTCAGCTTTGATATTAATAAGTTTTTTGGGTTCATTGAGAACATGGTTGTTGTTCAATAATAAAATTAATCCTCAAAAATACAACTTGCCTAATAATTCTGCACTCCCTGTATATAGCGTTAATATAAAGCATTACAAGCTTAACAATACATGTGAGTGGAAATAACTTGTCACATTATAACCAAGCTATTATTAGGTTAGGATATCAAAATATGAACATAAGTTATATATATCACTTATGTTCAGAGAAAACCTCATGATATCAAGATGGGCATGTCTAATCCTAGACATCAATATAGAATGCTAAATACATTCTGCCCCCCTAACCAACTACACATCACATGACTTCAAGATGGGCAAATCCATTCAAGGATATAACTTAGAAGAGATAACTGTATCCTTCCGCCCCATCCTGGACTATTTTCACATATATAACATTGGAAAGAATATTAAGACAAATAACAGGGATCTAAGATCTTAAATGGAAAGGATTTGAAACAAATCTTTCCTGTGGGAATCCATCACTTAGCTTGGCGAAGAATGTTCTATCAATATATACATATATACAGTTGCAAGAAAAAGTATGTGAACCCATTGGAATGATATGGATTTCTGTCCAAATTGGTCATAAAATGTGATCTGATCTTCATCTAAGTCACAACAATAGACAATCACAGTTTGCTTAAACTAATAACACACAAAGAATTAAATGTTACCATGTTTTTATTGAACACACCATGTAAACATTCACAGTGCAGGTAGAAAAAGTATGTGAACCCCTAGACTAATGACATCTCCAAGAGCAAATTGGAGTGAGGTGTCAGCCAACTGGAGTCCAATCAATTAGATGAGATTGGAGGTGTTGGTTACAGCTGCCCTGCCCCATAAAAAACACACACCAGTTCTGGGTTTGCTTTTCACAAGAAGCATTGCCTGATGTGAATGATGCCTCACACAAAAGAGCTCTCAGAAGACCTACGATTAAGAATTGTTAACTTGCATAAAGCTGGAAAGGGTTATAAAAGTATCTCCAAAAGCCTTGCTGTTCATCAGTCTACGGTAAGACAAATTGTCTATAAATGGAGAAAGTTCAGCACTGCTGCTACTCTCCCTAGGAGTATCCGTCCTGTAAAGATGACTGCAAGAGCACATCGCAGACTGCTCAATGAGGTGAAGAAGAATCCTAGAGTGTCAGCTAAAGACTTACAAAAGTCTCTGGCATATGCTAACATCCCTGTTAGCGAATCTACGATACGTAAAACACTAAACAAGAATGGATTTCATGGGAGGATACCACAAAGAAAGCCACTACTGTCCAAAAAAACATTGCTGCACGTTTACAGTTTGTACGAGAGCACCTAGATGTTCCACAGCAGTACTGGCAAAATATTCTGTGGACAGATGAAACCAAAGTTGAGTTGTTTGGAAGAAACACACAACACTATGTGTGGAGAAAAAGAGGCACAGCACCCCAACATCAAAACCTCATCCCAACTGTGAAATATCGTGGTGGGGGCATCATGGTTTGGGGCTGCTTTGCTGCATCAGGGCCTGGACGGATTGCTATCATCGAAGGAAAAAAGAATTCCCAAGTTTATCAGGACATTTTGCAGGAGAACTTAAGGCCATCTGTCCACCAGCTGAAGCTCAACAGAAGATGGGGGTTGCAACAGGATAATGACCCAAAGCATAGAAGTAAATCAACAACAGAATGGCTTAAACAGAAGAAAATAAGCCTTCTGGAGTGGCCCAGTCAGAGTCCTGACCTCAACCCGATTGAGATGCTGTGGCATGACCTCAAGAAAGCGATTCACACCAGACATCCCAAGATTATTGCTGAACTGAAACAGTTCTGTAAAGAGGAATGGTCAAGAATTACTCCTGACCATTGTGCACGTCTGATCTGCAACTACAGGAAACATTTGGTTGAAGTTATTGCTGCCAAAGCAGGTTCAACCAGTTATTAAATCCAAGGGTTCACATACTTTTTCCACCTGCACTGTGAATGTTTACATGGTGTGTTCAATAAAAACATGGTAACATTTAATTATTTGTGTGTTATTAGTTTAAGCAGACTGTGATTGTCTATTGTTGTGACTTAGATGAAGATCAGATCACATTTTATGACCAATTTGTGCAGAAATCCATATCATTCCAATGGGTTCACATACTTTTTCTTGCAACTGTATATAAGCGCAATTATTTAATGCTTTGCTAGATTATGAGTCTAGATTCTTCTGCAGGTAGAATGAAGCCTCACAATATCCTAAGACTACATCTCAATATGGAGATGATCAATTTATTTAATCATTTATTTATTCGCCAATCTAGATGGTATAATTTCACCCACACTATCAAATTAGTCTTAATAAAATGAAATATCATTTTCTGTGTCTCTTACCAAGTCCTAGCAGGAATCTCACTTCTGCTCCTAGGAAAGCTGGGTGCTCCATCATAGCGCATCTCATTTTGGCTTTCATCTTGATAAACCCCTCTAAAGAGCTCCACTTCTCTCTTTTCCCTTTTTAATCTCCAGCTCTCGCTTTCTTTTTTCTCTTGCTAGTTAGCTCCCATGCTACTTCGCACACGAGTAATTATTTCCCCCCTTATCTAAGAATCATCCCCTTTAGGTTAGGGATTCCCAATCAGGTAAGGTGGGTGTATTCGCATGCTAATAACATCATGACGTTATATCAACTCCTAATATGGTATAGAACAAATAATGAAATAATATAATATTGTCCATCTGCCTCCAGATGGCACTGCGGTATTGTAGATGAACATAACAACTTTTAAGTATTAAAATTAAATATCTAATAATATGTTTTCATGACTTCGTTGACCTTTCTTACCATAAATCATTGAGGAAGGTCTTTTCCTGACACTTTTAATTACCTATATCCTGGACTTGTTGGAGTGTTGGAGTCTACTGTCTTCTCCTATCTTTTTGAAATATAGGTTGACTTGATGAAAATTTTATATAGCGGCTTTGATGCTTGGCATCGGAACTTGTACATTTCATTTATCTACATCCATGAATAACTATTGTTTTGAAATCCAATTAACTTAAACTTACTTGTTTCTGTACCTTCTAAATGGTAAATACATGGTATAACATACAGGGAGTGCAGAATTATTAGGCAAGTAGTATTTTTGAGGATTAATTTTATTATTGAACAACAACCATGTTCTCAATGAACCCAAAAAACTCATTAATATCAAAGCTGAATATTTTTGGAAGTAGTTTTTAGTTTGTTTTTAGTTTTAGCTATTTTAGGGGGATATCTGTGTGTGCAGGTGACTATTACTGTGCATAATTATTAGGCAACTTAACAAAAAACAAATATATACCCATTTCAATTATTTATTTTTACCAGTGAAACCAATATAACATCTCAACATTCAAAAATATACATTTCTGACATTCAAAAACAAAACAAAAACAAATCAGTGACCAATATAGCCACCTTTCTTTGCAAGGACACTCAAAAGCCTGCCATCCATGGATTCTGTCAGTGTTTTGATCTGTTCACCATCAACATTGCGTGCAGCAGCAACCACAGCCTCCCAGACACTGTTTAGAGCGGTGTACTGTTTTCCCTCCTTGTAAATCTCACATTTGATGATGGACCACAGGTTCTCAATGGGGTTCAGATCAGGTGAACAAGGAGGCCATGTCATTAGATTTTCTTCTTTTATACCCTTTCTTGCCAGCCACGCTGTGGAGTACTTGGACGCGTGTGATGGAGCATTGTCCTGCATGAAAATCATGTTTTTCTTGAAGGATGCAGACTTCTTCCTGTACCACTGCTTGAAGAAGGTGTCTTCCAGAAACTGGCAGTAGGACTGGGAGTTGAGCTTGACTCCATTCTCAACCCGAAAAGGCCCCACAAGCTCATCGTTGATGATACCAGCCCAAACCAGTACTCCACCTCCACCTTGCTGGCGACTGAGTCGGACTGGAGCTCTCTGCCCTTTACCAATCCAGCCACGGGCCCATCCATCTGGCCCATCAAGACTCACTCTCATTTCATCAGTCCATAAAACCTTAGAAAAATCAGTCTTGAGATATTTCTTGGCCCAGTCTTGACGTTTCAGCTTGTGTGTCTTGTTCAGTGGTGGTCGTCTTTCAGCCTTTCTTACCTTGGCCATGTCTCTGAGTATTGCACACCTTGTGCTTTTGGGCACTCCAGTGATGTTGCAGCTCTGAAATATGGCCAAACTGGTGGCAAGTGGCATCTTGGCAGCTGCACGCTTGACTTTTCTCAGTTCATGGGCAGTTATTTTGCGCCTTGGTTTTTCCACATGCTTCTTGCGACCCTGTTGACTATTTTGAATGAAACGCTTGATTGTTCGATGATCACGCTTCAGAAGCTTTGCAATTTTAAGAGTGCTGCATCCCTCTGCAAGATATCTCACTATTTTTGACTTTTCTGAGCCTGTCAAGTCCTTCTTTTGACCCATTTTGCCAAAGGAAAGGAAGTTGCCTAATAATTATGCACACCTAATATAGGGTTTTGATGTCATTAGACCACACCCCTTCTCATTACAGAGATGCACATCACCTAATATGCTTAATTGGTAGTAGGCTTTCGAGCCTATACAGCTTGGAGTAAGACAACATGCATAAAGAGGATGATGTGGTCAAAATACTCATTTGCCTAATAATTCTGCACGCAGTGTATATATAAATCGATACATTGTTACACATAGATAACACATTATAGGAATTATTGATTAACATATGTTGTAAACTAAATATACCATGCAAAGATATATATAATATAATTATGAATATATAAATTGAACCTCATACAGCAGGTGTGTGATACGGACATGAGTCCTTATCAAGTAACCTTGTTCCCTCCAGACAAATATGTCTTAGGGAGTTGACTTACTTCTTACAGATGGTACCATATCTTTAGCAATAACTTTTAAATACAATGTCCGTTTATGTTCACAATTATTTTTTTATATAGACTGAACTTGCCATGAAATCATCTTGGCTTTTTCAGCCACATAACAAAACTTTGGTTTAGGCTGATCTTATTCTTAAAGGCAATGAGATGAGCATTCATTTTGATTATAATGTCATTAGATAATATTGTGTACGTATGAAAATACACAACAAATCCCCCCTTTTCAGCATATTCAATTTCGTTATTAGAAGGTTGAATAGGCTGAAATGCAATAAAGGGCTAAATGCTTCAAATCATTATGGATTGGGGAACGCAAGTTTTACCCTGGAAAAAATTTATCACAATTTTGTGTGTACTTTTACGACACAAATCTAACGCACAAACTTTATGATTAGTTTAACTACAAGTGTGTTACGTTCCTTGTATTACTGATAAACGCGTTGGTTCATAGAACGCATATTATACAATTGTTTCGTTCTTTTCTTTTTTTTTTATGACCACTGTAGAGAGAAAGACGTTTCGGTCATTTTCTGGACTTTCTGGAAACGTGTCTCTAGTTAAGATCTTTCTTTGGTTCTCGAAGTAATAGCTTCCTGGCTTGTCAGCAACTTGGCAACTCGATTTAGGCTACTTTCACACTTGCGGCAGAGAGATCCGGCAAGCAGTTCCGTCGCCGGAACTGCCTGCCGGATCAGGCAAAATGTATGCTAACTGATGGCATTAGTAAGACTGATCAGGATCCTGATCAGTCTTAAAAATGCCTGATCAGTCGAAAAAATGCATTGAAATGCCGGATCGGTCTTTCCGGTGTCATCCGGCAAAAACGGATCCGGCATTTATTTTTTCACCTTTTTTTCAGTCTGCGCATGCGCATACCGGAAGGACGGATCCGGCATTCTGGTATTCTGAATGCCGGATCCGGCACTAATACATTCCTATGGAAAAAAATGCCGGATCCGGCATTCAGGCAAGTCTTCAGTTTTTTTAGCCGGAGATAAAACCGTAGCATGCTACGGTTTTCTCTTTTGCCTGATCAGTCAAAACGACTGAACTGAAGACATCCTGATACAAACTGAACGGATTACTCTCCATTCAGAATGCATGGGGATATACCTGATCAGTTCTTTTCCGGTATAGAGCCCCTGTGATGGAACTCTATGCCGGAAAAGAACAACGCAAGTGTGAAAGTAGCCTTAGCGATCGGTGCTTGGCATCATATCTTCATGTCTGCGATCTCGAATACTTTGTCATGTTGCACTAGTGTGATGTACTCTTGCAGCGGCTGTCGAATCTCCTGGGGCTCTGCCCACTTGTCCCTCCTGGATACATCTTGGATACATCTGGGTTGGCTCCGACTGGACGTCTCTTGCGTCACGGATAGCCTTGACCTCAGGTTCTCTTGGTTCCGGATATAAAGACTTTTAGGATTCCACCATCTGTCCTTCCATCTACACGTGATCCCATCTTGGGCCATCATCTTTTTTTTTTTTTTTAGAATGTTTTTATTTTTCCCTTTCATCATATATAAAAAAAAATCAGAAACAAGACATGACAATAAACAATAATACAACATGACATAAACAAAGATATTTCCTGTATATACACATACATTTGTTACTCGCTTATCCTTAGACATCAGGAATATATCCCTGTCCTGTTTCTTTTCTCATGTCATACATATACAAAAAAGCCAATATAACCCCCCCCCCCCCCCCCCCCCCCATGGTTGTCTTGATGGTTACCGCAAATAGAAAAAACAAAACCAAAAAGAAGAGATTGATTTCATGATCTCATATCAGGGTTTTTTTTTTTTTGTTTTTTTTTTTCCTCTATTTATTTATGGGTACCGGCATACGTACCCTCCTACATAAGTTCTTCCATGCTTCGATATTTGGTGGTGTGTCCGCCCCCTACTCTCTAGCCACTACGACCCGTGCCAGCATTAATCCTTTGGCCCATTTCATTTCTATTTCTCTGTCGAGACCTATTTTCCTGATATATCCAAGCACCGCTATAGAGATCTCCAGTGGAGCGGAACACCCAGTCGATCTGGTCAGCTCCCGAAAAACCTGACTCCAATAATCCTGCATTAGGGGGCAGTACCAGATCAAGTGGGTGAAATCCGCGTTATCCATCCTGCACTTCCAGCATCTAGCGTCCCTTGTTTTATACATCCTACTCAACACCCGTGGGGTGATGTAGGTGCGATGGACAATAAAGAACTGTATCAATCGAAAATTACTCGATACTGTACTTCTTTTTATACTTTTATAGATACATCTCCAATCTAGAGCGTTAGGTTCCACTTCTAGTGCCCATTTTTGTTCACTATTAAACTTTATCACTCCCCCTAAACCCCTTTTAATTTTTTTAAATATCTGTGATATTGATATTTTGGTCCCCTTATTGAGACAACAAAATTCAGCAAATTCTGATTGTTTGGTGATTAAATACTCTTTATTCTCAGTGGTGTCGAATGCATGTTTTAACCGAAGATATCTAAAACGTGTGAGGGTGTCTAGTTTTATGCTAAGCCCTAATTCTTCTAATGTCCTGAGCTTTCCTTTTATCTCAATCTGTGAAATAAACTTAATACCATTTTTTTCCCAAAATACATAATCATCTAACTTCTGAAACTCGCCTAGGTTTATATTCCCTCATAGAGGGGTAATCTTTAATGAATAATTTATCCCCAATAATTTTTTGACATTCACCCATATCAAGTGCATCATATTGCTAATAGGGCACTTCTTACCCTTTAATTTTAATATCCCGGCTTCCAAGACACTAAAAATATTGTATTGGAGACCTACAAACTCACCCACTAGATACTGGCGTAATCTGTCATCCTCTGTCATTAACCATTGTAGCTGGGATGCGTAATAGTAGCCTCTGAAACAGGGCACAGACAAACCACCATCTTCTTCATCGAGCCATAAATATTTTTGTTTGAGCCTGACCCTTTTTTTCCCCCATATAAGATCATTTATCAATCCTTCCAGTACGTTGAAAAGGTGGTCCCCTATCCAAACAGGACATGAGGATATAACATAAAGGATCTGCGGCAGCAAAATCATCTTAATAATAGCGATGCGATCTGCCTGTCTTATCAGTATTTTTTGCCAGATACTTATTTTATTTTTAACCCTTTTAAGCAGAGGGGCAAAATTCAATTCTATATATTCCTGGATCCTGGCACTAATTTTTATTCCGAGATATTCCAGTGCATCTGTGGGTTTTAATATTTTAACATTAATATCCGTTCTCCTGGTTTCATAGCCAATTGGGAGTAGCACTGATTTCATCCAATTCACCCTAAAGCCAGAAATTTGGCCAAATTGATTTACAGTTCGCATCAGGTATGGAACCGTCGTCGCCCCCCCTTTCAAGAAAAACAAGACATCATTCGCGTATAAACACATTTTATCTGAAGCGCCCCTACTCCCAAACCCCCTGATGTTATCATCTGATCGCACCTTACATGCTAACGGTTCGACGAATATGGCAAACAATAATGGGGAAAGGGGGCACCCCTGCCTGGTTCCCCCTTGCAATGTTATCGATTCAGATGTCTCTCCTTTGATTTTGATCCTTACTTTCGGATGTTGGTAAAGTAGTTGCACCCAGCTAATAAATTGTTCCCCCAGATTTAGCTCACGCATTATATTCCAGAGGTATGCCCACTCCACCCTGTCAAACGCTTTTTCTGCATCCAGTGACAGGATGGAGTGGGCGCCCTCTCCACTCATCTGGATATTAAGGAGGGCCCGGCGGATATTCATTTGAGCCTGACGTTTCGGTATAAACCCCGATTGATCTGGGTGTATTATTTTACCTATCACTTTTTTTAGGCGATTTGCCAACATATTTTAAAGCCCGTGTTGAGAAGAGAGATGGGGCGATACAAGTCCACCTTACTCTCGTCTTTCCCCTTTTTCCCTATCAGGGTTATTACAGCCTCTGAGAGGGAGGCCGGGAGTTCTCCCCTGTCCATAGATTCATTAAGGACCCGCAGGAGCACTGGAAGGATAACCTCCCCATATCTTCTATATATCTCGAAGGGGAGACCATCCAGCCCGGGGCTAGAGTTACCCTTTATCGATTTCAGGGTGTCACGTAATTCCTCCAATTCTATTGGTCCATTCAAGTACTCCCTGTCCTCCTCGGAGAGAGTAGGGAGCGAGACCCCCTCCAAAAAGAGTTTTATGTCTCCACCGTCCCCCACTCCCTCCGAGGAGTAGAGGTCCCTGTAATATTTAACAAATTCCTGCTCAATTTCTCCCGGGCTGGATGTTATCACCCCATCTCTCCTCTCAACACGCTTAATTCTGCTGTCCCCCCTTTGATTCTGTACAATGGTGGAGAGCAGTCTACCTGGTTTCCCAGATTCCCTGAAATATCGGGCCCCCTCGAAAAACACTCTTTGTTGTGCCTTATTCTCCAGATAATTATTTAGAGAGATTTTAGACTCTTCTAACTGAGCCGTCGTTTCAGGGGAATTGTTAACCAGGAGATCCTCCTCTAGTTTCTTTATTTTATCGCCCAGCTCCCTCTCCTTTCTGGCGAATTCAGTTTTTAAGCCCTGAATTCTACCAACAAGGATGCCCCGTAAATATGCTTTAAATGCATCCCATACATACCCTATTTGTGCAGATCCAAGATTAATTTTCCAGTACTCCGCTATATCAGAGCTAATACTTTCATCTTTATTCATCAGGTTTAGCCAGTGTGGGTTTAGCCGGAACACTCTACACTTTGGTTTAACCGTTGTTTTAAATGTCAGGTAGTTTGGGGAGTGGTCTGAAATACTATTGACCTCTTACCTCATTTTTGATATCTGCTCTACCAGTTCTGGGCTAGCTAATGCCATGTCTATTCTTGACATGATTTTGCTCCCATGACCAAACCAGGAGTACGCTCGCTTGTCATCATACAGATACCTCCACACATCTATTAACAGCAGTTCTTGTGATATTCTTTTAAGAAGTGTTGGTTGACTTGTCCCATATTTATCATTTGGTATCACCGAGTATCTATCTAGAGAGCTATTCATCATGCTGTTAAAGTCTCCCATTACCAGTATGGGGCATTTACCTCGCGACTCTGCAAACTCCAATAAGCTATTAATAACACATAGTGAAAATGGTGGGGGTATGTACACAAAGGCTAAAACACACAATATCCCATTCCACTGGCAGTGGAGGAAAACATATCTGCCCCTATCATCAATCTTCTGATCTAGTGGGAGGTAATCAACTTTGTGGTGGATATATACACTAACTCCACATGATTAGGTAGAGAAACATGAATGATACTGGTACTTGGCCCATTTCCGCATTAATAAGTATGTCTTATCCTTAGTGTTATGTGTCTCCGTTAATCCCACAATTGCTGGGAGGTGTCTAGTAATAGTATCAAAAACCATAACCCTCTTAACCTTATCCCCCAGTCCTCGTACGTTCCATGTTAAAATCCTACTCATGTGTGCCTTCCACCTGTATTTTCATTCTTATCTTCATTAATAATCCCATCAAGACAACCATCCCACCCGTAACCCATCCTCCTACCCCCCCTCCCCTCCCCCCTCCCTCCCCCCCCTGCTGGTCGGCGAAATAGAACATTTCCCCCACCTCTTACTCTACGCCCCCTTCCCTCCCCCCCGCACCCCCCTCACCCACTCCACAGGCCATCTCATAATCCTATTCCCTTGGAATCCATCCATTCAACGGCCTCCTCTGGTGATCCAAAAAAACTAACTTGATCGTGGTATATTACGCGTAACTTAGTTGGATATATCAGGGAGTATTGTAACTGGGCGGCTGCTAACCTCCTCTTTACTTCTCTAAATTCACGTCTCTTTTCCTGCGTTGCTCTAGAATAATCTGGGTATATTTCTATATTACGACCATTATACTCTATTGTCTGCATCTTCCTTTTTGCCCTCATTATTACGTCTCTGTCTCTGGAACTTAAGATTTTAACTAAGATAGCCCTAAGGGGACTCCCTTTTAACGGTGGTCTTCCCGGGATTCTATGTGCTCTATCAACTAAAAACCATTTGGACAGGGTACTTTTATCAAAACTATCCTCCAGCCACTGCTGGATAAACCCAGTTATATCTTCTCCTTCCACTCCCTCTGGAAATCCCACTAATCTCATATTTGATCTCCGGGATCTATCCTCCATTGTGGTAACTCTCTCTAGCAGGATTTTCTTTTCCCCTTCTATAGCTTCTACTCTTTTTTTTGTCCCCTCAATATCTCTCTTCATTCCTCCTGAGGATATCTGCAGCTCCTTAACCTTTTCCCTCACTTTATTCATCTCTTCCTTGATCAGGGAGAGATCAGCCTGAGCAGAAGCGATCTTAATGGTCAAATCCTCTAGACTATGATTAGACTGTTGTACCGCCCCTAAAATTTCTCCAAGTTTTTTATCAACTGAATTTATTCTTTCCTCCATCCCTTCTCCATTCCCTATCCTTCTCTCAACCCCGGGGCATTCGTCTGGAACAGGTGAGTCACCTCCATCTTTCTGGGCCTCCTTATTCCCCCGTAGTACGCTCCTACTCTTTGGATTTGGAGGGGATTTTAAATATTTTTCTAGGCCAGTTGCTGTACTGTTCCCCTTTCCTCCACCCGGTGAGGAGGTTCCCGCCGATTTTCTACTGTAATTTTTAGGTGGCATCTTATCCTCTCTTTCCCTCCTTCCTTACTCTTTCTTTTCCCTTTTCCTTTTTTTTCCCTCCCCCTCTCCCCTCTCTCCTTTCTTTTCTCTTCCCCTCCCTTCCCCTCCCTCTTTTAACACCCCGCGCACAGAAAGGAGGAAAAAGAAAATCAAGAGCCACACACACAAAAAAAGTATCAGGTAGGTACCGCACAGTCGCACGGCAATATGGGCGACAAGCAAAAGAAAGAACAAAGGAAGGGTATGTCCCATCGACGGACTCCAAATTTGAGCCAAGACCAACAGTTCTATTTACCAGTCCACACGAAAAAGAAAAAAAAAAAAGTGTCCGTTTTGTTCTTCCTAGCAAACGACGGATAATGTCCAGAGGCTGGGTTCAAGCATATTTCAGGAGAGGAAAGAGCAAAAGCAAAAGGAAAGCAAAAAGTCGGTTCATGAGGTACGATTCCCATACCATTTATACTGTTGTACCGTCAGGTGCACCACTCAGAGGTACATAATGTGTCGGTGGTCTCCCAGGTCGCCCGGTATTAGAGACCCTTAAAGGGGGCAAAATTCCATTTTCTGGGCGGGCACCAGTCCTGCCGGGGGTACCTAACACATTAGGGCAGCTTGAAAGCCTCCATATAGTTCCAGGTGTATACCCGCCTGCGGTATATACCCACTTGCAAGCCCCCTTAACAGCAGTATCCCAGACCAGCAGGGCAACTTTTGCGATACACTGCACCCGGGTTTCAGCGGAACGCTGTGGTATACATCCAGCTTATTATCCCAGGTTCACCCGGCAGTTGTTACAGCAGAGGGGAAAAGAGAATAACACCCATCCTCAAGCTGCCTTGTTCCCCTTCTTATGTCTTCAGCCTCACCCCACCAACACGCTGCTGAGAGACCAACCGAGCACCGCGGCATACAGAGCAGTCTCTCAGTAATGCTTAGCTCACTTCACAAGCTCACAGGAATCGCTTCCGCATTCCACAGGGTTACTAAGTTGCAAGGCTACATCACCGCTACTTCACCGCACGGGTCTACTCCTGCGGTCACGGTCCTCCCGTGTCTCCAAGCGCGATCTCCCCGAATCCCCGAATCCACTCAGCGGATCACCGGTAAGGTCTGCGGATCATTCAGAGGCTCCCCATGCCATGCGTGTGCCTTCCATAGAGAGCTACACGCCGAGGCGCCAACAGCCTGCGTGAGGGAGGAGGGAGGGAGGAGGAGAAAGCGCGGCACGTCCTCACGTCATACCGCTACGGCTCACTTCTGACCATCTAAAGCTTGGGCCATCATCTAAGCTTAAGAAAACAACAGACAGTATGAGCAACAACGCAACAAAAACTTTATCAAACATATACCTGCCTAGTTTAGGCCTTTGACTTATGCCATACTTTAGCCAGCAGCAAGTTGAGGACTTTTATGTTTTTTCTTTTCCAAAGAAAAACAAACTACAGGGTACCAAGAATAGATATAACTATTCTTCCTCTGCTAGGCTAATATAGCCTTAGGTGTTATGCTTATTTAGGATAATAACCCAATCAATACTTTGAGACTACCTCAAAACAGAGTAATATATATGCATCCATATATCTGCATGGAATACAGTGACGACAAGTTAGTCACAATTGATAGGCAAACAATATGGTTAGTATAACTGTTTAGTCTCTTTTCAGTCATACAATACCACCACCAATCATATGAAATTTATGATGTTTCTCCATCTTCCAATTTTTTGTTGATTTTTCAATCTCAAATCAGCTCTTGGCGTTTTTAACACTGAAATAAAACTCTACACAAACATTATGTTAATGATCCTGTGGAAAAAATTGATTAGTAATCAATATCATTAATCATTTATTGACTTGCTATAATTATTAATTTAATGAAGCAGTTTGCTTCGTTTACTGGACATTCCTATGTCAGCGAAGTATTAAACAATTTTTCCTTTACTCTTTATTCACTTCAGGAGATAAAGAATTTACATTCAATGAAGTTGGGAGAATCTTACTCTTCCTTTCCATTAGGCTGACTTAAGAAATCAGCTCGCAGCGTAGCTCTGTGACCTCTGACCTCTTCACTGACATGTATCTAAACTTAGGAATGTGCTCATTCCCCCCTCCCATCTTTAAGATGGTGGGCAAAATGTTGGGACATACAGCATCTGCAGGAAAACTGATTGTATACATGACACAGCTCTGTGACCCCTGGGAATATACTGTGGTCTGCTGTTATCGCAAACTACTCCTCACCCCTCCCTTTGGAGACTTTTTAAGGCAACTAGGGTTAGTTAACAGAGCTATTTAAATACAGTTTTGCGCTTTTCACTACAAAACAAATTAGCAGGTTCTAGGTACTCTGCTGAAAAAAAAAAATTCACAAACAAATAAAACTAAAAAAATTTGAAACGATTAATCAGAGTGAGATAAAAAAACAATTCCCTCCTTGGGGGATTATCATATCTGCGGCAATTGCAAATTGTACATTAGGATCCTATAGTAAAGCATGGTTACATTAGCATACATAGCAATTAACCTGTTTATAACTGTTCGCTTATAGATTCTATTTATCAATAACATTGGGTCAGACTTTATGTATAAAGTTCCTCTATTATCCTGTAACGCCCTGAGCTACTAAACTCAACCTCCATGTATATGGGGGTAAATCTCCAACTATGGAAGTTAACTGGCCAGGAATTAATAGGAAGGTTCCTGAGTCAAACAAAGGACTAGAACTGGACCCTGTACCGCCTAGGCTAATGAGACCTACATTTGTTCCCTATCTTGGGACAATTTACTATTGATTTCTGGCGATACAAAAACATCAATTGTGTTTAGCATAGACAAACAACTCCTTAGTTGATTTACATGTCATGCACTGGTTGCATTCGTGTAATAACACTTTACTGCAACAACTCATCTGCTGTTCTGGTATGGGCTTAACCCCTTCAGTACCAGGACATTCATTTTGACTATGTATATACCACGCCCTTCTAAGGGTTGTAAACGTGATCTGACTGTAGCATTCTAATGCCAGCAACAATATACATGACAATTCATCATTAACATGTCATCTCATCAATCACATCTCAGTGGGAACCTCCATTTATGTCAGGGGGTAATAATTCAATTAAGAATTATTAATTATGGTCATAAAAATAATTAAAAATATGGGGGATTGAGTCAGCACAACCTGTATGTAGGTGCACATCACTATGGCGAAATACATATACAAACGGAAAATACAAATGTGATAGCACTCTACATCCAGCATTCTGCCCTGCCTCTATGCTGGATGAGGCATTGGTGTACATTTTGGCCAAAGCGTAATAAGCCACTCACCACGTCAAGGTCGCCTCTATTGAGTGGTCCCTAACACTAATTCCTACCTGTTTATGGGCCATGACAGCCACACAAAATCCAGGGAATGCAGGTCAGCGTGCACGCCAAGCACACTCTGCTTTTAACCCCGTCCGGTGCCATTACAGCTTTCATCGGATCCAGGGATGCAAGTACCAACATGCACGCTGAGCCCACCATATACTTCTCCTGGAGCCAAATGGCTACTGGTAGGTTCTATATAAGCAGACTCAGTTTATACTGACTTTAAAACCAGCCTCCAGGACAGATTGACTGGTCAGGTGTGCAATGACTCCAAGGAGATCGCCACGCCTCCAATATATACTACAAAGAAAAATTTGGGGGATTGAGTCAGCACAACCTGTATGTAGGTGCACATCACTATGGCGAAATACATATACAAACGGAAAATACAAATGTGATAGCACTCTACATCCAGCATTCTGCCCTGCCTCCATGCTGGATGAGGCATTGGTGTACATTTTGGCCAAAGCGTAATAAGCCACTCACCACGTCAAGGTCGCCTCTATTGAGTGGTCCCTAACACTAGTTCCTACCTGTTTATGGGCCATGACAGCCACACAAAATCCAGGGAATGCAGGTCATCGTGCACGCCAAGCACACTCTGCTTTTAACCCCGTCCAGTGCCATTACAGCTTTCATCGGATCCAGGGATGCAAGTACCAACATGCACGCTGAGCCCACCATATACTTCTCCTGGAGCCAAATGGCTACTGGTAGGTTCTATATAAGCAGACTCAGTTTATACTGACTTTAAAACCAGCCTCCAGGACAGATTGACTGGTCAGGTGTGCAATGACTCCAAGGAGATCGCCACGCCTCCAATATATACTACAAAGAAAAATATGGGGGAGGCTGGTTTTAAAGTCAGTATAAACTGAGTCTGCTTATATAGAACCTACCAGTAGCCATTTGGCTCCAGGAGAAGTATATGGTGGGCTCAGCGTGCATGTTGGTACTTGCATCCCTGGATCCGATGAAAGCTGTAATGGCACCGGACGGGGTTAAAAGCAGAGTGTGCTTGGCGTGCACGCTGACCTGCATTCCCTGGATTTTGTGTGGCTGTCATGGCCCATAAACAGGTAGGAACTAGTGTTAGGGACCACTCAATAGAGGCGACCTTGACGTGGTGAGTGGCTTATTACGCTTTGGCCAAAATGTACACCAATGCCTCATCCAGCATGGAGGCAGGGCAGAATGCTGGATGTAGAGTGCTATCACATTTGTATTTTCCGTTTGTATATGTATTTCGCCATAGTGATGTGCACCTACATACAGGTTGTGCTGACTCAATCCCCCATATTTTTCTTTGTAGTATATATTGGAGGCGTGGCGATCTCCTTGGAGTCATTGCACACCTGACCAGTCAATCTGTCCTGGAGGCTGGTTTTAAAGTCAGTATAAACTGAGTCTGCTTATATAGAACCTACCAGTAGCCATTTGGCTCCAGGAGAAGTATATGGTGGGCTCAGCGTGCATGTTGGTACTTGCATCCCTGGATCCGATGAAAGCTGTAATGGCACCGGACGGGGTTAAAAGCAGAGTGTGCTTGGCGTGCACGCTGACCTGCATTCCCTGGATTTTGTGTGGCTGTCATGGCCCATAAACAGGTAGGAACTAGTGTTAGGGACCACTCAATAGAGGCGACCTTGACGTGGTGAGTGGCTTATTACGCTTTGGCCAAAATGTACACCAATGCCTCATCCAGCATGGAGGCAGGGCAGAATGCTGGATGTAGAGTGCTATCACATTTGTATAAAAATAATTAACCATAAAAAAAATTACATTTATAAAATTTGTCCTAAATTCTTAAAATCATGACCTGGTGAATTGTAGACAACCTAATTGATACAATTCACATCTGAGTCCGACTATTTCCTCAGATAAATAAGTTCTTTTTGACGTGAGATGACGTTAATGATAAAATGTAGTTCTGCATTATACAATAATACACAGGTATTATAAAAATATGCAGATTTATTGGTTACAAGGTTATAAACATATATAAGTAAATAAACACAATGATACATGCTAATGAATATATATAGCGTTAATATAAAGCATTACAAGCTTAACAATACATGTGAGTGGAAATAACTTGTCACATTATAACCAAGCTATTATTAGGTTAGGATATCAAAATATGAACATAAGTTATATATATCACTTCTGTTCAGAGAAAACCTCATGATATCAAGATGGGCATGTCTAATCCTAGACATCATTATAGAATGCTAAATACATTCCACCCCCCTCTAACCAACTACACATCACATGACTTCAAGATGGGCAAATCCATTCAAGGATATAACTTAGAAGAGATAACTGTATCCTTCCGCCCCATCCTGGACTATTTTCACATATATAACATTGGTAAGAATATTAAGACAAATAACAGGGATCTAGGATCTTAAATGGAAAGGATTTGAAACAAATCTTTCCTGTGGGAATCCATCACTTAGCTTGGCGAAGAATGTTCTATCAATATATATATATATATATATATATATATATATAAGCGCAATTATTTAATGCTTTGCTAGATTATGAGTCTAGATTCTTCTGCAGGTAGAATGAAGCCTCACAATATCCTAAGACTACATCTCAATATGGAGATGATCAATTTATTTAATCATTTATTTATTCGCCAATCTAGATGGTATAATTTCCCCCACACTATCAAATTAGTCTTAATAAAATGAAATATCATTTTCTGTGTCTCTTACCAAGTCCTAGCAGGAATCTCACTTCTGCTCCTAGGAAAGCTGGGTGGTCCATCATAGCGCATCTCATTTTGGCTTTCATCTTGATAAACCCCTCTAGAGAGCTCCACTTCTCTCTTTTCCCTTTTTAATCTCCAGCTCTCGCTTTCTTTTTTCTCTTGCTAGTTAGCTCCCATGCTACTCCGCACACGAGTAATTATTTCCCCCCTTATCTAAGAATCATCCCCTTTAGGTTAGGGATTCCCAATCAGGTAAGGTGGGTGTATTCGCATGCTAATAACATCATGATGTTATATCAACTCCTAATATGGTATAGAACAAATAATGAAATAATATAATATTGTCCATCTGCCTCCAGATGGCACTGCGGTATTGAAGATGAACATAACAACTTTTAAGCATTAAAATTAAATATCTAATAATATGTTTTCATGACTTCGTTGACTTTTCTTACCATAAATCATTGCGGAAGGTCTTTTCCTGACACTTTTAATTACCTATATCCTGGACTTGTTGGAGTTGACTGTCTTCTCCTATCTTTTTGAAATATAGGTTGACTTGATGAAAATTTTATATAGCGGCTTTGATGCTTGGCATCGGAACTTGTACATTTCATTTATCTACATCCATGAATAACTATTGTTTTGAAATCCAATTAACTTAAACTTACTTGTTTCTGTACCTTCTAAATGGTAAATACATGGTATAACATATATATAAATCGATACATTGTTACACATAGATAACACATTATATGAATTATTGATTAACATATGTTGTAAACTAAATATACCATGCAAAGATATATATAATATAATTATGAATATATAAATTGAACCTCATACAGCAGGTGTGTAATACGGACATGAGTCCTTATCAAGTAACCTTGTTCCCTCCAGACAGATATGTCTTAGGGAGTTGACTTACTTCTTACAGATGGTACCATATCTTTAGCAATAACTTTTAAATACAATGTCCGTTTATGTTCACAATAATTTTTTTATATAGTCTGAACTTTTTCAGCCACATAACAAAACTTTGGTTCAGGCTTATCTTATTCTTAAAGGCAATGAGATGAGCATTCATTTTGATTATAATGTCATTAGATAATATTGTGTACGTATGAAAATGCACAACAACGCGCAGTGCCCCAAATTGGAAGTAAGAGGACCGACCAAGCATCTTTTTCCATCTCCCGGTTCCTAAAATCTATTCCATACACCGTCCCCTGATAGGGGACAAAACAGAGATTAAACTGGTAAGAACTGATTTTTTTAATTAAAAAAAAAGAGGACAGCCTCTGCGGAGCTGGGTATTTTTTGGCCGCGTTACTGAATGCTAATGCACAATGGCTGTAGGCTCATGCGTCCTTTTGCGGAGGTGACAAACCTGGTCAGTCAAACCCAAGGCAACATTATCGACCTCATCCCATATGCATTTTTTCTGGAGTATGCCCTGCGAAGAGTGCTGGATCAGGCCGTAGATGAGCATGAAGAGGAAGAGTTGTGGTCACCATCACCACTAGAACCAGCCTTGTCGTCGTCGATTGCTAGACCTGCGGCAACGCAGAGAGAGGAGTCTGAAGAAGAGGAGTCAGAGGAGGAAGGTGGCTTTGAGGAGGTGGAAGACCAACCACAGCAGGCGTCCCAGGGGGCTTGTTGTCGCCTTTCGGGGACCCTTGGTGTTGTACGTGGCTGGGTGGAGGAAGAGACCTTCAATGACGTCAGTGAGGACAAGGAACGGGACATGGCTAGCTTGGTATCCAACCTTGTGCAAATGGGGAGTTTGCGGTTGTGCAAATGGACTGTTTGCGGTTGTTTGCGGAGCGTTAAACGGGGAGTTTGGTCTGTCACAGTGAAGCGGGCGTAACCCTTACACTATCTGATCGATACAACATCATACCTGATCGTATACACACACTGGATGTTTTAAAGCACGTTATTCCAAACAATTTAGGAATGTTAGGTTATTTATGCCCTTTATGGATTAAAACCCGACTCTGCGTCAGCTACGTAATTTTCCATGGGAGTTTTGCCATGGATCCCCCTCCGGCATGCCACAGTCCATGTGTTAGTCCCCTTGAAACAACTTTTCCATCACTATTATGGCCAGAAAGAGTCCCTGTGGGTTTTAAAATTTGCCTGCCTTTTGAAGTCTATGGCGGTTCGCCAGTTTGCGAACATTTGCGGAAATTCGCGTTCGCGACATCTCTACTCCTGTGACGGAACTCAATACCAGAAAACAAAAACGCTAGTGTGAAAGTACCCTTACAGTAGCCAGTGTCAGAGACACAGAGCATAATGTATTATAACACAGGAGTGTGCGAATAAATTATCTCTGAAAAATAATTTATAAAATAGTAACCCCATATTGGGATTTTAAAAATTCTTAAACGTAATATAATTTAAAAAGCACATTAAACATAATGCCATTATTTAGGTTAAAATGCATTTTATTGTGCATTAAATAAAAATAAATCACATATTAGATATGCACATGACTGTAATACCTGAAGAATAAATTTCAGATTATTTTATGTGAAAAATCATACTCTTTACTTCAAGCCCTCAGCTACCTCTAAAACCAAGTAGCTGAAAGCCAATTAGTGCTGTAAAAACACGTATGGGTGCTCACTAACTGGATAAAAATGAAGATGACTTCTCTTTTGTGTGAGTTTTTTGATGTTTAACAAGATGTGATTTAAGATGAAAACATTTCCCACAGTCTATACATGAAAAAGGCCTCTCCCCTGTGTGCGTTCTCTGATGTGTAAGAAGAGCTGATTTATTATTAAAACATTTTCCACATTCTGAACATTAATATGGCTTCTCCCCTGTGTGAATTATCTGATGTTTAACAAGATATGCTTTT
Source organism: Bufo bufo (assembly GCF_905171765.1). Taxonomy (NCBI): domain Eukaryota; kingdom Metazoa; phylum Chordata; class Amphibia; order Anura; family Bufonidae; genus Bufo; species Bufo bufo. The sequence continues at coordinate 407,125,309 of NC_053394.1, forward strand.
ACAGCAAAACATTTTCCACATTCTAAACATAAATATGACTTCTCTCCTGTATGAATTGTTTGATGTTTAACCACTTCAGCCCCCCTAGCTTAAACACCCTTAATGACCAGGCCACTTTTTACACTTCTGACCTACCCTACTTTCACCGTTTATTGCTCGGTCATGCAACTTACCACCCAAATGAATTTTACCTCCTTTTCTTCTCACTAATAGAGCTTTCATTTGGTGGTATTTCATTGCTGCTGACATTTTTACTTTTTTTGTTATTAATCGAAATTTAAAGATTTTTTTGCAAAAAAATGTCATTTTTCACTTTCAGTTGTAAAATTTTGCAAAAAAAACGACATCCATATATAAATTTTTCTCTAAATTTATTGTTCTACATGTCTTTGATAAAAAAAAATGTTTGGGTTAAAAAAAAATGGTTTGGGTAAAAGTTATAGCGTTTACAAACTATGGTACAAAAATGTGAATTTCCGCTTTTTGAAGCAGCTCTCACTTTCTGAGCACCTGTCATGTTTCCTGAGGTTCTACAATGCCCAGACAGTAGAAACACCCCACAAATGACCCCATTTCGGAAAGTAGACACCCTAAGGTATTCGATGATGGGCATAGTGAGTTCATAGAACTTTTTATTTTTTGTCACAAGTTAGCGGAAAATGATGATTTATTTATTTTGTGACAAAAAATAAAAACTTCCATGAACTCACTATGCCCATCACGAAATACCTTTGGGTGTCTTCTTTCCAAAATGGGGTCACTTGTGGGGTAGTTATACTGCCCTGGCATTTTAGGGGCCCAAATGCGTGCGAAGTAGTTTGAAATCAAAATCTGTAAAAAATGGCCGGTGAAATCCGAAAGGTGCTCTTTGGAATGTGGGCCCCTTTGCCCACCTAGGCTGCAAAAAAGTGTCACACATCTGGTATTGCCGTACTCAGGAGAAGTTGGGCAATGTGTTTTGGGGTGTCATTTTACATATACCCATGCTGGGTGAGAGAAATATCTTGGCAAAAGACAACTTTTCCCATTTTTTTTATACAAAGTTGGCATTTGACCAAGATATTTATCTCACCCAGCATGGGTATATGTAAAAAGACACCCCAAAACACATTGCCCAACTTCTCCTGAGTACGGTGATACCAGATGTGTGACACTTTTTTGCAACCTAGGTGGGCAAAGGGGCCCACATTCCAAAGAGCACCTTTCGGATTTCACCGGCCATTTTTTACAGATTTTGATTTCAAACCACTTCTCACGCATTCGGGCGCCTAAAATGCCAGGGCAGTATAACTACCCCACAAGTGACCCCATTTTGGAAAGAAGACACCCCCAGGTATTTCGTGATGGGCATAGTGAGTTCATGGAAGTTTTTATTTTTGTCACAAGTTAGTGGAATATGAGACTTTGTAAGAAAAAAAAATCATCATTTTCCGCTAACTTGTGACAAAAAATAAAAAATTCTAGGAACTCGCCATGCCCCTCACGGAATACCTTGGGGTGTCTTCTTTCCAAAATGGGGTCACTTGTGGGGTAGTTATACTGCCCTGGCATTCTAGGGGCCCTAATGTGTGGTAAGTAGGTAAATGACCTGTGAAATCCTAAAGGTGCTCTTTGGAATGTGGGCCCCTTTGCCCACCTAGGCTGCAAAAAAGTGTCACACATGTGGTATCGCCGTATTCAGGAGAAGTTGGGCAATGTGTTTTGGGGTGTCTTTTTACATATACTCATGCTGGGTGAGAGAAATATCTCGGCAATGGGTATATGTCAAATGACACCCCAAAACACATTGCCCAACTTCTCCTGAGTACGGCGATACCAGATGTGTGACACTTTTTTGCAGCCTAGATGCGCAAAGGGGCCCACATTCCTTTTAGGAGGGCATTTTTAGACATTTGGATCCCAGACTTCTTCTCACGATTTAGGGCCCCTAAAATACCAGGGCAGTATAAATACCCCACATGTGACCCCATTTTGGAAAGAAGACACCCCAAGGTATTCAATGAGGGGCATGGCGAGTTCATATAATTTTTTTTTTTGGCACAAGTTAGCGGAAATTTTTTATTTTTATTTTTTCTCACAAAGTCTCCCTTTCCGCTAACTTGGGACAAAAATTTAAATCTTTCATGGACTCAATATGCCCCTCACGGAATACCTTGGGGTGTCTTCTTTCCGAAATGGGGGCATTCTAGGGGCCCTAAAGCGTGAGAAGAAGTCTGGAATATAAATGTCTAAAAATTTTTACGCATTTGGATTTCGTGAGGGGTATTGTCACGGGGTTCCGAAGGTGCACTCGGTCCCCCATTGCCCGCAGAACTGTTGCTTAGCTTTTGGAATGAGGTTCTGTGTTTGACCTCATTCCCAGGGCGGCTTTACTAGCTGGGTGGCTCCCTGCTCCTAGTCTGCCTTGAGCGCCGAGCTGATCACTCGGTGCTCGACTGGTTGGTCTGTCGGTCATGTGACGCTGGCCACGTCACATGACCCTCACTCCCCACTATAAATACAGGCAGCCTGCTGGCTACAGGTTGCCTGTTAATTTCTAGGTTTCTGGCTATTTGTTGGACTACTGAATATTTACCTGATCCTGTTCCCTGACGATCCTCTGCCTGCTCCTCCTGTACTGCGCATACATCCTGGTATTGTGACCTCGGCTCCCACCTGACTACTCTCTTAGGACTCCTCTTGTACTTCGCTACTCTCCTGGTATTTGACCCCGGCTTCTCCTGACCATTCTTTGCTTTATCCGTTGTACTGCGTAGCTCTCTTGGTTCTGACCCGGTCCGTTCATGTTCCGTATTTTGTCTTGTCTGTCTTCCCTGCACATATCCTAAGTTAGGGACTGCCGTCCAGTTGTCCCCTGTCATCAGGACTCGTGAGGCAAGTAGGCAGGGCCAGGGGTGAGGGTGGAGCGCAGTGGTCACTACCCTTCCCCCTGTGTGTGTGTGGACGTGACCGTTACAGATTAACAGGCCCAATAACCACTGTATCATGAATCCTCTTACTACCCTGACTGACCATGTCTCTAACTTGACACAGAGGGTGCAGGAGCTAGGAGAGAAACTCCGTTCTTGTGAGTTAGGGCAAGGTTCTTCCACTCCTCTGTCCTCCAGTCCATATTTTGAACCCCAGATCAAGCTCCCAGAACCCTTTTCTGGAGACCGGAAGAGGTTTCTCTCCTTTAAGGAGAATTGCAAACTCTACTTCCGTTTGCGCCCCGTGTCCTCCGGTCCCGAGAGCCAACACGTGGGGATTATCATTTCTCTACTACAGGGTGATCCCCAGGACTGGGCATTTTCGTTACCTCCTGGGGCCAGTTGTCTAACTTCTGTGGAGGGGTTTTTTCAGGCCCTGGGTACCCTCTATGACGAACCAGACAGGGCCCTGGTAGCCGAGACAGCTCTTAGGGCACTGGTTCAGGGCCATCTCCCTGCGGAGGAGTATTGCACCCAATTCAGACGGTGGTGTGTCCCCTCAGGATGGAATGAACCAGCCCTGAAGAGTCAGTTTAGGTCTGGTCTATCTGATAATTTAAAAGATCTCTTGGTCAATTACCAAATTCCTGAGACCTTAGAGGAGATGATGACCCTAGTTGTCCGACTTGACAGACGAGTTAGAGAGAGACGACAAGAACGACAGTTCTGTTCTCAGATGGTGGTCCAGCCAGAGGCCTTTTCCAGGGACAACACTGAGGTCTCCACCGAGGAACCCATGCAGGTTGGCATGACCCGGGGTAATCTTCGTCGCAGACGCGGAGAGTGCTTCTACTGTGGAGATCCTGGCCATTGGATCAACAAGTGTCCTAAGAGGGACCTCTCTGACAAGTCTTCTAAGGCAAGACAACCTAAAGACCAGGTACACCCTGATTTTTCTAAAGGTAAGCTTTTGGTACCCATAACAATTTCTCTGGGGGTTAATAAGTGGCCGGGTAAGGCCTTTATTGACTCCGGTTCAGCGGCCAGCTTTATTGACTTTGAGTTTGCTTGTAAATTGGGTATTCCAATGTTTGCTTTACCTACACCTATCCATGTCATGGCTATTGATGCTACTCCCCTGATTGGTGGTACGGTGAGGTCATGTACCTCTGAAATTTCTCTGTCCGTGGGTGTGTGCCACTCTGAGAGATGTTCTCTTCTAGTCCTGGAGAACCTACCGGTTGAGGTGGTACTAGGGTTGCCTTGGCTCCGTTTACATAACCCCACAATTGATTGGTCCAAAGGAGAGTTGGTGAAATAGGGACCTAAGTGTGACTCATGCTTGTCCGTGGTCCAGGCTGGGGTTTCAGTAAGGTCTAATACATTACCCTCTGTTATTAAGGAATATTCTGATGTGTTCTCGTCCCTTACTCCAGAGGTTCTACCCCCCCATAGACCTTATGATTGCGCCATAGAGCTAATTGAGGGTGCCGAATTTCCTAAAGGTCGAATTTATAATCTTTCAGGGCCCGAACGCAAGGCTATGGAAGATTATATTAAGGAGAGCCTTGCTAAAGGGCATATTAGACCTTCAGTCTCTCCTATGGGAGCAGGGTTTTTCTTTGTTAAAAAGAAGGATGGTGGTCTTAGGCCTTGTATTGATTACCGGAAATTAAATAAAATCACTGTCCAAAATAGATACTCTCTCCCATTGATTCCGGATTTATTTAACCAGGTTTTGGGGGCAACCTGGTTTTCCAAGATTGACCTGAAAGGGGCATACAATCTAATCCGAATCAAGGAGGGAGACGAATGGAAGACAGCGTTCAATACTCCGATAGGACACTTTGAATATCAGGTGATGCCTTTTGGACTCAGCAATGCCCCAGCTGTGTTCCAAAACTTAATGAACGATATTCTTAGGGAGTTCTTAGGTAAATTTATTATTGTCTATCTTGACGACATTTTGATATTCTCTCCTGATTTCGAATCTCATGTGTCCCATGTCAAACAAGTATTAGAGGTGTTGAGGGAGAACCAGCTATCCGCTAAGCAAGAGAAATGTGTCTTTGGTGTACAGGAGATACTGTTTCTAGGGCATGTTTTGACTCCTCACGCCTTTAAGATGGATCCTGGTAAGGTTTTAGCAATTAAGGAATGGGTAAGGCCTTCATCCTTAAAGGCTTTACAACGGTTTTTGTGTTTCGCTAATTACTACCGTAAATTTATCATGAATTTTTCTGTAATTGCTAAGCCATTGACCGACCTTACTAAGAAAGGGGCGGATTTGGAGAATTGGTCTACCAAGGCCATTTCTTCATTTGAAACATTAAAAAAGGCATTTAGTAGCGCTCCCATTCTGATCCAGCCTGATCAGGAGAGACCCTTTATTGTGGAGGTGGATGCGTCCGAGGACGGCGCAGGAGCAGTCCTTTCACAAGGTCCTGCTAGCCTCACTAACCTGAGACCGTGTGCCTTCTTCTCTAGGAAATTCTCTCCCACGGAGAGAAACTACGACATAGGGAATAGGGAGCTGTTGGCCATTAAATGGGCATTTGAGGAGTGGAGACATTTTTTGGAGGGGTCAAGGCATCGAGTAACTGTTGTCACTGACCATAAAAACCTAATGTTTCTCGAGTCCGCTAAGAGGTTGAATCCCCGACAAGCCCGATGGGCTCTGTTTTTTACCCGTTTTGATTTCTCTATTACGTTCAGGCCGGGAAGTAAAAATGTGAAGGCAGACGCATTATCTCGGAGCTTCCATGCTTTTCAACCCACTGAGACGCCGCCTGAATCCATCCTACCAGCAAACATCTTCTTAGCGGCTCTAACCCAGGATATCTCGGCTCGCATTAAGGCTGAACAACATCTGGCACCGGCATCCACCCCAACAGATAAGTTGTTTGTTCCCGTACAATTTCGTCTCCAGCTGTTGGGTGAGTGTCACGATTCTGCCTTTTGTGGACATCCGGGTATTGAGGGCACTAAGGATCTGGTTTCTAGATCTTATTGGTGGCCCACTCTGACCAGGGATGTCAAGTCCTACGTGTCAGCCTGTGAGGTTTGTGCCAGGTCTAAGACACCTAGGACTCGCCCTGCTGGTAACCTACGACCCCTACCCATTCCCAGTAGACCCTGGTCCCATATCTTGATGGACTTTATAACTGACCTACCGCTGGCGGAGGGTAAGACTGTGGTTTGGGTAGTGGTCGATAGGTTTAGCAAGATGGTTCATTTCATTCCCCTGTCTAAACTTCCGAATGCTAAAACCCTGGCGTCTATTTTTGTGAGAGAGATTGTTCGTTTACATGGCATCCCGGAAAATATTGTTTCGGACAGGGGTGTGCAGTTTGTGTCCAAATTCTGGAGGGCCTTCTGTCAAAGATGTAAAATTTCGTTGTCTTTTTCTTCCGCCTACCATCCTGAGAGTAATGGGCAGACTGAACGCCTTAATCAGTCTGTGGAACAATTCCTGAGGTTGTATGTTGCTGATGACCAGCAATTATGGGTCAAATTCCTTCCGTTGGCTGAATTTGCTCTGAATAACCGTGTCAATTCTTCTGCTGGGGTCTCTCCTTTCTTTTGTAACCATGGTTTTCATCCCCGTTTTCATTCTGGGTCGTCCGTCTCCTCCTCTAACCCTGAAGCTGATAAACTCTCCTCCGAACTGTGCACAGTTTGGGCCCGGGTTCAATCGAACCTAGAAAAGGCTCAAAGTTCTCAAAAACTCAAGGCCGATAGGAGACGTTCAAGGGGGGTGAACTTTCAGGTTGGGGATAAAGTATGGTTGTCCTCCAAGAATCTATCTCTCAAGGTAGCTTCTAGAAAATTTGCTCCTCGTTTTATTGGTCCATATAAGATCACGGAGGTGATTAACCCGGTATCATTTAGGTTGGAGCTGCCCGAGTCATTCCACATTCATAATGTGTTCCATAAATCTCTACTTAAAAAATATTTTGAACCGGTAGTACCATCGAAAGCCTCGCCTCCGCCGGTTCTTGTTAATGATGCTGTCGAGTATGTCGTGTCTAAAATAGTGGATGTCAGGAAGGTGCGTAACTCCTTGCATTATCTGATTCACTGGAAGGGGTATTGACCTGAAGAGAGATCTTGGGTACCTGCCAGGGAGGTTCATGCTCCTAGACTGGTTCGTAAATTTCATTTAGAACACCCTGAAAAGCCATCGCCTGAAGTCTTGGGTCCGGTGGCCCCTCGTAAAAGGGGGGGTACTGTCAAGGGGTTCCGAAGGTGCACTCGGTCCCCCATTGCCCGCAGAACTGTTGCTTAGCTTTTGGAATGAGGTTCTGTGTTTGACCTCATTCCCAGGGCGGCTTTACTAGCTGGGTGGCTCCCTGCTCCTAGTCTGCCTTGAGAGCCGAGCTGATCACTCGGTGCTCGACTGGTTGGTCTGTCGGTCATGTGACGCTGGCCACGTCACATGACCCTCACTCCCCACTATAAATACAGGCAGCCTGCTGGCTACAGGTTGCCTGTTAATTTCTAGGTTCCTGGCTATTTGTTGGACTACTGAATATTTACCTGATCCTGTTCCCTGACGATCCTCTGCCTGCTCCTCCTGTACTGCGCATACATCCTGGTATTGTGACCTCGGCTCCCACCTGACTACTCTCTTAGGACTCCTCTTGTACTTCGCTACTCTCCTGGTATTTGACCCCGGCTTCTCCTGACCATTCTTTGCTTTATCCGTTGTACTGCGTAGCTCTCTTGGTTCTGACCCGGTCCGTTCATGTTCCGTATTTTGTCTTGTCTGTCTTCCCTGCACATATCCTAAGTTAGGGACTGCCGTCCAGTTGTCCCCTGTCATCAGGACTCGTGAGGCAAGTAGGCAGGGCCAGGGGTGAGGGTGGAGCGCAGTGGTCACTACCCTTCCCCCTGTGTGTGTGTGGACGTGACCGTTACAGGTATGGTGAGTTCATGTGAGATTTTATTTTTTGACACAAGTTAGTGGAATATGAGACTTTGTAAGAAAAAAAAAATGAAATGGAGCCTTTGTAAGAAAAAAAAAAGTCTGAATGGAGCCTTACAGGGGGGTGATCAAGGACAGGGGGGTGATCAATGACAGGGGGGTGATCAATGACAGGGGGGTGATCAATGACAGGGGGGTGATCAGGGAGTCTATATGGGGTGATCACCCCCCTGTCATTGATCACCCCCCTATAAGGCTCCATTCAGATGTCCGTATGTGTTTTGCGGATCCGATCCATGTATCCGTGGATCCGTAAAAAACATACGGACATCTGAATGCAGCCTTACAGGGGGGTGAGCAATGACAGGGGGGTGAGCAATGACAGGGGGGTGAGCAATGACAGGGGGGTGATCACCCCCCTGTAAGGCTGCATTCAGATGTCCGTATGTGTTTTGCGGATCCGATCCATGTATCCGTGGATCCGTAAAAAACATACGGACATCTGAATGCAGCCTTACAGGGGGGTGAGCAATGACAGGGGGGTGAGCAATGACAGGGGGGTGATTAGGGAGTCTATATGGGGTGATCACCCCCCTGTCATTGATCACCCCCCTGTAAGGCTGCATTCAGATGTCCGTATTTGTTTTGTGGATCCGATCCATGTATCCGTGGATCCATAAAAAAACATACGGACATCTGAATGCTGCCTTACAGGGGGGTGATCAATGACAGGGGGGTGATCAGGGAGTCTATATGGGGTGATCACCCCCCTGTCATTGATGACCCCCCTGTAAGGCTCCATTCAGACTTCCGTATGTGTTTTGCGGATCCGATCCATGTATCCGTGGATCCGTAAAAAACATACGGACGTTTGAATGGAGCCTTACAGGGGGGTGATCAGGGAGTCTATATGGGGTGATCACCCCCCTGTCATTGATGACCCCCCTGTAAGGCTCCATTCAGATGTCCGTATGTGTTTTGCGGATCCGATCCATGTATCCGTGGATCCGTAAAAAACATACGGACGTTTGAATGGAGCCTTACAGGGGGGTGATCAATGACAGGGGGGTGATCAGGGAGTCTATATGGGGTGATCACCCCCATCATTGATCACCCCCCTGTAAGGCTCCATTCAGATGTCCGTATGTGTTTTGCGGATCCGATCCATGTATCAGTGGATCCGTAAAAATCATACGGATGTCTGAATGGAGCCTTACAGGGGGGTGATCAATGACAGGGGGGTGATCAATGACAGGGGGGTGATCAGGGAGTCTATATGGGGTGATCACACCCGTCATTGATCACCCCCCTGTAAGGCTCCATTCAGATGTCCGTATGTGTTTTGCGGATCTGATCCATGTATCAGTGGATCCGTAAAAATCATACGGACGTCTGAATGGAGCCTTACAAGGGGGTGATCAATGACAGGGGGGTGATCAATGACAGGGGGGTGATCAGGGAGTCTATATGGGGTGATCAGGGGTTAATAAGGGGTTAATAAGTGACAGGGGGGGTGTAGTGTAGTGTGGTGTTTGGTGCTACATATTACTGAGCTACCTGTGTCCTCTGGTGGTCGATCCAAGCAAAAGGGACCACCAGAGGACCAGGTAGCAGGTATATTAGACGCTGTTATCAAAACAGCGTCTAATATACCTGTTAGGGGTTAAAAAAATCGCATCTCCAGCCTGCCAGCGAACGATCGCCGCTGGCAGGCTGGAGATCCACTCGCTTACCTTCCGATCCTGTGAACGCGCGCGCCTGTGTGCGCGCGTTCACAGGAAATCTCGCGTCTCGCGAGAGGACGCGTATATGCGTCCAGGAGAAATGAATCGACCGCCTCCAGGACGCGTCTCTGCATTCGGAGGTCCGGAGGCGGTTAACAAGCTCTAATTTACGGCTAAAACGTTTTCCACATTCGGAACATAAAAACGGCTTCTCCCCTGTGTGAGTTCTCTGATGATTAACAAGAGCTGATTTTTCAGCAAAATATTCCCCACACTCTGAACATGAAAATGGCTTCTCCCCTGTGTGAACTCTTTGATGTGTAATAAGATATGATTTCTGCTTAAAATATTTCCCACATTCTGAACATGAATATGGCTTCTCTCCTGTGTGTATTCTCTTATGTTTAACAAGAGCTGAAGTCTGGTTAAAACACTTTCCACATTCTGAACAGGATTATGGCTTCTCGCCTGTGTGAATTCTTTGGTGTGTAACAAGATTTCTTTGTACAGTAAAACATTTCCCACATTCCAGACAAGAAAATAACTTCTCCCCTGTGTGATTTCTCTGATGTCTAACAAGATCTGATTTTAGGTTAAAACATTTTCTACATTCTGAGCATGAGAATGGCTTCTCTCCTGTATGAATTCTCTGATACGCAAAAAGAGATGATTTCTGGTTAAAACATTTTCGACATTCTGAACACGAGAATGGCCTCTCCCCTGTGTGAATTCTCTGATGTGTAACAAGACATTTTTTTACAGCAAAACATTTTCCACATTCTGAGCATGAAAATGGCTTCTCCCCTGTGTGAGTTCTCTGATGACTAACAAGATCTGATTTCAGGTTAAAACATTTTCCACATTCTGAACATGAAAATGGCTTCTCTCTTAAGTGAGCTGTTTGATGTTCACCCCTTCTGTGACTGTTAATTTTTGCTACAGGCTGCAGTGAATCAGAAGATCGGACCAGTTTAATAGGATCAGATAATAAATTTCTGATGTGAATGGATGAGTATCTATTGTGAATATTGACATGTTCTTCATATGTATCTCGTGTGATACAACGATCATCTACTTTAAAATCTAAAGACATCAGATGTTCCTCTGAGTTCCTGGTACAGTCATCTGCCAAGAATACAAGACATTTTATTATTCTTGAATAATATAACTGTAAAATTGTATTGATATTTCATAATATTTCTATATAAAACAAACTCCATACAAATTTCAAGTCATGGATCAAAACTCAACTCAATTGACTGAAACAGTGGTGGCCGAACAATTTAGTAGTAAACTTGGGTGTAACTATAAAACTCTGGGCCCCATATCAAACTCAAACAGGAACTCCTCCCACCCGGAACACAACCCCTGACCCACACAGTCGTGTAAAAAAATTAAATAAAACACAACCTCTGGACAAGAGAAGAAGTCATGAGTTTACAGTATGTCACCTGGGCCCTGTATGCCCCATACCGTAGTAATTCCCCATTAGTGCCCCTTCACATAAGTGATGTCCTCTTCACAGTAGTGATGGTCCCTTAATGACCCATAAATTAGTTGTGCCCTTAGTGCCCCTTCACATAAGTGATGCCCTCTTCACAGTAGAAAGCCCCCTAAGTTCCACGATATAGTAGATTGCCTCCTTAGTTCCCCCACACTGTAGTTATGACTCCTTAAAATAGTTAAAGGGGTTGTCTGCTTTTTTATATTGATGACCCACTTTCAGGATAGGTCATCAATATCAGATTGGCGGGGGTCCGACTCCTGTCACCCCCGCCGATCAGCTATTTGATGACAACGCAGGGCTCGTATCAGTACTGCTTTCTCGTCACCGTTTCCCTGCTCACTGTTGGAATTGCAGCAGCGAGCAGGAGTAATTACATTTCTGCCGGGCATTTCTACAGGGCATTATAACATCTAGTAATTATGCTGCCATAATTAGTATTAGCGGCTCTTCAGGTGCTTGCAATTCATATATATAACCATCCAAAGATAATGAAAAGTAGGAGATGGGCAAATTTCTTGTTTCAATTGGCCGGAAACTTTGTGCATGACTCTCTGAGGCCTGAGATTTTTTCTTGTCTTTCTTCTTAAAATTATTTTAGAAATTTTTATCCACCCTTCAAACTGTTCAACGCAAAGACAGCATTAGTAACGTCAGAGTGACGCTATATTAAGTATTGCCACCGCCCTCCTCCTCTGTTGTCACTAATCCTCATCACCCTGATCTGGTTCCTGGGACCTGTCCAAGACAAAATCATTATAGTCATCTTCCTCTTTTCTCAGACTGTAATATGGCTTACTTGCCTCCCCTCATGATTTCCTTCTCTGTATTTACCTCGATAACCACCGTCACCACTGCTAGCAGTGCTCCTAACCCCACCACCATGGCTACAAGTGCCACTACTAGCGCCACCAACACAGCTCTCAATCTCAATCATCAAGTCTGCCTGAAACTCTTGCTCATGGCTGTCGAAACGCAAATTTTTCTAACATGAGAATCTTACATAGCATTCGAGATGCTGGCTCTTCTTAGGAAAAAAGAAGGCGTCCCACTAGAAGGGATAGTGAAGACAGAGGTGTTGCACATGAAAGGTTTCTCTGGGGAGGAGGAGAAAGAGGAATGCGCTGACCCTTGGTACAAAGGCACGGTATCAGACTCAGGGGTAACAACATCATCCTGCTGTTAACTGAGACGAGTGAGCCATCCAGTCCACAATATCATCCTCTTTGCCCACTGGAAGAGGGGGAGAATTGTGGCCTGCTGCTACTACTAGCCGGATGGTTGGTGGTGACTGCTGCTTGCACTACTACAGTCACCCACATTCTCACTTGAGGAGGATGTGGCACAAGTCTTTCGTTTTCCATTGCCACTCTGTCCTTTACCAAATATTTTATTTTGAAGTCTAGCTAATCAATAAGACGTCACAGTTCTGATACAGTTAATAAATGAGGAACCTTTGCAACAGGTTTTTCGTGTCTCATTAACCCCTTTTTTTCATTTTCGTTTTACTCCCAGCCCTCCCAAAGCCATAACTTTTTTATTTTTTCATTCACATAGCTGTAGGAGGGCTTGCTTTTTGCGGGACAAGATGGACGTTCAAATGGCAACATTTACAGCTGCATAAAATGTGGAGGGAAGCAGGAAAAAAATTCCAAATGGGGTGGAATTATTAAACACTTCCTTCTGGGGTTTACATCCTCACCTATCCCTTGGTTAAACTTGATGGGCTTATTTGTTTTTCAACCGTATTAACTATGTAACTATTCCGCCACAGTTTTCTTTTTTTTATACTATTTCCTGTGCGGTAAAACTGACCTGTTACTTTTATTCTCCAGGTAAGTACGATTACAGCGATACCACATATGTATTGTTTTTCTTGCGTTTTAATAATTAACTTTTTTTTTTTCTTTTCATTGCCACATTCTGACCTCTATTTTTGTAATGTGTGGGGGCTCATTTTTTGCAGGGCGATCTGTACTTTTCAATGATACTATTTTAGAGGGTGTATGACTTTTTGATCACTTTTTATTAAAAAATTTTGTGGAAAGTGAAGCGACCCAAAAAAATTTAAATTGGCCATATTGACTTTTTATCCATTTCCCTGTTTGGGAAAAATATTTTAATAGTATGGGCGTTTTCGCATGCAGCAATGCCCATGATGTGCATTTTTTTAATTACATATTTTACTTTACATTTTTACTTTATATTTTTTTTATTTAGAAAAAAAAATGTTACTTTTCTTTTTTTTTTTATAATTCCCATAGGGAACTATAATAAGCAAGCATTAGCATTAACGTCTATGAGTATTTTAATATGTACCTATTGAGCCCTGGTTTCGCACTTCTGGTCTTAAAGGTGCTATGAAAAATTTGATATTTGTGACCTATCCTTAGGTCTGACATTCCAGCTGATCACCTGTTACCTTATAACTCTGGCACCAGAACTGCTCAGCTCCGTCCACTGTGTAGTGGACCAAGCTGGCAAGTTCAGTGCTTCTCCCATTCAATCCAATGGTAGCAGAGCAGCAGTTACCAGCTATGTCCACTACACAACTGGCAAACCTGTGTAGCTCCAACGCCAAAGATGACTATTTATAATCTGTCCGGTCCTGAGTGCAAGTCCATGAAAGACTACATCCTAGAGAGTCTCAAGAAAGGACATATTTGGCCCTCCACCTCTCCCCTGGGAGCAGGATTCTTTTTCGATAAAAAGAAGGATGGTGGTCTCAGGCCCTTTATTGACTACAGAAATTTGAATAAAATTACTATTAGGAATCCGTATTCCATCCCGTTGATTCCTGATTTGTTTAACCAGATTTTGGGTGCTTCTTGGTTTTCTAAATTTGATTTGAGAGGAGCTTATAACCTAGTTCGTATTAAGGAGGGAGATGAGTGGAAAACTGCTTTTAATACTCCAGAGGGACACTTTGAGTATCTGGTTATGCCATTTGGTCTTTGCAATGCCCCAGCTGTATTTCAGAATTTCATTTCATTTTTCGAGAACTTATTGGCAAAGTTATGATTGTTTATCTCGATTATATTCTTGTCTTTTCACCTGACTGGGATTCTCATGTATCTCACATCAGACTGGTTCTTAAAATCCTCAGGGAGAACCATTTGTCTGTTAAATTAGAGAAATGTGTATTTGGAGTTCAAGAGATCCCCTATCTTGGCTATATTCTTACTCCTCATTCATTTAAAAAGGATCCCAGTAAGGTTCAGGCTATCCAAGACTGGGTAAGACCATCCTCCTTAAAGGCACTCCAATGTTTTTTAGGATTCGCCATCTTTTACCGTAAATTCATAAATAATTTTTCTGTTATTGCCTCACGGATCTAACTAAAAAAGGTTCGGATCTGCTTAACTGGTCGTTGGAGGCTGTCGAGCCTTTGATACCCTAAAAACTAGTTTCCAAATGGCTCCAGTTTTGGTTCATCCCGATACCGAGGAACCTTTTGTGGTGGAGGTTCATGCCTCAGAGGATTGTGTGGGGGCCGTCCTTTCACAGGGGTCCGCTAACCTCACTAATTTAAAGCCATGCGCCTTCTTCTCTCGCAAATTATGATATTGGAAACTGCAAATTACTGGCCATTAAATTTGCATTTAAGGAGTGGAGGCATTTTTTAGAAGGGGCTAGACACTGTATTACTGTTCTCACTGATCATAAGAACTTAGTGTTTCTTGAGGCAGCCAAACGCCTTAATCCTAGACAAGCCAGATGGGCCCTGTTTTTTACTCGTTTAAACTTTTCTGTTACTTTCAGACCAAGAAGTAAAAATGACGGAGTTTTAATGCCGTCCAGCCTCCTGATACCCCCCCCCCCCCGGAACCCATCTTGCCAACAAACATGTTTGTGGCAGCAGTTTCTGCGGATCTTGCCTCTGAGATTCAACAGGCTCTTCAACAGGCTCAGCAACTTGCTCCTCCACAAACACCTGCAGATAAGTTGTTTGTTCCTGAATGCTTTCGAGTTCAATTATTGGGTGAATGTCATGACTCCGTGCTCTGTGGTCATCCAGGTATTGCTGCCACTAAGGAATTGCTGCTGAGGTCTTTCTGGTGGCCCACTTTGTCTAAAGATGTACGGTCTTCTGTTTTAGCTTGCGATAATTGTGCCCGGTCTAAGACCCCAAGAACACATCCCGCTGGTGAACTACAACCACTACCCATTCCCTGTAAGCCATGGTCTCACATCTCCATGGATTTTATTTCTGATCTGCCCCTCTCTGAGGGGAAGTCAGTGGTGTGGGTAGTGGTTGACCGTTTTAGCAAGATGGTGCACTTTGTTCCTTTAAAGAGGACCTTTCACCGATTATGACAATGTGAACTAAGTATACAGACATGGAGAGCGGCGCCCGGGGATCTCACTGCACTTACTATTATCCCCGGGCGCCGCTCCGTTCTCCCACTATGCCCTCCGGTATCTTCGGTCACAAAGTTATGGTAGGCGGAGTCTGCCTTTGTTCTGCTGTAGCGCTGGCCAATCGCATTGCAGAGCTCACAGCCTGGGAGAAAATAACCTCCCAGGCTGTGAGCTCTGCGCTGCGATTGGCCAGCGGTACAAAAGAACAAGGGCAGACTCCGCCTACCATAACTTAGTGACTGAAATCTCCGCCTACTATAACTTACTGACCGAAGATACCGGAGGGCATAGCGGGAGAACGGAGCGGCGCCCGGGGATAATAGTAAGTGCAGTGAGATCCCCGGGCGCCGCTCTCCATGTCTGTATACTTAGTTCACATTGTCATAATCGGTGAAAGGTTCTCTTTAAGTAAGCTCCCTGATGCAAAGACCTTAGCATCCTTGTTCATTGAACATGTGGTACGTCTGCATGGTGTCCCTGAGAATATCGTCTCTGATAGAGGCGTTCAGTTTGTTTCTAGCTTTTGGAGGGCTTTTTGTAGAAGATCTTTTTGCGACATCTCTTTATCCTTTTCGTCTGCTTTCCAGCCACAGACCAATGGGCAGATGGAACGGTTAAATCAGGCGCTGGAGCTTTTTCTAAGGTGCTATGTATCACATAATCAACTCTTATGGGTGAGATACCTCCCGTTGGCAGAATTCGCCATCAACAATCGGGTTAATTCTTCCACGGGGGTGTCTCCTTTTTTTGTAACAGTGGTTTACATCCTCGCTTTAGTTCTAATCCCTCTGTATCCTCACTCAACCCGCAGGCAGATTCTTTTACCTCTAGACTGTGCACAGTCTGGGCACAGGTTCAATCAAACCTGGAAAAGGCCCAGGAAACCCAGTGTAAACACGCCAATAAGAGACGTTCCAAGGGGGTAAATTTTGCACTCGGCGATAAGGTGTGGTTGTCGACTAAAAATCTTGCTTTGAAACAATGTTCTAAGAAATTCTCGCCGAGTTTCATTGGACCATAAAATATTATTGAGCTTATAAACCCAGTATCTTTTAGACTTAAGCTACCCGACTCCTTTCGTATACATGATGTGTTCAATAAGTCGTTACTTAAGAAATATGTGTCACCAGTGGTTCCAGTTAAAAAACCTCCTCTACCTGTGGAGGTTGAGGGTCAGGAGAAATTAATTATTTCTAAAATAATAGATGTCAGAAAGATTAGAAATTCCTTTCAATACCGAGTCCACTGGAAAGGTTTTGGACCTGAGGAGTGGTCTATGTCTATCCTATGTCTAGGATGCATGCTTCCAGGTAAATTACTAAATTTCACCGGGAACGCCCTGAGAAACCTCATCCACAATGCTTGGGTCCGGTGGCCCCTCGTAAAAGGGGGGGTACTGTAAGGTGGCGCCGAAGGCGCACTCGGTCTCCCGTCAGCCGCAGACCTGCTGCTTAGCTTTGGGAGCGAGGATCTGTGTTTGGCCTCGTTCCCAGGCGGCCTTGCTAGCTGGGAGGCTCCCTGCTCCTAGGTCTGCCTTGAGCGCCGAGCTGATCACTCGGTACTCGACTTGTTTGTCTGTCGGTCATGTGACGCTGGCCACGTCACATGACCCTCACTCCCCACTATAAATACAGGCGGCTTGCTGGCTACAGGTTGCCTGTGATTTTCGTCCTATAGGCTGTGTACTTTATTGTTATTAAGCTACCTCTGGAATTGAAGCTCGATCCGCCTCTTGACACCTCTTCTGCCTGCTCCCTGTACCTTGACGCTACCTCTCGGATTTTGACCTCGGCTTGTTTACGGATTTGTCTTTCCCTCTTCCCTTATTCTGACGTGACCTCCTGGACTGACCTCGGCTAGTTGACCCGCCTCGCCTTCCATTTTTTTGTTCTACCTCTTGTCCGCTTATTGTAACTTCTCAGTGGCTGTCCTCTTCCCTGCTGTTTCTTTCTCTCTGCTTGCACTTAGTAGGTTAGGGACTGCCGCCCAGTTGTGCTCCGTCACCTAGGGCGGGTGGTGCAAGTAGGCAAGTACAGGGGACCGGGTGGCATCTCAGGGGGTGCACCTCCGCTCTATCTTGATTTTCGTGACTCTACCGGTGACAGGCAGTCTACAGAGTAGTATCCCACTACTGAAAGGACAAAGTAATAAAATACTGACCAGACAATAATCAATTATATCCGGTGACTAACAGGTAACATCTTCTCTGACTACAGTTGTTTGCTTTCTCCATCTTCTCAACTGGCCC
This sequence comes from Bufo bufo, assembly GCF_905171765.1. NCBI lineage: Eukaryota > Metazoa > Chordata > Amphibia > Anura > Bufonidae > Bufo > Bufo bufo. The sequence continues at coordinate 407,142,983 of NC_053394.1, forward strand.
AGGCCATCATGATGACTTCTATTTACCACTTTTTCTTATCCCAATCTCAGAATTAGATTGCTGCAACCCTGACATCCTTTCACGATACAACATATTTCAGAAGCTGATGCTCGTCTTTCATGCTTCCTATGAGTTTTTTTTAATGTGTTAATGATGATCTACCATCTAGGTCTCTGGCACCTAGACCCTGGTGACCATAATTTCTGACACTCATAGCTCTGATATTATAGCCCTAGTGGTTCTTCAGTTTCAAAACTGGGCAAATACTTTTCCCTCATCAGTACTGACAGCAGATGATGAAGAAACAGGCCTTGTTCACGAAGGAATATTTCATGTACATATTTTAGATATTTGTTTCACATCCATATTATAAATGCTTTAAATGTGTTATTACCTATAAAATTCTTATCCATATTTCAATTTAAAATTGTATCTGAATCGGTGAATGCAACAAAAAAATTGACAGAAGACATAAAATTGTATCATCCTTTGAAGGAGTAGAATCTGTGAGTCTTCTCTGCTTTACTTAGTGGTCAGTACTCACCTGGGCGGTTATCTGTAGGAATGTCCTCTGCACTCTGCTCATCGCCCCTCACATATGTCTCTGTAACACATATAATGTTCAGATCTTCATCCGGATTCACAAACTGTGAAACAAATATTGTAGAAGTCATCAGACGGTTGGAGAAGTCGTGTAGAAGGTTTTATATGACCTGAAAAGATCAGTAATTAGAATGATGATGGAAATTACCGGTCAGAAGGACTTATCTGAAGGTCTTCTGTATAAATCCAATCTGATTGCTTCTGTATTCTAACCAGAAGTTTGCAAGGGGGGGGGGGGGGGGGGGGGGTTTAGCCTTTATATTCCATCCAAAACAGTAAATTGTGTGTATATAACATCACACTGTTTGTGCACCTGTTAAACCTTGCTGCCCACCATATACAGTACAGACCAAAAGTTTGGACACACCTTTTCATTCAAAGAGTTTTCTTTAATATTTATTATTATGAAGGCATCAAAACTATGAATTAACACATGTGTTTCATCTGACTTTTGCTTTGCCTTACCCTGTTGTACCCATATAACCTGTTTCTGTAACCTCAGACCACTGTATATATTCTCTGTGTATATTGTGTTATATCTAGTGTGCCCTTACGGCGATTAAATATATAATTTAATCTTGTGCTATCTTGTATCTCGATCACGAATCCCCACGTCCGTGTTTCGGCCTAGTTATAAGCTACCGCGGGTTGGTTTCTCACCCTATATAATCCTGTTAGTGGACCGGGCTTATAAACGAGAAGCTGGTGGCAGATACCCGGGCTGAGACAGTGCTGTTTTCACTGCGGCAGTGAAAAGCCTCTCTCAGCTTGTTGCCTCTCTAGACCTGCGTGGACAGGAGGTGTCTGTGTAAACTGTACCAAGCAGACCTTACCAGCTCCTCTGGAGGGCGTAACGTCACGTTTTTGGTAACCTGTGACCATACTGCGTCTCGTGAGCTCGACGTAGGTGACGTTAAGCGGGCACAAGGTGTGGTATATGTCACACAAGGGTTTATCTAAAAAAAAAACTGATTTTTAGGGGCTGTCGATAGCAGACAACAGTCACCAACCCAAACCAATATAATTAATGAAATGTACTATCATGCTGCTATATAAAGTCCCACCACTGGTTGAACCTGTATTTTAGTACATTACACGATATTCCAAGATCCTATTGTCTTATAATCTGTCAGTTATGTCTTTTCATCTGGTATGTCTGCACTGAACATTACTACTCCACCCCACTTTTCCCAAGTCTGATTGTCCACACATTTCATCTGTCCTTCTCATCCCCTGGTATATCTTCATGAGGACATGGGGCGCGCAGTGCGCACATGCCTCCTCTATTCCTGTCTGCTGCTGTATGTCTATGGGACAGCAGCAGAGGGCAGGAAGAGGGAAGGGAGACGGCATGTGCCCACTACGCGTGCTGTCTCTCCATACAGCTGATCGCCGGGGGTGCTGAAGATAGGTCATTAATATAGGAGAGCCCGGACAACCTTTTTAATGTCTCTATTTCCCTTCTGGGTTTATTGAGTATTTCTTTACATTGACTATTTCAATCCAGTATCTGGTTCTCCTTTGATTAGGTCAAATGTGGCCCCCTCCTGGGGGAATCTGGTCTTTCAAATGCAACATCTTTTGAGTGTGACTCTATAAGTGCACATATCGAATTATACCAGAATTGACCCAGAAAGAAACCAAAGGAAACTAAAGAAATAGTTCCTTCACCTCTCTTCCTGCTCCCTCTTTGACTGGCTATTATCTGGCTTCCGACCCCACCACTCGACTGAAACTTCTCTTAACAAAGTCTCCAATTACCTCCTTGACCTGTCCTCTGCCTTGGACACCGTCGACCACTCACTTCTGTTGCAAACTTTCTCATCTCTCTGCATCACAGACTTGACCCTCTCCTGGATCACATCATACCTCACATACCAAACATTTAGTGTCTCTCACTCCCACACCACCTCCTCATCACATCCCCTCTCTGTTGGCATCCCTCCAGGTTCTGTCCTAGAACCCCTGCTTTTTTCAATCTACACCTTTGGCTTGGGACAGCTCATAGAGTCCCATGGATTTCAGTATCACTTTTAAGATGACAACAAGCTAATGTACCTCTCCAGTCCATATATCACCACCTTACTATCCAGAATTTCATAATGCCTATTTTCTGTATCCTCATTCTTCTCCTTTCGCTTTCTAAAACTCAACATGGATAAAACAGAATTCATCATCTTTCCCCCATCTCACTCAACCCCTTCAACAGATCTATCTATCACTATCAATGGCCAGTTATTGACCGCTGTAAAAGCACGTATGGGAGGTCACTAAAGGGCTAAACATAAAGGTGGCTTCTCTCCTGTGTGAGATTTTTAATGTTTAGCAAGAGCTATTTTCTGCAGAAAACATTTCCCACATTCTGAACACGAAAAGGCTTCTCCCCTGTGTGAATTCGCTGATGTTTTACAAGATTTGATTGTGACCAATACGACACCTTGTGCCCGCTTGACATCACCTACGTCGAGCTCACGAGACGCAGTACTGTCGCTGGTTACCAAAGCATGACTTTACGCCCTCCAGAGGAACAGGTAAGGTCAGCTTGGTACAGTTTACACAGACACCTCCTGTCCACGCGGGCACAGAGAGGCAACAAGCTGAGAGAGCCTTTTCCTTGCCGCAGCGAAAACAGCACTGTCTCAGCCCGGGTATCTGCCACCAGCTTCTCATTTAATATAAGTACGGTCTGCTATCAACATTATATAGGGTGAAAAACCAACCCGCGGAAGCTTATAACTAGGCCGAAACATGGACTTGGGGATTCGTGATCGAGATACAAGATAGCACAAGATTAAATTACATATTTAATCGCCTTAAAGGCACACTAGATATAACACAATATACACAGAGAATATATAGGGTGGTCTGAGGTTACAGATACAGGTGATATAGGTACAACAGGGTTAAGCAGAGCAAAAGTCAGTTACCGGGTAGATGAAAGTTCCTTTGGGTCATAATAGTGGAATAGTCCTTGGCTGCAGTCATGGGGCGGCAGTGAGGTCAGCTGGTTCCTGGTCTCTCCAAACACATTGGCATGATGTGACCTCCTTCAGAAAAGACACCGCCCGCTGGCTTGCATCGGCTTATGACCTGTAGCCGGCTGCTCCCCTCCCCACCTCTAGGAAGGGTCCACCCCTCCTTCTCTGGTGCTGGCAGCAAATGACCCATAAAACCCCTTAGGGCTCATAGCCCCAGACCAGAATGTCGCAGGAAGATGGTTCCGGGCCCAATTGATCCACCTGGGTTCCAGCTACAACTAGAGTCTAAGCATGGTACCGTTAGTTGGTTTCTGTAGGGAGATATGTATATCTCCCCTCCCAGGCATCCTAGCATCAAGCCAGTAGCACGTGGATGTTCGGCTTTGTCCCAGGATCGCAAAAAGATAACCGAATTATGCCTGGGATGGATGGACGATTCATATTTCCTTATGAAATGTAGTAGCCAACATGTCTGGGAGGTATCATTGATCCTGGACAAGGGCTGAGACCTCCTGCTGAGGATTTTCCTGCAGGATTAGCTTGCCTCCACCCTGGCTGGTTGAGGTGTGACTTTATCCACCTGGGGCCTCCTTGAAGCCTGGACATCTGGGGCTTCCTCTCTTGCTAGCTGACATCAGATGGCTGGGGGTGAGAACTTATTTTTCATGTACACTGACTGTGTACAATGCAAAAGGTGAATCAAATGACAATCAGGGCTGCCCATAAATGATTTCTGCAGAAAACATTTCCCACATTGTGAACTTGAAAATGACTTCTCCCCTGTGTGAATTCTCTGATGTCTAACAAGAACTTTTTTTTACAGCAAAGCATTTCCCACATTCTGAACATGAAAATAGCTTCTCTCCTGTGTGCATTCTTTGATGTGTAACAAGATATATTTTTAAAGCAAAACATTTCCCACATTCTAGACAAGGAAATGGTTTCTCCTCTGTGTGAATTCTCTGATGTCTAACATGTTCCCGTTTATATGTATGATATCTCCCACATTCTGAACATGAAAATGGCTTCTCCCCTGTATGAGTTCTTAGATGTATGACCAGATGTTGTTTTTCAGCAAAACATTTTCCACATTCTGAACATGAAAATAGCTTCTCCCTTGTGTGAATTCTCTCATGTACGAGATCTGATTTATGCCTGTAACATTTCCTGCATTCTGAGCATGAAAACGTCTTCTCTCCTGTGTGAATTCTCTGATGCATAACAAGAACTGATTTATGCTGAAAACATTTCCCACACTCTGAACATGAAAATGGCTTCTCCCCAGTGTGAGTTATTAGATGTATAACCAGATGTTGTTTTTCAGCAAAACATTTTCCACATTCTGAACATGAAAATGGTTTCTCCCCTGTGGTGTGAATTCTCTCATGTTTAAGAAGATCCGATTTACGATTACATTTCCGACATTCTACACATGCATATGGCTTCTCCTTTATATGAGCTGTCTGACGTTCACACCTTCTTTGACTTTTAGTTTGTGTTATAGTCTGTGATGAGTCCGAAGATTGGACCTGTTTAAAAGGATCCGTATCTTGTGTGACACCACAATTATCTACTTTAAAATCAGAAGATATCAGATGTTCCTCCAAGTTCCTGGTACACTCATCTGCCAAGAATACAAGACATTTTATTATTTTTGAATTATATAACCATAAAATTCTATTGAAAACAAACTACACGGAAATTACCAGTCATGTAGAAAAATTCAAGTATCTAATGACTAAAATGATGGCAATAAAACCAGGTCACAATCTAATAGTAGACTCAGATGGGCAAGTAGAAAAGGCTGGGCCCCATAGCAAATTTTTAATTCCAACCTACCCTTCACCGACCAACTTCCCTACGGCTCCCCCTCCAATGGCTTGCCAACTGGTTGCCATACATCCCCCACCACTCATGTAAAATAATATTAAAAAACACTAACGCTGGACCAGAGGAGTCATTTAGGGTGGGTACAAATCATGTTATGAGCCTTCAGAGATATATGCCTGGAGGATTCCTGACCTATACCTATGATGGAAGGCTGAAATGTATCCCACAGCACAGGTATACAGTAGCATACATTGCTGATACTTCCCCTCCCCCTTTGTAACAGTCCTACCTACCTGTAGCAGAAGCAGGCTCCCAGTGCACAGAGGAGTCACATGAGGATCCTAGTCATGGGCCTTCACCGTAAATAAACTATGTGTCCTCCTGCTTTCTTCACTTAACCCTTTACTCGGGCAGTTCTGCAGCTCCTACAAGCTACTGAACTGCTTTCAGTATCTAGATCACCCCTCCTGTCAGCTAGCCACCAGCCCCCTCTCACCTGCAAACACAACCTGACATGAGATTTATATTTCCTGTGTACTACTGCAGTGATCTGAGGTCTTACGAGATGTTCAGGTCACAGCAGTCGGATTCCTGCAAAGCCCTGCCAGAAGGAAATAGTAGGTGGCTCCTCTCCTTGCTGGCAGGGCTGCATAGCACTTCCATTGCTCTCTGCCTCGAGGAGTTCCATTGACAACTGTCCATATGTGGGCAGTGACATCACAGGATCTCTCTGAGGCACCCATGTAATGAAGGCCAGTAATAGATGCCATAATGAGGCATCTGTCACCCATAGGCTATAATGGTGTCCTTTTGTTTATAGGACACTGCAGGGTGGAGTAGCACAGTCTACTATACTATTATATTTATTTATACCAGCAAGATGTAGTGCAAACGGATACTCTTTTGGCCTCTGTCTGCTAACGGAGTACTATGGACACATTTAGCCTGTACGTTTGGAGGTTCCCTGACGTACAGGAAAAACGTGATTTTGTACAAAAATTATTTGTGCCTGTTCACTAGCGTCAAGGCGATCTCTTTAGGACAGGAACCTAACACTAAATACTACATCCACTGGTGCCATACCGGCCTCAATTAAATTTAGGGAATCTAATTTACTAATAATGCTGCCATCATTACTATTAGCCTGCGGCTCTTCCCGACAAACAATATTTAACACCAAAGAATAATCCTGTGACCCGAACATCACAGACATTACTGCAACTAGGACACTGTTCACACCAAGGTTTTTCCAAATCTTAGTCCTGTCACTCTGAGATAAACAAACTGCATAGCCCACACCATAAAATCTTCCCTTTTTGCTTGGATTTTTATCAAGTGCTTGCAATTCATATATATAAGCCATCCAAAGATAATGAAAAGTGCATCCCTAAGGATTCGTTTTAGATGTGATTCTAATAAATAGGTCGAAAGATTCGATTAGGGAATAAAGACATTCTACCAGAATCAGAAGTGTGCCAATTGGCCTGAACATTTGTGTATGGCCATCTGAGGTCCCCTAGGACTTGTGTTTGTTATCTCCTGTCTTTCTCTTCTTTTAAAATTATTTTAGATTTTTTTTCTCCTTTTTCTTCCTTCAAGTTCTTTAACACAAAGACGGCATTAATAATGTCAGAGTGACAGTGACATATGTACCTATGGATAAACACATGGTTGACAGTAATTAACAGTCTGTTTAAAAACACACTGCTCTGTCAGAGTTGTAATGCTTTTTAAAATTAAAAAACATTTCAAAATGTTTTTCCTTATTGTTAGAAAATGGGTGACCATGTTTAGTTGCACACAGTGGTATCGGGGAAAGCAGTGGCTTGTGCTGAAAATATGGTTCAAAAATTCTCACTTTTTCATGAGCAGGAGCAGTACAGTGTGGAACCTAATAAACAAGGCAGAAGATTTGTGGCTGTGTAGGGGTAGTCGTAGTGGCAGCCAGGAAAGTAGTAGCTGTGGGATCAGCAATGACATCATGACAGGCAGACAGCAGCAGTGGCATCATTTGACCGACAATGAATAGTCACTGTCAGCAATGGCAGATCTATTTATTGACATCAGCCGGAAGTGTGTAAAAATCCTCAAGGATCCATGTGACTCATGTGACAACACCTGTCGCCCTGAATACCTCTCTGAGGCCGGACAAGACAGTACACAGATAGCAAACTGGGCCAGTTCCAGTCACTCCTCCAATCTGCCTCCTCAGTCCATGGGGTCAGGAAACATGCTATGTGTAGGATAAAGGGCACAGTCCAGGTCTGGTTTACCTGGTTTCTCAGGCGATGCGTATCATTAAACGCTGATACAAGTAGAGCCCCCTGACAGAGTGGAGAGGGTGTCAGCAGTAAGTTTGTATTGACATCACTGATTATTTTGATCCGTCAGAACAATAACCCCCAAAAAATTGATCCTGTCTGTGGAGCATCCACCTTTACTCTGTCAGTATTTGGTCAGTAATCCATCAGTATTGCTAAAGCCAAAAGAAATAGGAGTGGATCCAAAACAGAGATGACACGTGAATGGAATATTTGCATGTCTTCTGTGTTTTGTACCTACTCCTGCTTTTGGCTACCAAATCATAAGCCAATTCTGATGCAAAATGGGGACCATGTCATGCAGGCCTTACAGCTGTTACATAGACAGGATCCGTTGTGCGTCAAATTTTTCCTTGCTTCTAACAGATCAGAAAAAGGGTCAAATAAATGATGATGTCAGCCAGGCTGAAAGGCAAAATAGTGGCCCAGTCATGAAGTGGGGAGGGTTGTAACAGCATTAGGAGTCCACAGAGTGGCCCTAAGACATAGTGGTGAGGTGGAAGCAGCATGAGGAGACCACAGAGTGGCACAATGACAGAGTGTGGAGGTGGCTGCAGCAGCAGCATCAGGAGGAGGCTACAGAGTGGCACAATGACAGTGGGGAGGTGGCGCCAGCATCAGGAGGCCACAGAGTGGCACAATGACAGAGCGTGGAGGTGGCGGCAGCAGCAGCATCAGGAGGAGGCCACAGAGTGGCACAATGACAGTGTGGAGGTGGTGCCAGTATCCTGAGGCCGCAGAGTGGCACAATGATAGAGTGTGGAGGTGGCTGCTGCAGTATCACCAGGAGGAGGCCACAGGGTGGAACAATGACAGTGTGGAGGTAGCAGCCACATCAGGAGGCCTCAGAGTGGCACACTGACAGAGTGTGGAGGTGACAGCAGCAGCAGGAGATTGCCACAGGCTGGCACAATGACAGAGTGTGGAGGTGGCAACAGCATTATCAGGAGGCCACAGAGTAGCACAATGACAGAGTGTGGAGGTGGCGGCAGCAGCATCAGGAGGAGGCCACAGGGTAGCACAATGACAGTGTGAAGGTGGCGGCAGCAGCAGCATCAGCAGGCCACAGAGTGGCAAGGTGACATAGTGTTGCGGTAGCAGCAGCATCGGGAGACCACAGAGTGTCAAGGTGACATACTGTGGTCTCCTGATGCTGCTGCCACCTCCACAGTATGTCACCTTGACACTCTATGGTCTCCTGATGCTGCTGCCACCTCCATAGAGTGGCAAGGTGACATAGTGTGGAGGTGGCAGCAGCATCAGAAGACCACAGAGTGGCAAGGTGACATAGTGTGGAGGTGGCAGCAGTATCAAGAGACCGCAGAGCGACCTGGTGACAGAGTGGAGAGGTGGGTGGCAATACCAGTACCATCTGAAGATGGTGGGTGAAAGAATGAGCACTTGGCATCAGATGTGTGGCATCAGGCGGGTGGCAGCATTAGAATATTAGCTGAGGCAGGTAGCCAGAAGAAACCGGTTTCTTTTGTCAAAGTGTTGGTGTGACACCATGGATGATCTAGTCTGATGCATCAGGCATTGGTGGGTGGAAATCCTGGCTGATCTACCTTGACAAAGATCAGTCTCTCCACATTTTGGGTGGACAGGCGAGTTCTTCTTGGGATAACTATGGCCCCCGTCGCACTAAACACCCGCTCTGATGCCACAATACTGGCCGGGCAGGACAACTTTCCCAGGGCAAACTCGGCCAGCTGTGGCCACAAATGCCCAGTAGTCCAGAGGATCTTCAATGTGGGGTGGCAGGGTGCTGCCAAGTATGCCACCACCTGCTGGTTCAGGTCCTGCTCTAGGTCTAGGACTAGCTGCTGCTGGTGAGTAGTTTCTTCACTAGGTGGGTGAAGAAAGCTGCTCATCAGCGACTTTAGACTCAAGTTGCTGCGGATGGATCTGGAACTGCTCCTACCCTGCCACAGCAGCCATGGCAGAGGAATGTGAGCGCAGAGGGCCCCCCTGGTCAGAGCTGCGAGAGGATGGACAATGGCGCAGATAGGCAGCAGCCAACTGACTACATAGGATGTCTCTATAGTAGTTCAGTTTGTCCTCCCTCTCAGCGGGTGTGCAAAAAGACCCCATTTTGGACCGGTAGCGAGGGTCCAACAAGGTGGAGAGACAGAAGTCATCCCTCTGCCGAATAGTGACAATTCGGCTGTCACTACACAAGCAAGTGAGCATGCAGTGGGCCTTTTGTGCAAGTGACTCGGAGGGACTCCCTGCTTCCATCTCCACTGCATACTGCCACGGTGCGTCTGGGTCCTCTGTCTCGTCTTCCTCATTGCCCTGTAGCTCCTATGGCTGCTCCTCCTCTCCTGTCACCTGGACTGTAGAAAAAACACTAATTTAGCTACACATTGCTTGTGCTCCAATGTCCTCCTCCAGTTCAGCCCCCACAGGGCTTAGGTGGCCGTGAGATCTAGGCGCCACGTCTTCAGTCCCCTGACCAGCCAGATTTACCAGCATCTGTTCCAGGACATAAAGCAGTGGAATTACGTTGTCCTGGCGACTGACAAATAACGTGGCCTCCTCAAAGGGCCTGAGCAAACGGCAGGTGTGACGCATGAGCTGCCACTGTCTGACATCAAAGTTACACAGGGGAGTACTCCTGTCCGCTTGGATCATCAATCGTTCATGGCCTTTCTTTTTTCGTATAGTTGGTCCAATATATGGAGGGTGGAATTCCAACAGGTGGAAAGATCGCATATCAGCCTATGTTGGGGGATGCCGTTGTGCTACTGCAGCTCAAGGTGTGCTTTGCAGTGTACGAGTGGCTGCAGTGCATGCAAAGTTTCCTGGCCATTTTTAGGATGTCTTGCAGATGGGTGGAAGACTTCAGGAACCGCTTGACAACCCGATTGAACACGTGTGCCATGCAGGGCGCATGGCTCAGCTCTCCTTGATGCAGCATCGACACCATATTCTTCCTGTTGTTGGTCACCATGGTTCCGATTTTCAGTTGTCGCGGAGAAAGCCAGGATTTGATTTCTTGATGAAGGACACGGAGCAGTTCCTCCCCTGTGTGACTCCATTCGCCCAGGCAAACAAGGTGCACAACAGCGCAACACCGCCGTGCCCTGCACATGTGGTATGCTGGAGGGGCACTGTGAATTGTCCCTGCAGTGGAGGCTGAGGACACAGTGGAGGATGAGGAGGCAGACATTGTTGCAGGACCAACGGTGTGAGAATGTGGAGGCGTAAGCGGTGTCACCTGGCCAAGTTGCTGGTGTGGCTGTGCAGGAACCACATTCACCCAGTGGGCTGTACACAAAATGTATTGTCCCTGACCATAGTTACAGCTCTACACATCGGCGCTGGTACTGCCTTTTTGGAAAAGAAATGAGGGCTTGGGACTCTCCACCTTGGCTCGACACAAGCCATCAGTTCTCTGAAAGTTCAGTTTGTTTCTGACTTCACCTCTGACTTTCGATTGTACCTCTGACATTATCTCCTGCTTCTGACCATGTTTGGCATTTGACTGTGTTTGTCTCTTGTTTTTTCTCTGATGTTACTCTCTGGTTTTGACTTAGGCTTATTGGTTTTGCTCTTAGATTCTGATTCGGTCCCTGTTGTGCCCATCTGGTTCTGACCTGGTCTGTCTGACTACCCCTTCACCCCTGGTTTATGTCCTGTGCACTTAGCCAGGTTACAGACTGTCATCCAGGTGGGGGCTGCCTTTTTGTGGAGGATTGTCCAAGTATGTAGGGACAGTGTCTACAAAGTCTGAGATCCATTGTAGCTTATAAGTAATAAAGAGAGACCCAAACACAAAGACATTCATAACAAAAGAAAATGTTTATTACTGATTGGCAACAACAAGTTTTGAATTGCAATAACTGAAAACAGACCATTTCTCATCTGCACCTCAGGTTTGTTACAAGGGGATTTAGGGAGTGCTGATAGCTGACAACAGTCACCAACCAAAACCAATTTAATCAATGAAATGTACTATCATGCCGCTATATAAAGTCCCACCACTGTTGAACTTGTATTTTTTTGCATTGCACTATATTCCAATATCTTAGTGTATTATAATCTGCCCTTCTCCAAAGAAGACTGTTGGACATTTAAAGGGAATCTTTCACCTGATTTTACCATTTTAAGCAGTCACCATCGCTATGTTCACTAAAGTACCTTATTTCCAGCAGTCTTCTTTTTACTTTATTTCATTTTGTCCTTTTGATATAAAAGCGCTTTTTATGTTATGCTAATGAGGCTCCAAGGTGCCCAGAGGGACGTTATTTCCCCTCTCCGGTGCCCAGTGACGCCCCCCTGCAGTGCCCAAGAACGCCTCCTGATCCTCAAATAACCTCCCACAGCCCGGCAAACGGTTCCGCCCCCTCCCCACGTCATAGTCTACCTTATGGAAATGCCCAGTCCTTCTTCCTGTCGACGGCCAGAAAACTTGCGCAGGCGCAGTACCGCCTGCGACCTGCGCGATCATCAACCTCCTCAGGGCAACAGCGCTCAGGTTACATCACTGGGCTCGGCGCATTCCCAGTGAGACTTTTGAGGCTGTTGCCCTCAGGAGCTTGATGATCGTGCAGGCGCAGGCGGTACTGCTCCTGCGCGGGTTTTCTGGCCACCGACAGGAAGAAGGACGGGGCATTTCTATAAGGTAGACGAAGACGTGTGGAGGGGGCGGAACCGTTTGCCGGGCTGTGGGAGGTTATTTGAGGATCAGGAGGCGTTCTTGGGCACTGCAGGGGGGCGTCACTGGGCCCCGGTGAAGGAAAAAAACGCCCCTCTGAGCACCTTGGAGCCTCATTAGCACAACATAAAAAGCGCTTTTATATCAAAAGGACAAAACGAAATAAAGTGAAAAGAAGACTGCTGGAAATAAGGTACTTTATACATAGCGATGGTGACAGCTTAAAATGGTAAAAGCAGGTGACAGATTCCCTTTAAGGGGACCTGCTCTTATGTTTTTAGCTACTTTCACAGAATATTTTTACTGAGAGGAGTTTTAAGAAAAACATTATAGTTTTACTTTTAACTGTAATTTACCGCTAATCATTGGTATTAATTTAATACAGGAGATAAGTGTTCAAGGACCTTTCACAGAGGCCCCCGATCTTTACTTCAAGCCCTCAGCTACCTCTAAAAGCAAGGTGCTGAAAACCAGTTAGTAAAAAACATTTATGGGTGGTCACTAACAGGATAAACATAAAGATGACTTCTCTCCTGTGTGAGTTTTGTGATGTGTATTAAGATGTGATTTATGGTAAAAACATTTCCCACATTCTGAACATAAATATGGCTTCTCCCCTGTGTGAATTCTCTGATGTATAACAAGAGCGGATTTATTGTTAAAACATTTCCCACATTCTGTACATGAAAATGGTCTCTCTCCTGTGTGAATTCTCTGATGTATAACAAGAGCTGATTTCTGGTTAAAACATTTCCCACATTCTGAACATGAAAACGGCTTCTCCCCTGTGTGAATTCTCTGATGTTTAACAAGATTTGATTTCCAGTTAAATTTTTTTCCACAATATGAACATGACCTCTCCCCTGTGTGAATTCTCTGATGTCTGTCGAGTTCCGATTGACAGCTATAGTAGCTCTTACATTCTAAACATGAAAATGGCTTCTCCCTTATGTGAGATGTTTGATGTTCCCTAATTTTGGGACTTTTATTTTGTGTTACAGTCTGTGATGAATCAGATGATACATTTTTGATGTGAATGGATGAAGATATATCTTGGATGTTGGCATGCTCTTCATATGTATCTTGTGTTATACCACTATCATCAACTTTAAAATCTGAAGATCTGAGAAGTTCCTCTGAGTTCCTGGTACAGTCATCTGCCAAAAATAAAACACATTATTTTTCAATTATTTAACCTTAAAATTCTATAAATGTTTTGAATACATTTTTTAAATTACATTTTTATAGAAAACAAACTCCACACAAATTATAAGTCATGGACCAAAATTCAAGTATCAATTGACTTAAACAGTGGTGACAAAACGGATCACAATCTAATGGCAGACTTGGTCATAACTAGAAAAAGCTGGGCTCCACAGCAAATTCTTGAACGTTCCCTTCCCCCCACCCAGAGCAACTTCCCTACAACTTTAGTCTAGTCAAGAATTCCCATGCTCGCTATACAAACCCTCACCCACTCATTCATATACAAAATAATATATAAAAATAAAACATGTGGGTTTTACATATGCCCAGTAAAGTAGAATGCCTCTTTGTGACCCCACTTAGTAGTTATACTCCCTTACAGTAGTTGAATCCTTATAGTATGAATAAAAAAAAAAACATAGGGGCCCATTTATTAGGACCGCCGTTTTAGACACCGATCTTAATAAAGCCTTATACCCGGCGGTGGATCGCCAAAGTTATGAAGAGGCGCCGGACGGCTGGTGGTGACTGCTGCTTGCACTACTACGGTCACCCACATTCTCACAGGCTTTTGGAAGAAAAAAAAAAAAAAAAAAAAAGAGGCAACAAAATATACACTGCAGGTGATGCTGGGAATTACGTTTACTTGTATATTTACTAACTGTAGAAATTTTTAAACAGATTTTTGGAAAAATTGCGCAATTAAATAACCTTTGTTGCAAACATACATGCTGACGGTGATGCTGTAAATTAGGCTTATGTAGTGTCGCTTTAACACAGGCAGGCTCTCCATAGGAACCAATGTGCAGCAGCCTCGGATCATTAAAGAATACAGAGGTTGCCACACACACACACTGTGGCTCCCGTGATCCTCACTAGGGGAAGCCTATGCACGGCCTAGAGTGCGCGCGCCCGGTTTTTTAGGTCAAAAGGTTTACAGTCAAATGTCGGGAAGAGGTTAAAAGTAGAGTTGAGCGAACACCTGGATGTTAGGGTTCGAGAAGTTCGGCCGAACTTCCCGGAAATGTTCGGGCTCGGGATCCGAACCCGACCCAAACTTCGTCCCGAACCCGAACCCCATTGAAGTCAATGGGGACCCGAACTTTTCGGCACTAAAAAGGCTGTAAAACAGCCCAGGAAAGAGCTAGAGGGCTGCAAAAGGCAGCAACATGTAGGTAAATCCCCTGCAAACAAATGTGGATAGGGAAATGAATTAAAATAAAAAAAAATAAAAATAAAAATTAACCAATATCAATTGGACAGAGGTCCCATAGCAGAGAATCTGGCTTCACGTCAGCAGAGAATCAGTCTCTTCATGCCATAGCAGAGAATCTGGCTTCATGTCAGCAGAGAATCAGACTCTTCATGCCATAGCAGAGAATCTGGCCTTATGTCAGCGCAGAATCTGTATTCATGTCATAGCAGAGAATCAGGCTTCACGTCACCCACCACTGGAACAGGCCACTGTCACATATTTAGGCCCCGGCACCCAGACAGAAGAGAAGTTCATTCAACTTTGGGTTGCCCCGCAATATAATGGTAAAATGAAAATAAAAATAGGATTGAATGAGGAAGTGCCCTGGAGTACAATAATATATTGTTAAGGGGAGGTAGTTAATGTCTAATCTGCACAAGGGATGGACAGGTCCTGTGGGATCCATGCCTGGTTCATTTTTATGAACGTCAGCTTGTCCACATTGGCTGTAGACAGGCGGCTGCGTTTGTCTGTAATGACGCCCCCTGCCGTGCTGAATACACGTTCAGACAAAACGCTGGCCGCCGGGCAGGCCAGCACCTCCAAGGCAAAAAAGGCTAGCTCTGGCCACGTGGACAATTTGGAGACCCAGAAGTTGAATGGGGCCGAACCATCAGTCAGTACGTGGAGGGGTGTGCACAGGTACTGTTCCACCATGTTAGTGAAATGTTGCCTCCTGCTAACACGTTCCGTATCAGGTGGTGGTGCAGTTAGCTGTGGCGTGGTGACAAAAATTTTCCACATCTCTGCCATGCTAACCCTGCCCTCAGAGGAGCTGGCCGTGACACAGCTGCGTTGGCGACCTCTTGCTCCTCCTCTGCCTTCGCCTTGGGCTTCCACTGGTTCCCCTGTGACATTTGGGAATGCTCTCAGTAGCGCGTCTACAACGTGCGCTTGTACTCGCGCATCTTCCTATCACGCTCCAGTGTAGGAAGTAAGGTGGGCACATTCTCTTTGTACCGGGGATCCAGCAGGGTGGCAACCCAGTAGTCCGCACACGTTAAAATGTGGGCAACTCTGCTGTCGTTGCGCAGGCACTGCAGCATGTAGTCGCTCATGTGTGCCAGGCTGCCCAGAGGTAAGGACAAGCTATCCTCTGTGGGAGGCGTATCGTCATCGTCCTGTGTTTCCCCCCAGCCACGCACCAGTGATGGGCCCGAGCTGCTTTGGGTGCCACCCCGCTGTGAACATGCTTCATCCTCATCCTCCTCCACCTCCTCCTCATCCTCGTCTTCCAGTAGTGGGCCCTGTCTGGCCACATTTGTACCTGGCCTCTGCTGTTGCAAAAAACCTCCCTCTGAGTCACTTCGAAGAGACTGGCCTGAAAGTGCTAAAAATGACCCCTCTTCCTCCTCTTCCTCCTGGGCCACCTCCTCTTCCATCATCGCCCTAAGTGTTTTCTCAAAGAGACATAGAAGTGGTATTGTAACGCTGATAACGGCGTCATCGCCACTGGCCATGTTGGTGGAGTACTCGAAACAGCGCAACAGGGCACACAGGTCTCGCATGGAGGCCCAGTCATTGGTGGTGAAGTGGGTCTGATCTGCAGTGCGACTGACCCGTGCGTGCTGCAGCTGAAACTCCACTATGGCCTGCTGCTGCTCGCACAGTCTGTCCAGCATGTGCAAGGTGGAGTTCCACCTGGTGGGCACGTCGCATATGAGGCGGTGAGCGGGCAGGCCGAAGTTATGCTGTAGCGCAGACAGGCGAGCAGCGGCAGGGTGTGAACGCCGGAAGCGCGAACAGACGGCACTTTATGCAGCAGCTCTGACATGTCGGGGTAGTTGTGAATGAACTTCTGCACCACCAAATTCAGCACATGCGCCAGGCAAGAAATGTGCGTCAAACCGGCTAGTCCCAGAGCTGCAACGAGATTTCGCCCATTATCGCACACCACCAGGCCAGGCTTGAGGCTCACCGGCAGCAACCACTCGTCGGTCTGTTGTTCTATACCCCGCCACAACTCCTGTGCGGTGTGGGGCCTGTCCCCCAAACATATGAGTTTCAGAACGGCCTGCTGACGTTTACCCCGGGCTGTGCTGAAGTTGGTGGTGAAGGTGTGTGGCTGACTGGATGAGCAGGTGGAAGAAGAGGAGGAGGAAGCTGAGTAGGAGGAGGAGGAGACAGGAGGCAAAGAATGTTGCCCTGCGATCCTTGGCGGCGGAAGGACGTGCGCCAAACAGCTCTCCGCCTGGGGCCCAGCCGCCACTACATTTACCCAGTGTGCAGTTAGGGAGATATAGCGTCCCTGGCCGTGCTTACTGGTCCACGTATCTGTGGTTAGGTGGAACTTGCCACAGATGGCGTTGCGCAGTGCACACTTGATTTTATCGGATACTTGATTGTGCAGGGAAGGCACGGCTCTCTTGGAGAAGTAGTACCGGCTGGGAACAACATACTGTGGGACAGCAAGCGACATGAGCTGTTTGAAGCTGTGTGTGTCCACCAGCCTAAATGACAGCATTTCATAGGCCAGTAGTTTAGAAATGCTGGCATTCAGGGCCAGGGATCGAGGGTGGCTAGGTGGGAATTTACGCTTTCTCTCAAATGTTTGTGAGATGGAGAGCTGAACGCTGCCATGTGACATGGTTGAGATGCTTGGTGACGCAGGTGGTGGTGTTGGTGGTACATCCCATGTTTGCTGGGCGGCAAGTGCCAACGTCCCTCCAGAGGCGGAGGAAGAGGCAGAGGCGGCGGCAGCAGCAGAAGAGGCCGAGGAGGCAGCAGCAGAAGAGGTAGCCGGGGGAGCCTGAGTGACTTCCTTGTTTTTAAAGTGTTTACTACACTGCAGTTCAGGCTTTGCATGCAGGTGCCTGGTCATGCAGGTTGTGCTAAGGTTCAGAACGTTAATGCCTCGCTTCAGGCTCTGATGGCACAGCGTGCAAACCACTCGGGTCTTGTAGTCAGCACATTGTTTGAAGAAGTGCCATGTCAGGAAACTCCTTGAAGCTGCCTTTGGGGTGCTCGGTCCCAGATGGCGGCGGTCAGTAGCAGGCGGAGTCTCTTGGCGGCGGGTGTTCTGATTTTGCCCACTGCTCCCTCTTTTGCTACGCTGTTGGCTCGGTCTCACCACTGCCTCTTCCTCCGAACTGTGAAAGACAGTGGCACGACCTTCATTCCATGTGGGGTCTAGGACCTCATCGTCCCCTGCATCGTCTTCCACCCAGTCTTGATCCCTGACCTCCTGTTCAGTCTGCACACTGCAGAAAGACGCAGCAGTTGGCACCTGTGTTTCGTCATCATCAGAGACGTGCTGAGGTGGTATTCCCATGTCCTTATCATCAAGAAAAATAAGTGGTTGTGCGTTAGTGCATTCTATGTCTTCCACCCCTGGGGAAGGGCTAGGTGGATACCCTTGGGAAACCCTGGCAGCAGAGTCTTCAAACAGCATAAGAGACTGCTGCATAACTTGAGGCTCAGACAGTTTCCCTGATATGCATGGGGGTGATGTGACAGACTGATGGGCTTGGTTTTCATGCGCCATCTGTGTGCTTTCTGCAGAAGACTGGGTGGGAGATAATGTGAACGTGCTGGATGCACTGTCGGCCACCCAATTGACTAATGCCTGTACCTGCTCAGGCCTTACCATCCTTAGAACGGCATTGGGCCCCACCAAATATGGCTGTAAATTCTGGCGGCTACTGGGACCTGAGGTAGTTTGTACACTAGGACGTGTGGCTGTGGCAGAACGGCCACATCCTCTCCCAGCACCAGAGGGTCCACTAACACCACCACGACCATGTCCACGTCCGCGTCCCTTACTAGATGTTTTCCTTATTGTTACCGTTCACCACAATAAGAAAAATATTATTCGGGCCAATGTATTGAATTCCAATTCAGGCCTTTTTTTTTTACAGACACCTAACACTATCTGGCTATCTATTTAGGTACCGTATTACACTAATACAGGCACACCAGTAATGACAGATTTAGCTGAATATAAATTTGAGGCCTATTATTTAGGCGCTGGGTGATAGGTATACGTTTACGGACAGAATTAGACTTGGATCTGCACTGTAGCGTGTGTGTTAAGTTTTTCAGAATGATCCTATCAGCACCTTGAATCTAATATACCCTTTTAGGGATAGATTAAAAGTAGGCCTGATACAGCAGAAACCACTAATTTTGAGAATTGCAAATTTGGAAATTGTTTTTCAACCCAGAACAAAAACTGTGCTTTCACGGTCACAAACAATAACTTGACCAGCTAAAACAGTACAGATTTGGTTGAATATAAATGTGAGGCCTATTTTTTAGGCGCTGGGTGACAGGCTCAACTTGCCCCTGATGTAGTATATGTCCAAAAAATAACCACACTATTGATGGTTAAATGCACTTGATGAAAGCTTGACCCTGATGTAGGATATAGCAAAAAATAACCACACTATTGATGGTTAAATGTACTTGGTGATAGCTCGTGCTGGCGCACCACAAGCCACAAGATGGCCGCCGATCACCCCAGAAAAAAAGTGATATAAAAACGGTCTGGGCAGCCTAAAAAAAGTGAGCAATTGAATATCAGCACTTCAATGATCCACAGCTGTAGATCGATCACTGAATGAAGTCTTTTGGAGGAGTTAATCTGCCTAATCTCGCCCTAACGTCGCAGCTGCAACCTCTCCCTACACTTGTATCAGCAGAGTGACGTGCAGCGCTACGTGACCCAAGCTTATATAGAGGCTGGGTCACATGCTGCACTGGCCAATCACAGCCATGCCAATAGTAGGCAAGGCTGTGATGGCCTCTTGGGGCAAGCAGTATGACGCTTGTTGATTGGCTGCTTTGCAGCCTTTCAAAAAGCGCCAAGAAAGCGCCGAACACCGAACCTGAACACAGACTTTTACGAAAATGTTCGGGTCCGTGTCACGGAAGCCCCAAAATTCGGTACGAACCCGAACTATACAGTTCGGGTTCGCTCATCCCTAGTTAAAAGCTGATGTGAAGTGCAACAGTCTGTATCCATTTATATATACACACAGTACTATGCAGGTGTGGAAAAATGCTGCAAAGTAAGAATGTTTTTTTTTAGCAATTAACAAAATGCAAAGCGAATAAAGAAAAGATAAATCTAAATCAATATCAATATTTGGCGTGACCACACTTTGCCTTCCAAACAGCATTAGTTCTCCTAGGTACAGTTGCACACACTTTTTGAAGGAAATTAGTAAGGAGGTTTTTTCAAACATCTTGGAGAACCAATCACAGATCTTCTGTGGATATAGGCTTGCTTGTATCATTCTGTCTCCCTATGTAATCCCAGACAGACATGCTGATGTTGAGATCAGGGCTCTGTGGGGGCCACTTCATCACTTCCAGGCTCCACCTTCTTCATTACCCGGATGGCATTGCATGATGGATAAATATCTACCTGTATTTTTCAGTACTGAGGAAACCATTAATCCTGACCAAATCCTCAACGCTGTTTGCTGAAATGCATTCCTAAACGTGCTCGGAACCTCCACCATGCTTCACTGTTGTCCTCAGACACTTGTTATTGTACTGCGCTCCAGCCATTCTGAACAAACTGCCTACTGGTAAAGCCAAATATTTCACATTTAGACATTTTTTCTGCACCCTAATGTCTATGTTTGTGTCCATAGTTCAGCCACTTGGTCTTGTTTGCATGAGCTAGCTGAGTTTATCAGAAAGCAATTCAGAAAACAGGACAACGTGGGCTATTTTTGAGAAACGATCCACCAGCACCTCTGGGTAAATGTCAGTAGTGGCCAGGATATGGTCAATCAGAGACATGCAGCAGCTTCAAAAAGGTAAACTCTGATTCTTCTCTAAAAATGAGAAGAGGGTCCAGTGTTCATGTCAACTAGAAGTTTTCATAAGAGTTTAAACAAGTCGATGGAAAGTCAGCACCTTCTAAGAGGTGTCGCCCAAAGCAAGTTTTATTGCCAGTAGATCACAATCTCCAATGGAGTTGAATTTCTTAGAAAAGAAGTCACATGGAAGAGAGTGCAGGAGTTTCTCTCTGCTGAGAGAGTAGGGGAAATGAAGAGGCATCGATTGCCAGAAAACAATAGATCCAATCCAGATGATAGAGAACTAGAGCAGAATAAAAGCAGGACGAATGGTTGCAGTACAGAATCTGGCCAGTCTCAGAAATTCGGTTCTTACCTCTTGGTTATTGAAAAATAGCAGGTAAATTACAAAAACCAAATGGCAACAGCGAGTGGGTCTCTCATGGTTGGAATGATCCCGCCCTCAGTAGTCAGTATAATTTAGGTATTTCTGATCAGGGAAAAGAGGTTATGGTAGAATTTTCTCCATGTGACTCTCTCAACGGTTTAATTTCCTTGGCCATAAACACTGACAGGCATGGAAGAAAGGGAGGCTACTTCATGTTGTCCTGTTGAGAACTTCTATCCGAATGTGACTGCAACTGAACCAATGCAAATTGGTCCCCCCGAGACTCTTCAAAGCAGATAAGGAAGGAAGAAGGAAGGTATATATTGTTGTAACAAGGAGCACTTGCCCAGAAGTGTATCCTCAAGTTAGGAAACTCCCAAGCCTTGAAGATAAAAGAGAATATCTGTGTGTACTTAATTTCTCTCCCAAGAATATTTTGTTGTGGTCTTCGGACAAACCAATTGACATTTGTTCTTTAGATGGCACCACTTTATTTATTTTACACACGCTGACATATTCTGCAGTGCTTTACAGACATAAGTATTAAGCTGTCCCCAATGGGGCTCACAAGTTCCCTATCAGTATGTCTTTGGAGTGTGGAAGGAAATCGGAGTACCTGGAGGAACACGGGGAGAACATACAAACTCCATGCAGATGTGTGGGCCTTGGTCTGTTTCGTACCTAGGACAAGAAAGATAGGAATGAACGGTGGTTCTACATAATGGGCTCATAAACTGTACCCATATGTGTTCGCCATGACCGTTATTCGTTTTTTATCACCAAGAAGCGAGCGCCAAACCTTATTGTGGCACATGAATGGTGATGAGTGGTAAATAATAGGATGGATAGCATATTAAGGTTATAGATGTTGAGGTTGAAAAAGTAATCGATAGGTAGGTCTTAGCGTCGACCGGTGATATAGGTTATAAAGAATAGATATATATTATATTACCCTTCTTAGACCAAGAATAGGTTTCAGATACATTTTTACATGTAAAAGGAATATTAAAAAAAATAAAGGCTTAATGACTCACTTCACTGTGGGGTGGTCCGTAGAATAATCTCAAGACACTTTCAGGACCCAATACCCCCCTAACCAGAATCGCCTGTAAAATGGTAGATATTGATGTCAGCACAGTCCGTGGTGGCTTCTGATCAATTCCTTTATTCAAAGACTCTGTCCAACACGTTTCGGGGGTTAAATAGAGAAATCCCCCTTCATCAGGGGCAATAAAGCAATCATAAAAACAAAAGTACAAGACAGACAGAGAGAAACAGTGTTACCTGGTCGCTTTAAATAATAGTGTTCTCCTGTCTGAATTAGAATGTATGGGCGGAAATGAGAACTTGCGTTCCACCTTGGATTAGGATGGAGGGTTTAAAATAAAAAAAACTTTATAGGCATCCCAGAATGTTGTAAAAATATATTGGTGGTAGTGGGGAGGTGTTCCGCATATGTAATTCATATGATTCGGGGGCCCAATAGATAAGAAAATAGACCTCCGGCCCTAACAGTGTCTGGGTTTAGAGCATTATCAACCGTTTAGGCCACTTTTTTCAGTGAGTTTTTTGTCGATAATATTTGTCGGGAATATACCATAATTACATATACAATCTAATGATAGGAAAATGGTGGTAAAAATTCATAAAAGTGTTCATATACCATATACATTGATCAATAAATAGTGGTGCTTTTTGATGATTTTGGCGCTAAATAATCCTGATGGGATGTTAAAAAACTTGGAAATAAACATTATTACTAATATAAAAATTCATAAATATACACATATAACGGGGTATAGAAAATATATAATTAAAATATATATTGTGAGGCAGTGACAGACCTCATGGCTATTAGGAGAGGTGTGTGGCAGGTTTCTCCATCTCTTCCCCGGCAATCAGTAGGTCTGAGGTAGCACCAGGTGCCACAATCATTACTGGGGAGTAAAAGCCCATCCCAGACTGTCAGTTGAGGGTGTGGGTACAACCAGAGGCCAGGGGAGGCTCTGGATGTGTGTTTACAGCCGGGTTTGGCTGTGAAACCATGAGGCTGAGAAATAACCTGGACTGACGGTATTACAGCCTGGGGGCATTCGCTTGGCTGAGGAAGCCGGGTCTGACACTGTATCTGGTGAGTCAGGGATTATCATATGTATGCCGCAGACACAGAGAGACTTCATTTTAAAATCTATTGAGTTTATTCTGCAACACAACTATTTTACAACATTCTGGGATGCCCATAAAGTTGTTTTTTTTAAACCCTCCATCCTAATCTACTTGCGTTCCAAGGTGGAACGCAAGTTCTCATTTCCGCCCATACATTCTAATTCAGGCGGGATAACACTATTATTTAAAGCGACCAGGTAACACTGTTTCTCTATGTCTGTCTTGTATTTTTGTTTTTATGATTGCTTCATTACTCCTGATGAAGGGGGATTTCTGTATTTAACCCCCGAAACGTGTTGGACAGAATCTTTGAATAAAGGAATTGATCAGAAGCCACCACAAACTGTGCTGACATCAATATCTACCATTCTACAGGGGGGAGGGGGGGGGTATTGGGTCCCGTAAGTGTGTCTAGTTTATCCTACAGACCACCCCCCAGTGAAGTAAGTCAAGCCTTTATTTTATATTCCTTTTATGGCACTGTAAAAATGTATCGGAGACCTATTCTTGGTCTAAGAAGGTTAATATAATATATATCTAATCATTATAACCTATATCACCAGTCGACGCTAAGACCTACCTAGCGATTACTTTTTCAACCTATCTATAACCTTAATAGGCTATCCATCCTATTATTTACCACTCATCACCATTCCTGTGCCACAATAAGGTTTCGCGCTCCATTCTTGGGGATAAAAAACGAATAACGGTCATGGCGAACACATACAGGTACAGTTTATGAACCCATTATGTAGTGCCATCGTTCACTCCTATCTTTCTTGTGTTCACACATGGATCGGTATCTACGTTGTCACCCCCGGTAGCAGCCTTACCACATACTATAAAGTGCGACTTCTCATCTCATCTATCTTTTGTGATAGTCCCTACACGATCACATTTACTCCTACTCCACTGGCGCCTCTAGTTTTTCTCATCTTTCGGATAATTATTCCTTAAGATCTGATTAACCCTCACTTTTTTCCCCTTTTTACATTCATACCTAGGACCCCAGCGCTGCAAGGCACCAGTACTACTTTATCTGAGGAAATTAGCAAGGTTTCACACTTCTGGTCTTGAAGGGGTTGGCCAAGATTTGATATTGATGGCCTATCCTCAGGGATAACTATAAGGTAATGGCTGATCAGCAGAGGCTGTAGGGTTTCAAATCCTGCTGATCTCATATTGATTGCCTATCCAGAGAATAGACCATCAATATACAAATCCTATCAGCAGGAAATATCCACTATGAGACAATTTCTCTCCACTCACCCTGTTATATTAGGTTTTCCTTGGGTGGTTCTCCACAGCCCAGTTATTGAGTTTTTGGAGAAATATCCCAATGAAAAACAGCATGTGCATGAAGAGCTGCTGGCAGTTCCTCTTGCAATTGTTGATCTATGATGTCCTAGATGTGCTCGATGGGCTCGATGGGAGACAAGTCCTGGGAAGCGGTAAGTCATGGTAGCACATTTAGGCAATCTAGGATGCTCATGGTAGAACAAGCAACATGCTGCCTGGTATTCTCCTTTTGAAAAACAGCTCCTGGGACACTGTCGTCAAGCTGTTAATCCACCTAACATTTTGCCATCCCACACCATAAACCCTGGAGTAGGACCGGTGTGACGTTCTCTTGTGAAGGCCTCTTCATGGCATTGCCTATTTGGTGTGTAGACTAGTCTCAGGCTATATCTGCATTCAAGACAATAGTGGGCCTCCTCGCTGAAGAGGACAGACCTCTATTTAAGCCTCTATTGCAGTCTAGCTGTGCACCATGATAGCCTTTGAGAGCGGTTCCATGAGGTCAGTTGAACACCTGTAGCACAATGTTGTGTAGTCTTCTGATGGTTTGTAAGACATTGTTTTCTGCCATAGGTTTGGAAAGTGATTCCCTATTGCAGTACAGAATGGATCACTAATCAGATGATCTGTCTTTTCAGAGGTTCTCCTTGGTGCAACTCTTGCTGTCATTCCAGTTTGTCATTGTTCTACCAACGACAAGGCCATGCAACATTGAACAATGCTGACATCTCAGCCTAGGTGCGTAGCGATCTGCCAGAGTAATAAACCAAGGCGATAACTGGCATGTCAACAAACAGGACTCATCCCACATGACTCGATCTGATTTTTAAGAGTTCATATGACTAAAAAACTTTGCTTTCAATCTGGTCTTTATGACTCTTCCAAACGTTACAGATTGGAGACAGGTGCTTGAAATGTCATCATCTGCAGATCCTACGGACACCTGCTGCTTTCTCAATTTGCATAACTTCATGGCTTGTCCTTCTTGGTTATGCAATTTCAATGTTAGGGAGTGTAGATAAATCCCCTTCTAAATTTCAGAATTAGATTGCTGGGACCCCGACATCTTCTCACGATACAACATAATTTGGGAGGTGATACTCTTCCTTCATGCTTGCCATGAGGTTCATTATGTTTTAATGATAATCTATGTAACATCTAGGTCTCCTCCTCCTAAACGGTGGTGACCATGACACTTACAGCTCTGACCTTACAGCCTCCAACAAATATTCTCTTATTTGGGTGTATGGAACTTGCTATGACCATAAAGGAGCTAATGGAGCCTCAGTCCCAAAACTGGGCAAATACTTTTCCCTCAATGAAACAAGCCTTGTTCACATAAGTAAATTTCATGTCCATAATCCAGGTATACTTTTTACATCTGCAACGGGCGCCTCCCCCTAGGACCCTCTATGTCGCGCGTCCCAAGTGTAGGAATGCAGAGTGGTATAGTGTGGCCTATCTGTGTCTTTATGTGTGTCACGGTGCTCCTACCTGGATACCGCTGGACCCCAGGCTTTGGCTCCGAAGCAATAAATAAAGGGGAATAATTGAGCGATTAAGGAAGAACTTGAGTCCAGACTTTGAGTACAGACCTTGAGATGAAGTTCAATGGCAGCTTTACTTGGGTAAATGTTTTTCCAAAACAGATTTCAGGCTTTATCTTGGTTCCAGCAGGCTTTAGCATTAAAATGGCAGGCAAACTCAACTCTGCTATATCTGACTCTGCTGTCCTGACAAGCCTAATTAGTGTCTTTGCTTTCTTCATGATGCTGTGCTTCATTCTTTGGTCGGGCTTATGTTCAGCCAAGGGATGTGGTAGAATCCGGTGAGCTCCAACATGGAGCCCCTACCAGCACACACACTAGCACTAGCACTAGAACGAGTTCTAACTGGTCCCCACCCTTCCTACAGGAAATAGGACTAGCCCACTTCTCTACAGAGGGGGTTTATAATGGAATGGTTAGCTTAATTCTACATAATTACAGCTCTGCCAGGTTTGCTGCCAACTGCTGGTGAACCAGGCATATTACAGGTTATAAACAGTTACAAACATTATTATAGATACATATTATGGAGAGGACCTGGAACATAATGCATAGATAACTTTATGTTAGACCATTAAGGACAGTAGCAGTGTGTAGGAGTGGCAACACCACTCGGGGGTGTTACACATCCATATTATAAAGACTTGGAAAATGTATCACCTATAATGCTATTGCATTTTCTTCCATATTTAATTAAAATTTTAGCTGAATCGGATTTAGAGAATATAACGCTGAAAATCTGACAGAAGACAGAACCTAAAAATGTAGTATCCAGTGAATGAGTAGAATCTGTGGGTCTTCTCTGCTTTACTTAGTGGTCACTACTCACCATGGCGGGTATCTGTAGGAATGTCCTCTGTACTCTGCTCATCGCCCCTCACATATGTCTCTGTAGGACATATGTTCAGATCTTCACCCGGATTCACAAGCTGTGAAACAAATATTGCAGAAGTCACCAGATGGTTGGAGAAGTTGTGTAGAATGTGTTATGTGACCAGAAAAGATCAGTAATTAGAATGATGCCGTCACGATCAGTGTGGGGGAAAAACTCCACACTAAACACAGGAGAGAAGGGGAACAGTTACTGGGCCTGGAAACTAGGGAAGGAACAGGTCACCTCCTAAACAACCCAAATCCGGGCCCTAACTACCTATCAATATGAATAGACCTTGAAGGTAGGAATATTCATATGCAGTATACCTAGGCCCTTATATCTCTATAAGGCCCTGGAATGAGGTTAGGACCAGAGACAACCCATTCAAACACAACTGGTAAGTGAAAGGTCTGTGCGGCGCATTGCTTATAGCACAGACCTGTCACTTACCAGTAGGAGGAGCGCCCGGCCGGTCACAGACAGCGCAGGTAAGTATAATGCTTCTAAAATTGCTAAGTAACCATGGCAGCCAGGACTGCAGTAGCGGCCTGGTTGCCATGGTTACCGATCGGAGTCCCAGCGATTAAACTGGGACTCCGATCGGAACTCTCCGCTGCCACCAATTATGGGGGGGGGAGATTTTAATTAGAAGGGGGGGGAAGAGGGGAGGCCGCACTGGCCACCAATGAATGTAATACAGGGGAGGGAGGGGGGCCGCACTGGCCACCAATGAATGTAATACAGGGGAGGGAGGGGGGTCTGCCCCCTCCTGCCTGGCAGCACCTGATCTCTTACAGGGGGCTATGATACGCACAATTAACCCCTCAGGTGCGGCACCTGAGGGGTTAATTGTGCAGATCACAGCCCCCTGTAAGAGATCGGGTGCTGCCAGGCAGCAGGGGGCAGTCATGTACACAGTTCGTAGTATATTCTAACTTGAAGCATTCCCATCACTATGTGTTAGAATATACTGTCGGATCGGAGTTTTCACGAAGTGAAAACTCAGATCTGAAAAAGCTTTTATGCAGACGGATCTGCGGATCCGTCTGTGTGAAAGTAGCCTATGGACACGGATGCGGATGACAATCTTGTGTGCATCCGTGTTTTTTCACGGACCCAATGACTTGAATGGGTCCATGAACCGTTGTCCCTCAAAAAAATAGGACAGGTCCTATTTTTTTGATGGACAGGAAACTGATCACGGACGCGGATGAACAACGGTGTATTTTCTGAGTTTTCAACGGACCCATTGAAAGTCAATGGGTCCGCAGAAAATCACGGAAAATGGAACAACGGACACGGATGTACACAACGGTCGTGTGCATGAGGCCTAAAGCGATCAACTACCACCAGAATAACTGTCTTTCCTGAAGAATTAGGTAGATCGGTGATAAAGTCCATGGATACATGAATCCATGGTCTGGACGGAATGGGTAACGGAAGTAAAGATCCAGAAGGTCGAGTATGTGTCACCTTGGCACGTGCACAGGTAGTACAGGCTGACACATAGTCCTTCATACACTTACGCCACCCCGGCTACCAGAATCTATGAGATATGAGGTTGGCAGTGGACCTACTCCCAGGATGTCCTGTAAGAACCGTACAATGATGTTCCTCCAACACCTTGTGACGCAATTCTGGTGGCACAAATAGTTTCCCAGAGGGACACGAGTCCGGTAAGTCTCCCTGAGCCTCTAATACCTTCACCTCAAGGTCAGGGTAGAGGGCGGATATCACCACCCCTTTAGACAGTATGGGACTCGGGTTTTCAAAATCACCACCTCCGGGGAAACTACGTGACAAGGCATCCGCCATGACATTCTTAATCCCAGGATGATAGGCGACAGTGAAATTGAATCTGGTGAAAAACAGGGCCCATCTGGCTTGTCTTGGGTTCAGTCGTTTTGCCGACTCCAGATAAGCCTGATTTTTGTGATCACTAAATACCGTGATCGGATGAATCGCCCCTTAAAACCAATGACACCATTCCTCAAAAGCCAATTTAATGGCCAGCAACTCTCTGTTACCCACGTCATAATTTTTCTTCAAGAAAAATGCACATGGATGCCATTTACCAGGTGACGGGCCCTGCGATAAAACTTCTCCTACCCCCACCTCGGATACGTCCACTTCCACAATAAACGGTTGTGACACATCTGGCTGCACCAATATGGGAGCAGAAGAGAAGCATTCCTTAATCACAGAAAAGGCTTGCAATGCCGAATCAGACCATACAGAGACATCTGTCCCTTTCTTAGTAATGTCAGTTAAGGGTTTTACTATTGTCAAATAATTCTTAATACATTTTCGGTAATAGTTGGTGAATCCTAAAAACCGCATAAGAGCCTTAGGATTTTTGGGTCGATCCCAGTCCAATACAGCACGGATTTTCTCAGGATCCATTCAAAAACCCGAAGATGACAGCAGGTAGCCCAAGAACTGCACCTCGTGTACAGCAAAAACACATTTCTCTAATTTTGTGAACAATTTATTATCCCTTAGAATCTGTAACACCTGTCTCACATGATTCTGACGTGTTTCCATGTCAGGAGAATAAATAAGAATGTCATCCAAATACATGACCACAAACCTCCCCACCAGGTGATGAAAGATGTCATTCACAAAATGTTGGAAGACCGCCGGGGCATTGGTCAACACGAAAGGCATGACCAGGTTCTCAAAGTACCCCTCAGGAGTATTAAAAGCCGTCTTCCATTCATCCCCTTCCTTGATCCTAACCAGAATATATGCCCCCCTTAAATCCAACTTGAAGAACACCATGGCACCAATAATCTGGTTAAACAAATCAGGAATCAAAGGAAGAGGGTAAGGATCACGGATAGTAATCTGATTGAGTTCACGAAAATCCAGACATGGCCGAAGACCTCCATCTTTTTTTTTTTTTTACAAAAAAGAACCCTGCAGCCACTGGAGACTTGGAAGGTCTTATGTGCCCTTTCTTCAAACTCTCGGCAATATATTCTCTCATGGCCTGCCTTTCAGGTTCAGAAAGATTATACAACCTAGATTTAGGCAATTTAGCTCCGGGAATAAGATTGACAGGGCAATCATATTCCCGATGTGGAGGTAAATTCTGACATCCACTCTCAGAAAACACATTGGCAAACTCGGATATAAAAGAGGGTACAGCTTTAGTAATAACCCCAGAAAAGGATGTATTGAGACAAATATCTCAATATCAATAGTCCCCCCAATCCAGAATCTGCCTAGCTTGCCAATCGATAGTTGGATTATGCTTAGTAAGCCACGGTAAACCCAGAACCATAGGTGCAGGGAGACCTCCCAAGACAAAACATGAGATAACTTTTTGATGAAAGTCATCCACTCTTAATCTGATTTCATGCAAAACTTGCGACAAACACCTCTGAGTAAGAGGGGCAAAATCAATAGCTAATACGGGAATGTCTTTTTTTAATGTAATTGGTGATAACCCGTGCATGCGGACAAACTGAGCATCAATCAGGTTCACTCCAGCCCCGCTGTCGATAAATTCTTCAATTCCCACAGTTTTTCACTCTAGCGCCACCTTGGCAGTCAGGAGAAAATCGGGTACTACCAGCAAAGGACAAATGCACATTCTCCGACTCCCCACTCACACCTCCGATAGTCAGATGGGATTTAGACATCTCTTTTTGTTTCTCTTTTTGCCGCTGAATGCTTGGACATATATTGACAAAATGTCCCCTTTGACCGCAGAAAAAAAAACATACTCCCTGCTTGCGACTCCCGGAGTCGCTCCCTCTAATTGCATGGGTTCATCCCCAGGTATAAGCTCAGGAGTCTCTTCACCCAAAGAGTCAAAGGAATACGGTACGTTATGTAATAGAACGAGAGTGGGCCCTTAGATCTCTCCCTCAAGCGTCTATCAATACGTACAGCCAAAGACTTAGCGACTTCCAAAGACTCAGGATTCTCATGAAAGGCCAAAGCGTCATTCAGCCTCTCAGATAATCCCTGACAAAACTGGCTATGGCTGGAGCTGGATCGTTCCACTCCGTATCTGTAGCCCATCTCCTAAATTCGGAACAATAGATCTCCACCGAACGCTCTACCTGATGCAGGCCACTTAATTTAGTCTCGGCCAGGGAGGTTCAGTCCGG
Organism: Bufo bufo; assembly: GCF_905171765.1. Lineage (NCBI taxonomy): Eukaryota > Metazoa > Chordata > Amphibia > Anura > Bufonidae > Bufo > Bufo bufo. The sequence goes on from NC_053394.1 coordinate 407,173,981, forward strand.
GTCATCATAGAAGAGACCTAAAGCTCCGAAAAATGCATCTACTGATCGGAGAGACTGTGATCCAGTCGGCAGAGAAAAAGCCCAAGGCTTAGATCGTGAAACTCAAATCCGACAGTATATTCTAACACAGAGGCGTTCCCATAGTGATGGGGACGCTTCAGGTTAGAATATACTAAAAGAACTGTGTACATGACTGCCCCCTGCTGCCTGGCAGGTGCTGCCAGGCAGCAGGGGGCAGACCCCCCTTCCCTGTTTTTAACTCATTGGTGGCCAGTGTGGCCGGCCCCCCCTCCCACCCCTGTAGTTAACTCATTGGTGGCCAGTGGGCCCCCCCTCCCTCCCCTGTAGTCAACTCTTTGTTGTCCAGTGCGGCCGGCCCCCCCTCCCTCCCCTGTAGTTAACTCGTTGGTGGCCAGTGGGCCCTCCCCCCTCCCTCCCCCTCCTAATTAAAATCTCCCCCCCATCATTGGTGGCAGCGGAGAGTACCGATCGGAGCCCCAGTTTAATCGCTGGGGCTCCGATCGGTAACCATGGCAACCAGGACGCTACTGCAGTCCCGGTTGCCATGGTTACTTAGCAATTTGTAGAAGCATTATACTTACCTGCGAGCTGCGATGTCTGTGTCCGGCCGGTAGCTCCTCCTACTGGTAAGTGACAGGTCTGTGCGGCGCATTGCTTAATGATCTGTCACTTACCAGTAGGAGGAGCTCCCGGCCGGACACAGACATCGCAGCTCTCAGGTAAGTATAACGCTTCTACAAATTGCTAAGTAACCATGGCAACCAGGACTGCAGTAGCGTCCTGGTTGCCATGGTTACCGATCGGAGCCCCAGCGATTAAACTGGGGCTCCAATCGGTACTCTCCGCTGCCACCAATGATAGGGGGGAGATTTTAATTAGGAGGGGGAGGGAGGGGAGAGGGCCCACTGGCCACCAACGAGTTAACTACAGGGGAGGGAGGGGGGCCGGCCGCACTGGCCACCAACGAGTTAACTACAGGGGAGGGAGGGGGGCCGGCCGCACTGGCCACCAACGAGTTAACTACAGGGGAGGGAGGGGGGGCCGGCCTCACTGGACAACAAAAGAGTTAACTACAGGGGAGGGAGGGGGGCCCACTGGCCACCAACGAGTTGACTAAAGGGGAGGGAGGGGGGCCGGCCGCACTGGACAACAAAGAGTTAACTACAGGGGAGGGAGGGAGGGGGGGGGGGGGCGGCCGCACTGGCCACCAATGTGTTAACTACAGGGGGGGGGGGCCTGCCCCCTGCTGCCTGGCAGCACCTGCCAGGCAGCAGGGGGCAGTCATGTACACAGTTCTTTTAGTATATTCTAACCTGAAGCGTCCCCATCACCATGGGAATGCCTCTGTGTTAGAATATACTGTCGGATTTGAGTTTTCACAAAGTGAAAACTCAGCTCTGAAAATACTTTTATGCAGACGGATCTTCGGATCCGTCTGTATTAAAGTAACCTACGGCAATGGATCACGGACACGGATGCCAATCTTGTGTGCATCCGTGTTCTTTCACGGACCCATTGACTTGAATGGGTCCGTGAACCGTTGTCCGTCAAAAAAAATAGGACAGGTCATATTTTTTTGACGGACAGGATACACAGATCAGGGTCTCGGCTGCAAAACGGTTCATTTTCCGATTTTTCCACGGACCCATTGAAAGTCAATGGGTCCGCGAAAAAAAACGGAAAACGGCACAACGGCCACGGATGCACACAACGGTCGTGTGCATGAGGCCTTAGTTAGAGACTCATTCGATTCTTTGAGTTAAAAGAACCGTGAGTCAGACTCTAGAACAGGTTACACTGAGGCTGTGGCTGATGCTTTTGTTGCAGCAGTGATCAGATTAAGGGACAGGAGCAGAGAGATAAAAGTGACAGATGACACAGTTTAGATTACAGGTTGAATTAACCCTTTAGGATCAAATTGGCTTCTCAAGGAGATATATATGTTAAAGGCACCCCTTCTTCTGTCTCATTCAGTAGCTATATAACTAAGGGTACTTTCACACTTGCGGCAGGACGGATCCGGCAGGCTGTTCACCCTGTCGGATACATCCTTCCACTGTTTCGCCGGACCACCGCTCCGTCCCCATTAACTATAATGGGGGCAGAGCTCTGGCGCACCACGGCAGTGCATGGTGAAAGGCCGCCGGACTAAAAGTACTGCATGTCCAACTTTTTAGTCCGGCGGCCTCTCACCGCAAACTGCCGTGCTGTGCCGGAGCTCCACCCCCGTCCCCATTATAGTCAATAGGGTCCGGGGACGGAGCGGCGGTATATGTAACATGGTATACAGCATTATTGGGGGGCTCTATGGAAAAGTGTGGGGGGGAGCACTATGGGGCCCCTGTAGCTGTCCGGTCAGTGCAGCGATAACATCCATGGCTGAACTGATACAGACAACAAAATTACAGTTATTTGGCGGTTTATAATGCCACGATCAGTGTGGGGGAAAACTCCACACTAAACACAGGAGGGAAGGGGAACAGTAACTGGGCCTGGAAACGAGGGAAGGAACAGGTCACCTCCTAAACAACCCTAATCCGGGCCCTGACTACCTATCAATATGAATAGACCTTGAAGGTAGGAATATTCCTAGGCTCTTATATCTCTATAAGGCCCTGGAATGAGGTTAGGACCATAGACAACCCATTCCTCCCCAGATGGACGAATGGAAGTCTCTGTCTCAGGGCCAGGTACAAACAACAGGGAATATAACAAACACAAAACAATAAGAAAGGACAAGACTTAACTAATAGTATATAACTGGCAACTTCAGAAGCAGCACAGAGTACAACCGACCAGTTAGTTAGAAGACAGGAAGAAAATCTATAAACCGCACCTCCAAGAGTGAGAAGCGGCTACTTATGGGAAAGGTAAATTACCAACAAGCAACACCTGAAGCAAGGTGTGTGGCATTCACCAAAACACAGACACAATAAGATCCACAGTGAACTTGTCAATTTAACCCACGAGTTGCCAGTCTCTCCGATCTCCTGATACCTGCCACGGGAACGTCCGTGACAGATGCCCAAAAATGACCGGACAGCAGGAGGTATCTGACCCAAATATCTGCAGGTCTCCTGTATAAATCCGATCTATTGAAAAAATACAGCACCCCTTGAAAATTCAAAAAGAGGGTGGGAGCACGCCCCAATAGGAGCTAAGTCCACAATAGCATGTTTGATGAAGGCTCAAAGGAGTATTCCAGTAGATACACGTTATCCCCTGTCCACAGGATAGGGAATAACTACCACTGGGACCCCCACCGATCACAAGAACAAGGGCATCATACCCCCAGAAAGTCCCTTACTGCTCCCCTAAAATGAAAGGCGCGACCGCTCCATTCATTTCTTTTTTAAATCAAATCTTTTTTATTGTTATCATTTTCATATATACAGGTGAAACTCCAAAAATTTGAATATCGTGCAAAAGTCCATTTATTTCAGTAATGCAAATTAAAAGGAAATGCATTAATGCAGCTTAAAATTAGAATTTTGTGAAAAGGTTCAATATTCTAAGCTCAAAGTGTCACACTCTAGTCAGCTAATTAATCCATACCCCCTGAGCAAAGGGGACCTCAAAATTGTGACTTTGGGGTTTAATAGGCTATAAGCCATAATCAACCAAATTATAACATATAAAGGCTTGAAATATCTCGCTTTGCATGTAATGAGTCTATCTCATATGTTAGTTTCACCTTTTAAGTTGCATTACAGAAATAAATGAATTTTGCACGATATTCTAATTTTTCGAGTTTCACCTGTAGTACTTAGACATAAATAGTACAAATATATGCCTTAGTAAATCAGAGGTATACAAACCAGGTTCGGGTATCCGATAACACACATTTAAAAAAAATAATAATAATTGTACATTTACATACAAATGTAGTCGAACCTTAATCCCCCCCCCCCCCCCGCCCCTTTGAACCGCACCTAATATAGTAATTAAACCTTTATCATTCTCTTATCTTACTGTACCAGTGGTTGTAACAATAAAAGTTTATGTCTTTGTTGACAACCGTGTTATGTTTTTCCCCCCTTTCCTCTATACTTCTTATATTAAAATTTTATTTCTCTCACTCATAAGCAGAAGGCACCTAGACGGTAACCCTGGCGTTGAAATCCACAGCCCCCAGATAGATTCAAATTTCTTAATGGCATCTCTCTTGATATACAGTTGCAAGAAAAAGTATGTGAACCCTTTGGAATGATATGGATTTCTGCACAAATTGGTCATAAAATGTGATCTGATCTTCATCTAAGTCACAACAAGAGACAATCACAGTCTGCTTAAAGTAATAACACACAAAGAGTTAAATGTTACCATGTTTTTATTGAACACACCATCTAAACATTCACAGTGCAGGTGGAAAAAGTATGTGAACCCTTGGATTTAATAACTGGTTGAACCTCCTTTGGCAGCAATAACTTCAACCAAACGTTTCCTGTAGTTGCAGATCAGACGTGCACAACGGTCAGGAGTAATTCTTGACCATTCCTCTTTACTGAACTGTTTCAGTTCAGCAATATTCTTGGGATGTCTGGTTTGAAACGCTTTCTTGAGGTCATGCCACAGCATCTCAATCGGGTTGAGGTCAGGACTCTGACTGGGCCACTCCAGAAGGCGGATTTTCTTCTGTTTAAGCCGTTCTGTTGTTGATTTACTTCTATGCTTTGGGTCGTTGTCCTGTTGCAACACCCATCTTCTCTTGAGCTTCAGGTGGTGGACAATTGGCCTTAAGTTCTCCTACAAAATGTCTTGATAAACTTGGGAATTCATTTTTCCTTTGATGATAGCAATCCGTCCAGGCCCTGACGCAGCAAAGCAGCCCCAAACCATGATGCCACCACCACCATACTTCCCAGTTGGGATGAGGTTTTGATGTTGGTGTGCTGTGCCTCTTTTTCTCCACACATAGTGTTGTGTGTTTCTTCCAAACAACTCAACTTTGGTTTCATCTGTCCACAGAATATTTTGCCAGTACTGCTGTGGAACATCCAGGTGCTCTTGTGTAAACTGTAAACGTGCAGCAATGTTTTTTTTTGGACAGCAGTGGCTTCCTCTGTGGTATCCTCCCATGAAATCCATTCTTGTTTAGTGTTTTACGTATCGTAGATTCGCATATGTTAGCATATGCCAGAGACTTCTGTAAGTCTTTAGCTGACACTCTAGGATTCTTCTTCACCTCATTGAGCAGTCTGCGCTGTGCTCTTGCAGTCATCTTTACAGGACGGCCACTCCTAGGGAGAGTAACAGCAGTGCTGAACTTTCTCCATTTATAGACAATTTGTCTTACCTTCAACAATTCTTAATCGTAGGTCTTCTGAGAGCTCTTTTGTGCGAGGCATCATTCACATCAGGCAATGCTCCTTGTGAAAAGCAAACCCAGAACTGGTGTGTGTTTTTTATAGGGCAGGGCAGCTGTAACCAACACCTCCAATCTCATCTCATTGATTGGACTCCAGTTGGCTGACACCTCACTCCAATTAGCTTTTCGAGATGTCATTAGTCTAGGGGTTCACATACTTTTTCCACCTGCACTGTGAATGTTTACATGGTGTGTTCAATAAAAACATGGTAACATGTAATTCTTTGTGTGTTATTAGTTTAAGCAGACTGTGATTGTCTATTGTTGTGACTTAGATGAAGATCAGATCACATTTTATGATCAATTTGTGCAGAAATCCATATCATTCCAAAGGGTTCACATACTTTTTCTTGCAACTGTATATTCCTCTCTCCATCTCTATTAAAGTGTTCATACGGGCAATAAACTCCACCTTTGTAGACACTTCAGTACTAATCCAATATTTTGCAATCAGTTTTCTGGCAATATATAGTAATCTACCAATACCAATAGCTACTCCCTCCACTACTTCATCTTGTAGGAGGCCCAAAATACAAACTAAAAGGACTATCCTGGAGTCTAATACTATACACTTCAAGGATTATATCTAAAACATCACGCCAAAAAGGGCCCCACGCCATACACTCCCAGAACATATGTATGATATGTGCGTCATGAGTACCACATTTGGGGCATTGAGAAGTGTCTGGCAGTCCCACCTTATGAAGAAACATGGGTGTCCTATATACTCTATGTACTAAATAAAGTTGTGATAATCTTTGAGGTTCACAGAGTGATAACCTAGGGCCGTTCTGCACCCCATGCACCCTTAACTTTTGTGGCCTATAAGAAATTTTTATCCCCAGGTATTTAAAGGACGTATCCACACGCAGGGGCAGTATTTTATCCCTTATATCCTGCGATATAGGGTCTATGGGTAACATAACAGATTTATCCCAGTTGATAGAGAGTCCTAAATATCCGCCTCATCACATATGGTACAGAGTTTGAGATAGTCAAGAAACAGCAACATGTCGTCGGCGTACAGTGCGATTTTTTCTTCTATATTCCCGGGGAACATATGTCGCTATTATTAGCACCGTCACCTGGAATATTGTACATTTCAAGCAGACATATCTGCCATATTGATTTATATTAGAATCAGAGCAACTAAATGTAATCTGCTTGTGTATTACCACACTGACCCCCCTAGTGTGACTGGAGTACACTCAGTGGTATGCCTGGCCTATACATGCTCTTTTCATAACTGCCATGGACTCCTTGGTCAAGGGAGTCTCCGAAAGACAAAAAATGGCCGGTTGAAATTGTTTCAGCGAGTCGAATATTGCATATCTTTTAGAGGCGTCACCAGTTCGCATGCGAACACATGCGGGCTGCCATCTTTTCTCACAAGTCCGGCGAGGCACAGGTAAGCCCTTACCTGTGCCTGTGCGCGAGCCGGCCTGAAAACAAGTGCGGTCACCGGGAGCAGGCAGTTCTGAGAACAGCCACCGGGGGCCTTCATCGGGCTGTACTCAGGACTGCCTGCTCCCGGTGACCGCATTTGTTTTCAGGCCGGCTCGCGCACAGGCACAGGTAAGGGCTTACCTGTGCCTCGCCGGACTTGTGAAAAAAGATGGCAGCCCGCATATGTTCGCGGGCGAACAATGCGAACTGGCCATCACTGGTCACCAAGACCCCGTACATTCCAAGCTATCACATTAACCCCCAAAATGGTGTGCAAAGGGCTACTTTATCAGACCATCTGGTACTAAAGAGATATACATATTGGTTTCGGTGCGGTTCCCCTAAACTGACAAGTAAAACATTCCAACATGAACTCATACCCCTAATAACACAGGGATTAAAACAGTGAGGTTAAAACAATACCCAGGTACCGTGGGCAACGTGAGCTAATACTCTAATAAAACAATTGACCAATAAACATGTAGATCAACAGTTCCATCTTCCAGCCTGTTGCTCTCCCAGACATGCATCCCTGCCATATAACTTAGTGCAATAACAATGTAATAAAGATAGAATTGTATGCTTCCCTAAAAGGTGTAGAACCCTGAGATACAGGAAACTAACTTTAGAGTCTCAGATGTCCCTATCCCACTTCCCCTCCCTCCATCCCACGACTAGGGGTAGATAGTCTAAAAGATACATATCGTCGCATGTCATTCCATGCTTGACGGACAAAGAGCAATTATGAGTGTTCTCTACCGCATGGATTCAACCAGTGGATGTTGCAGGATCCGCTGACAGATGTGAGGAGTCCAGCCATTGGGCCGCCGCACCCGGCGTTTCAAAGATATGCACTTTTCCTTCTGCCACTACCCTCAATTTAGATGGCTACAGCATGGAATATATTATTTGCTTCTCTCGCAGCCAGGGTTTCACCTCCGTGGAAAATTCTGGGAATATCAGGAGGTCCTCATGGGTTCTCGCTTTCCTCAGGATGGTGTCTCTATCCTTGAAATGTAGTAGTTTAAGTAGAGGCTTAAGTCTTGGAGGGTCACCTGGTGGAGGAGCTCTGAATGGCACTCTGTGAGCACGTTCTATAGCAAACATGGAGGATAGAGAATCTGATCCAAATCTATTTTCTAGATCATCTGCTTTAGCCAACAAACATGAGACGTCTCGAGTGATTATCCCCAACAGCTAACACGGTCTTCCACCACCTTAATTGTTTCAGAGACTTTCTTCATATCATGTCTGAGGAAGGACACATTTTCACTTAGATTCCCCACTTGCACGTTGAGGGACGTTAGCGTGGAGCTGCGGTTATTAACTGCTTTCAAGACATCTGAGATGGTGGGCTCTGGTAATGACCTTTGAGGCTCAGTGCAGATGCTTCTGCCATGTCGGTGTCCTCTCCTTCCTCCTGAGCAGTCGGGTCTTGCGAGCTTGCCGCGATGGGGGAGTTCACCCAGTGTACAGTGCCACCCCCCCTGTGTATGCTCCGCGGCGGTCGCTATGTCCCTGCTTGCAGCCAAGGTACAAGTGGGTTCCACACAGGCGAACTGTTCTAGTCGCGCCGCCACCTCTGCAGCTCTCACTCCCGCTCCCCCGCTTACTTGTTTCCCCGCGTGTCGCGGGCCCGCTCTCCTTTACCTCCTTCTCCTATTTGCTGTGGCGGGTCATTTCCGCTGAGGTCCGGGTACTGTGTGGATCGCTTCAGGGAGCTTTTTGTTAGTTTTATGCAGGGATATCAGGATTTTTTTGCGGATTCCTGTCTGGGAGAGCGCTCTGCTGCGTCCTCTCACATGCCGCGCTAGGCCACACCCCCAGCTCCATTAATTTCTATGGGTATTCCGGAGATAGGTGATCGCTTTCCTCCAGATCTCGGGAACTCCCATAGAAATGAATGGCGAGGCCGCGCACATGTGCGACCGGTCTCTACTGTCATTTAAAGGGGAGAAGCAAGAGGATTGCAGGGGTACGAGACCCCCATTCTCATTAGCTTGCACCTACAGGAATACCCCTTTGAGTGTAGCCTAAATGTTGCATTTACTTGGATTGACGTCATATGGATTAAAAGACCACAGCTTGTTTTAACCACTGCAAGTGCGGGTGCTGCCGTAGATTTCTGGCTTCATTTACACCAGGAAACTATAAATTTATCGGAGCTGCTGGCCACACCGCCATCCCTGCCCTTGTCATACAACCTTTAAGAAAAGTGGTGAGGACGGTGAAAAATGGGGAGATGCGACAACTTTTTATAAAGTTGCAGTTGTGACTTTTTAACACCACTTTCCAGGCGCAAAGTAGGTGGTAAATCTTCCCCTATGTTTATCATCAAACTGGGGAAGTATGTACCCACTAAAGCCACCAAACTGCGAGGGTGCCAGTACTATAAGAGGTGTTGGGAGACAGATCCAGAACCTGACGGTTATATTATGAGAACTGTGAGGGTTGTGCCAGAACAAAACAGTTTAGGACAGGTCAGGAGAAGTGATAAAAAAGGGAGAATTTGGTGCCAGTGATAGTGTGTGAGGTTAGACCACGTGAGGTGCCTAAGGTGAGTGCTGGTGGGGCTGTAGACAGATACAGATGGAAAGCCTAAGTAAAGTGGTGCAGCTATGAGACTGCCGGTTAGCCAAAGGACAAAGACTAGAGGGTCCAAAATGCCTGAACGGTGCTTCACAGAGTCATGGCCCTGGGAAAGATGACAGATATCAGTTGCCCTACTCTTCTGCAACCACAAAAGATCTACAGCAGTTGACAGAGGAGGCCATCTTAAAACTCTCCATGGGCAGAACATTTTGAGAAGATCCAGACAAAATGTAATGTCTATGGTCAGCTGTAATCCTGCCATCTCCACCTTTCTCATCATACAAGGATAAACCATATTATACTGGTGGATAAAACAAGACTGAACAAAAGATCTTCACACATTTCATGAGACTTATCTCCATCTACCTGATCATCCTGTGGGACATTGTGATGTTCTTCTGAACCATCCTGTGGAAGAAGAGGACTGGGGACATCTCTCCGATGCTCTTCTCTCTTCCTTAACTGTAGGAAACACATCCAGTGACTGAATTCATTCCTTACATACAGATAACGAGAGGACGTGTGTATTTAGTCATGTCTATTACCTGGTGGTGTGAGGGGCCGGTGATCCTCCATCATTAGTCCTTGTACAGATCCACGTGTCCTTCTAAATACTCCCACTCCTCCATGGAGAAATAGACGGTGACATCCTGACACCTTATAGGAACCTGACAACACAATGATACAGTCATCACCCAGATCCCTTCATAGCGTTCCTGTATAATGTCCCAGCATTCCCAGCAGTGTCACCTCTCCAGTCAGCAGCTCAATCATCTTGTTGTGAGCTCTAGGATCTTCTCTCTATTGATTTCCTCATGTATCAGGGGGTGAGGTAGAGGCTCCATGATTGGGCTCAGGGTTCTTCCCCATCCTTCAGACACAGGGTCCTCACAGCGCTCACTAGAGGTCTTCTTCACTACTGTGAATCCTGGTTATGGAGAGACTCAGTAATAAATATCACTCCATACATCTCAGAGTCCCTCACCTCTCCAGTCATGTCCATCTGTTAGTAACATAGATAAGTTGATGTAATGTGACATCATCCGAATCTCTCACCTCTCCAGTAAGCCGGAAGAGGATCTCTAGGGTGAGATTTATTATACTCTCCGCCATCTTGTCCCTGTCCATCCTTGATGGTCAATCAGAAGAAGAATATTATACAGAAGATATCCACTGAGCGGATCCTATATTGTAGGGACCTGAATGGAGAGAAGATGAGACAGGAAGTCAGGGACCAGCACTATGATAGTGGAGGAGACAGGACACAGGAGGCCGGGGACCAGCACTATGATGGTGGAGGAGACAGGACACAGGAGGCCGGGGACCAGCACTATGATGGTGGAGGAGGCAGGACACAGGAGGCCGGGGACCAGCACTATGATGGTGGAGGAGACAGAACACAGGAGGTCGGGGACCAGCACTATGATGGTGGAGGAGACAGGACACAGGAGACCAGGGACCAGCACTATCATGGTGGAGGAGGCAGGACACAGGAGGCCGGGGACCAGCACTATGATGGTGGAGGAGACAGAACACAGGAGGTCGGGGGACCAGCACTATGATGGTGGAGGAGACAGAACACAGGAGGTCGGGGACCAGCACTATGATGGTGGAGGAGACAGGACACAGGAGACCAGGGACCAGCACTATGATGGAGGAGGAGACAGAACACAGGAGGTCGGGACCAGCACTATGATGGTGGAGGAGGCAGGACACAGGAGGCCGGGGACCAGCACTATGATGGTGGAGGAGGCAGAACAGGAGGCCGGGGACCAGCACTATGATAGTGGAGGAGGCAGGACACAGGAGGCCGGGGACCAGCACTATGATGGTGGAGGAGACAGGAAGTCAGGGACCAGCACTATGATAGTGGAGGAGACAGGACACAGGAGGTCAGGGACCAGCACTATGATGGTGGAGGAGACAGGACACAGGAGGTCGGGACCAGCACTATGATGGTGGAGGAGACAGGACACAGGAGGTCGGAGACCAGCACTATGATAGTGGAGGAGGCAGGACACAGGAGGCCAGGGACCAGCACTATGATGGAGGAGGAGACAGAACACAGGAGGTCGGGGACCAGCACTATGATGGTGGAGGAGACAGGACACAGGAGCCGGGGACCAGCACTATGATGGTGGAGGAGACAGGACACAGGAGGCCGGGGACCAGCACTATGATAGTGGAGGAGGCAGGACACAGGAGGCCGGGGACCAGCACTATGATGGTGAAGGAGACAGGACACAGAGGTTGGGGACCAGCACTATGATGGTGGAGGAAGACAGGACACAGGAGGCTGAGGACCAGCACTATGATGGTGGAGGAGGCAGGACACAGGAGGTCAGGGACCAGCACTATGATGGTGGAGGAGACAGGACACAGGAGGTCGGGGACCAGCACTATGATGGTGGAGGAGACAGGACACAGGAGGTCGGGGACTAGCACTATGATGGTGGAGGAGACAGGACACAGGAGGTCGGGGACCAGCACTATGATGGTGGAGGAGGCAGGACACAGGAGGCTGAGGACCAGCACTATGATGGTGGAGGAGACAGGACACAGGAGGTCGGGGACCAGCACTATGATGGTGGAGGAGACAGGACACAGGAGGCCAGGGACCAGCACTATGATGGTGGAGGAGACAGAACACAGGAGGTCGGGGACCAGCACTATGATGGTGGAGGAGACAGAAACACAGGAGGTCGGGGGACCAGCACTATTATGGTGGAGGAGACAGGACACAGGAGGCCGGGGACCAGCACTATGATAGTGGAGGAGGCAGGACACAGGAGGCCGGGGACCAGCACTATGATGGTGAAGGAGACAGGACACAGGAGACCAGGGACCAGCACTATGATGGTGGAGAGGCAGGACACAGGAGGCCGGGGACCAGCACTATGATGGTGGAGGAGACAGAACACAGGAGGTCGGGGACCAGCACTATGATGGTGGAGGAGGCAGGACACAGGAGGTCGGGGACCAGCACTATGATGGTGGAGGAGACAGGACACAGGATGTCGGGACCAGCACTATGATGGTGGAGGAGGCAGGACACAGGAGGCCGGGGACCCAGCACTATGATAGTGGAGGAGGCAGGACACAGGAGGCCGGGGACCAGCACTATGATGGTGAAGGAGACAGGACACAGGAGACCAGGGACCAGCACTATGATGGTGGAGGAGGCAGGAACACAGGAGGCCGGGGACCAGCACTATGATGGTGGAGGAGACAGAACACAGGAGGTCGGGGGACCAGCACTATGATGGTGGAGGAGGCAGGACACAGGAGGTCGGGGACCAGCACTATGATGGTGGAGGAGACAGACACAGGATGTCGGGACCAGCACTATGATGGTGGAGGGGACAGGACAGGAGCAGGGGCCCCTTCTATGATGGTGGAGGAGGCAGGAGCAGGGGCCCCTTCTATGATTCCATCACACAGGATAGAGGTCCTTCTACTATACAGCAGATAAATAATGGCTGCAGAGCAGGAGAAAAGTCCTTCCAGTACCAGTATACAACCCACGTCCCATCACTTATCACAACCCCTAGGAGTAAAAGGGTTAATCCTTCTCGCTACCAGCGCCATACATGTACGGCCCTGGAGCCATGGGTAAACATGGCGCCCACTTGCGCATGCAGCGGGCGCAATGTCTCCGCTGTTTCAAACAGCAGAGACCTGCCGCTAATGACCGTGACTGGCAGTAATGCTGATTGCGGTCATTAAAGCCTTTAGATTGAGTGATTAAGTGTGATCACAGCATCTAAAAGCTTCCGGGCTTCTTAGGCTACTTTCACACCAGCGTTAATATTTTCCGGTACTGAGATCCGTCATAGGGTCTGAATACCAGAAAAAAACACGCTTCTGTTCTATCCCCATTCATTGTCAATGACTGAACAGAATGGAGCGCTCCAAAATGCATTCCGTTCTGATACCGGAGAGCAAACCGCAGCGTGCTACAATTTCCATTCCGTCCTGGGATTGCAGAGCAAAACGAATCCATCATGACCCACAATGCAAGTCAATGGGGACGGATCCGTTTTCTCTGACACAATAGAAAAGCAGATCCGTCCCCCATTCACTTTCAATGGAGTTCATGACGGATCCGTCTTGGCGATGTAAAGATAATACAACCGGATCCGTTCATGACTGATGCATGCGGTTGTATTATCAGTAATGGAAGCGGTTTTGCTGAAACCTGCTGGATCCAAGAAAACCACTAATGTGAAAGTAGCCTTACCAGCATCCTCTGCGGCCAATGAGGAGGCCAGTAACTGACTTCAATACGCTGGGTCTCTCTGAAGAGACCCAGGGTATTGGAAGCAGCAATTCTAATTTTGTCCAGAAGGTGACAGGACAACATAAGAAATGAGCGATTCTAGTACCAATGAGATATATAAGAAACATAATGGTACAAAATTAAAGAAAAAATATACAGTCTTGTAGCTTCAAAGACGAGCTACAAAACCATAAAAAAGTAAAAATATATATAAAAAAATAAAAAATATATGAAAGTATAAATCACCCCTCCTTCCGTAGAATAAAAAAATAAATACCTAATAACAAAAAATACAAACATCATAGGTATCACCGCGTCCAAAAAACACCCGTACTATTAAAATATAAAAAAAAAATTCCAATACGGCGATTGGCGCAACAAAAAAAATGTGTCAAAATGGCCAGTTCACCATTTTTTTCATCGCTTCTCCTACCCAAATTTTTTTATAAAATGTGATTAAAAAGTCACACTGCATTGTCCTGCCAAAAAATAAGCTGCTCAATAGATATCACTATAAAAAAGTTATGGGGGTCAGAATTCGTGATTTAAAAAAAAAAAAATTCTCAAAGTTTACATTTATTTTTACACTATTTAGACATAAAAAAAAACTATACATATACGTATCATTGTATCGTACCGACCCAGAGAATGAAGGGCACAGGTCAGTTTTGCCACAAAGGGAACGCCGTAGGGACAACACCCATAAAACGGTGGAAGAACTGCTTTACTTTTTTTTTTACCGCTTCCCACTAAATGGTGGCGCCAGAAAGTACAACTTGTCCCTCTTTTTGATCTGGGGAATGAATGTGCATTCATACATTTACTAAATTGCTCCTTACTAAACTATCTGTATGGTTTCTACCGGTATATTAGACCAAAACTTCATCATTTTGTGCAATCTGGACCTAAAATTATCCATAATCCGATGATTTACGAGCTAATATATAAATGGATATTGACGCGCAAGAAAAACCAATGTCCCCGGGGCTCCACATGCTGTAAATAAAGGAACTTACACTCACCTAACTGTCCCCGACTGCTGGCAGGGTGAGTAAGTCTGCTTTGGGCGGAGTTAGAGGCGTGGCCTGGCATTAAAATAATTGATGCGATGCACGCCGTACATATTGTCCCTCTTTGCAATTTTCAAAAGTTGGTAGGTAGGAAGAAGTATGGGGGAGGGGGAGACAAGTGGGCTAAAGGACCTTTCATGATGTCATGGACTATGCGTCCATGTGTGGGAGGAGTCAAGCTCTAGGCTGTGATGCTGAAGGAGTTAAAGGGACCTGTGGTGATGTCATGCCCATGTGATCACGTGTGGGAGGAGTCAAGCTCTAGGCTGTGATGCTGAAGGAGTGAAAGGACCTGTGGTGATGTCATGCCCATGTGATCACATGTGGGAGGAGTCAGGGTCCAGGCTGTGATTCGGTAAAGGGGCTTTTATGATGTCATTACATGTGATCATGTGTGGGAGGAGTCTGGCTCCAGCCTGTGCGGCAAGAGGAGTTAAAGGACCTGTGGTGATGTCCTGACCATGGTGAACATGTGTGGAGGAGTCAAACTCCTGGTTGTGGTTGCCTAGATGATAAAGATATGTCCTTCATTAGTGGAAGAAAAGCACAGCTCTTGCACTGTACATTATACACACAGCTCTGCACTGTACATTATACACACAGCTCTGCACTGTACATTATACACACAGCTCTGCACCGTACATTATACACACAGCTCTGCACCGTACATTATACACACACAGCTCTGCACTGTACATTATACACACACAGCTCTGCACTGTACATTATACACACACAGCTCTGCACTGTACATTATACACACAGCTCTGCACTGTACATTATACACACAGCTCTGCACCGTACATTATACACACACAGCTCTGCACTGTACATTATACACACACAGCTCTGCACTGTACATTATACACACACAGCTCTGCACTGTACATTATACACACAGCTCTGCACTGTACATTATACACACAGCTCTGCACTGTACATTATACACACAGCTCTGCACTGTACATATACACACAGCTCTGCACTGTACATTATACACACAGCTCTGCACTGTACATTATACACACAGCTCTGCACTGTACATTATACACACAGCTCTGCACTGTACATTATACACACAGCTCTGCACTGTACATTATACACACAGCTCTGCACTGTACATTATACACACAGCTCTGCACTGTACATTATACACACAGCTCTGCACTGTACATTATACACACAGCTCTGCACTGTACATTATACACACAGCACTGTACATATATACACAGCCTCTGCACTGTACATTATACACACAGCTCTGCACTGTACATTATACACACAGCTCTGCACCGTACATTATACACACACAGCTCTGCACCGTACATTATACACACAGCTCTGCACTGTACATTATACACACAGCTCTGCACCGTACATTATACACACAGCTCTGCACTGTACATTATACACACAGCTCTGCACTGTACATTATACACACAGCTCTGCACTGTACATTATACACACAGCTCTGCACTGTACATTATACCACACAGCTCTGCACTGTACATTATACACACAGCTCTGCACTGTACATTATACACACAACGCTCTGCACTGTACATTATACACACAACGCTCTGCACTGTACATTATACACACAGCTCTGCACTGTACATTATACACACAGCTCTGCACTGTACATTATACACACAGCTCTGCACTGTACATTATACACACAGCTCTGCACTGTACATTATACACACAGCTCTGCACTGTACATTATACACACAGCTCTGCGCTGTACATTATACACACACAGCTCTGCGCTGTTACATTAATACACACAGCTCTGCACTGTACTTTATACACACAGCTCTGCACTGTACATTATACACACAGCTCTGCACTGTACATTATACACACAGCTCTGCACTGTACATTATACACACAGCTCTGCACTGTACATTACACACACACAGCTCTGCACTGTACATTATACACACACAGCTCTGCACTGTACATTATACACACAGCTCTGCACTGTACATTATACACACAGCTCTGCACTGTACATTATACACACACAGCTCTGCACTGTACATTATACACACACAGCTCTGCACTGTACATTATACACACACAGCTTTGCACTGTACATTATACACACACAGCTCTGCACTGTACATTATACACACACAGCTCTGCACTGTACATTATACACACACAGCTCTGCACATTATACACACACAGCTCTGCACATTATACACACACAGCTCTGCTCCGTACATTATACACACAGCTCTGCACTGTACATTATATTCACAGCTCTGCACTGTACATTATACACACACAGCTCTGCACTGTACATTATACACACAGCTCTGCACTGTACATTATACACACACAGCTCTGCACTGTACATTATACACACACAGCTCTGCACTGTACATTATACACACACAGCTCTGCACCGTACATTATACACACACAGCTCTGCACTGTACATTATACACACACAGCTCTGCACCGTACATTATACACACACAGCTCTGCACCGTACATTATACACACACAGCTCTGCACCGTACATTATACACACACAGCTCTGCACCGTACATTATACACACACAGCTCTGCACCGTACATTATACACACAGCTCTGCACCGTACATTATACACACAGCTCTGCACCGTACTTATACACACACCCCTCTGCATCGTACATTATACACACAGCTCTGCACTGTACATTATACACACACAGCTCTGCACTGTACATTATACACACACAGCTCTGCACTGTACATTATACACACAGCTCTGCACTGTACATTATACACACACAGCTCTGCACTGTACATTATACACACACAGCTCTGCACTGTACATTATACACACACAGCTCTGCACTGTACATTATACACACACAGCTCTGCACTGTACATTATACACACACAGCTCTACACTGTACATTATACACACAGCTCTACACTGTACATTATACACACAGCTCTGCACTGTACATTATACACACAGCTCTGCACTGTACATTATACACACACAGCTCTGCACTGTACATATACACACACAGCTCTGCACTGTACATTATACACACACAGCTCTGCCACTGTTCATTATACACACAGCTCTGCACTGTACATTATACACACAGCTCTGCACTGTACATTATACACACACCGCTACACTGTACATTACACACACAGCTCTACACTGTACATTATACACACAGCTCTGCACTGTACATTATACACACAGCTCTGCACTGTACATTATACACACACAGCTCTGCTCTGTACATTATACACACAGCTCTGCACTGTACATATACACACAGCTCTGCACTGTACATTATACACACACAGCTCTGCACTGTACATTATACACACAGCTCTGCACTGTGCATTATACACACACAGCTCTGCACTGTACATTATACACACAGCTCTGCACTGTACATTATACACCACAGCTCTGCACTGTACATTATACACACAGCTCTACACTGTACATTATACACACAGCTCTGCACTGTACTTTATACACACAGCTCTGCACTGTACATTATACACACACAGCTCTGCACTGTACATTATACACACACAGCTCTGCACTGTACATTATACACACACAGCTCTACACTGTACATTATACACACACAGCTCTACACTATACATTACACACACATCTCTACACTGTACATTATACACACACAGCTCTGCACTGTACATTATACACACAGCTCTGCACTGTACATTATACACACAGCTCTGCACTGTACATTATACACACAGCTCTGCACTGTACATTATACACACACAGCTCTGCACTGTACATTATACACACAGCTCTGCACTGTACATTATACACACAGCTCTGCACTGTACATTATACACACAGCTCTGCACTGTACATTATACACACAGCTCTGCACTGTACATTATACACACAGCTCTGCACTGTACATTATACACACACAGCTCTACACTGTACATTATACACACAGCTCTGCACTGTACATTATACACACAGCTCTGCACTGTACATTATACACACACAGCTCTGCACTGTACATTATACACACAGCTCTGCACTGTACATTATACACACAGCTCTGCACTGTACATTATACACACACAGCTCTGCACTGTACATTATACACACAGCTCTGCACTGTACATTACACACACACAGCTCTGCACTGTACATTATACACACAGCTCTGCACTGTACATATACACACAGCTCTGCACTGTACATATACACACACAGCTCTGCACTGTACATTATACACACAGCTCTGCACTGTACATTATACACACACAGCTCTGCACTGTACATTATACACACACAGCTCTGCACTGTACATTATACACACAGCTCTGCACTGTACATTATACACACACAGCTCTGCACTGTACATTATACACACACAGCTCTGCACTGTACATTATACACACAGCTCTGCACTGTACATTATACACACAGCTCTGCACTGTACATTATACACACAGCTCCTGCACTGTACATTATACACACAGCTCTACACTGTACATTATACGCTTCTATCGTCGTCAGCTCTGGAACTGGTGATGCCGCTGATCCTGTAGGTGCAGATGTAAAAGGCGTAAAATATTTATCAGACCTACGTCAAGCTCGGCTCCACTAGCTCTGTGCCAGCAACTCCCATATGGTGTTTTTTCTCCACAAGGCTGGCACACAAAACCACAGCCGTGTGCAAGATCTGCAGAATTACAATAAGCCGTGGGCGTTCCAGCACAAACATACTCTACTTACAAAAAGTTTGGGATATTTGTCTTGTGGGTGAAATTTCAGGATGAACCTACAATGCCCTCTAACCTTTACAGGTGAGCTTAATGTGACCTTCTCTAAACTTCTGAATTCACATGTCCATCTGTTCAATGGTTTTGCACAACTTGCTGTTCTCTAACAAGGAGCGAAATTCACAACAGGTGTTTGATCCATGAATCGCCACTAAATTTCCTAGTTCAATTAGAATTGGTATTTAATTAACCCCTTAAGGACACAGCCTTATTTCACCTTAAGGACATTTTTTGCAAATCTGACCAGTGTCACTTTAAGTGCTGATAACTTTAAAACCGCTTTGACTTATCCAGGCCGTTCTGAGATTGTTTTTTCGTCACATATTGTACTTCATGACACTGGTAAAATGAAGTAAAAAAATAAATAAATTTTTGCATAAAAAAATACCTAATTTACCAATAAACTTGGAAAAATCTGCAAATTTCAAAGTTTCAGTTTCTCTACTTCTGTAATACATAGTAATACCCCCAAAAATTGTGATGACTTTACATTCCCATATGTCTACTTCATGTTTGAATTATTTTGGGAATGATATTTTATTTTTTGGGGATGTTACAAGGTTTAGAAGTTTAGAAGCAAATCTTGAAATTTTCAGAAATTTACAAAAAAAACAATTTTTAGGGATCAGTTCAGGTCTGAAGTCACTTTGCGAGGCTTACATAATAGAAACCACCCAAAATATTCCATTCCGTACAGACCGCGGAATGGAAAGGGTTAAAAAACGGCTGACATCACATCACAGATGTCAGCCGTTTATACCAGGCAATGTGCTGACACCCTGGTAAACCCACTAGACGCCAACGATTATTCAAGGGGGAGGCGGGCGGGGGATCGCGATCCCGCCTGCCGCACTACCCACCTCCCGCACCGCCTTCAACACCCCCCCTGCACCTCCCGCCGCCATATCATCATTCAGGGGTGCAGGGGGGGTGACACATATATAATTTAGGCATATAAAAGTTTCTGATCCCCGCGGTCAGGGTCCGCGGGGATCTGAAACTGCAGAAAGCGCAGCAAACCGCAGGTCTGAATTGACCTACGGTTTGTTGCGATCGCCGACATGGGAAGGTCACGGGACCCCCCCGCGCATTTAGCCTCGGTGCCTGCTCAATGATTTTAGCAGGCACCTTGTTCCGATCACCGCCGGCCAAACGGCAGTGATCGGAACAACACATGACGTATCGGTACGTCATGGGTCCTTAAGGACTCGGGAAACATGCCGTACCGGTACGTCATACGTCCCTAAGGGGTTAAACAGTCCTCCTCATCATGTTGTTCACATTTTGACATCATGAGACCAAGACGACACCGTACAATTGATCAACGGTGCCTCGTCATTGTGAGGTTTTCAAGCAGGATGTTCTCAGACGGAAGTGACCACTGAGCTTAGAGAGTCACAGAGTGTCATCCGCAGGTTGTATCAGAGATACAGAGAGACTGGAAGAGTCATAGAAGAGCATATCCTTTGGCCACATTCCCACACTGATGACCGCTTCATTGTGAACAATGCCCTGCAAAACCAGATGACAAACATTTCTAAATAAGTGGTGCGGAGTCAATGGCAAACACCGAAATATTTTTTTCTAATGCACTTGTTGTCAGCCCATGCATACGGATGACCTGACCATCAACTAGGTTAACCCCTGCCCCACTGTCAAACACGTCAATTCCCACAGTTCTGGACTCTAGCGCCACCTCGACAGACAGGAGAAATCGGGTACTACCAGTAAATGACAAAAGTAAGTTCTCCGACTCCCCATCCACACCACCAAGAGTAAGATGGGGATTAAACTTTATTTTTTTTTTTCACCTTGACGCTGAACATAAAGACAAATATTAACAAAATGTCCCCTTTTTCCACAGGAAAAACATACTCCCTTGTTATGAATACAGCATACGAAGAGATGTGGGGCGGGACTGCTAATAATGTATCAGGTAACTGGTGCGGGACGATAAACTGTGGGATCCAGTCAGGTAATGCAATGTATAGTGGTGCTCTGCTATCTGAAGGTCCACAGTAAAAACATGCAATAATCCAAGGAGAAAGAACAATTGATAGCGGCTCTCACCACTTTGCAGCAAAAATTCTTCTTTATATCAAGGAGCACGAAACGGCCGTCGCCAGCTGATCACTCAGCGTCCTACGCACTGTCCGCCCCAGCCCTTTGTACTGTGATCTTTAATGATAATAAAGAAGAATTTTTGCTGCAAAGTGGTGAGAGCCGCTATAATTGTTCTTTCTCCTTGGATTATTGCATACTCCCTTCTTATGGCTAAAAACTTTACGAGCAGGCCCAGGGGTAGCTCCCCTAACTGCATAGGTTCGTCACCAGACAAACTCTCCACCCAAAGTGTCAGAGGAAGCCGTCACGCTATATAACGATTCATGCTCAGAGGGAGGGACCTTAGATCTCTCTCTCTCTCAGGCATCTATCAATACATACGGCAAGGGACATAGCTGCTTCCAATGACTCAGGATGTTTTGTAAAAGGCCAATGCGTCCTTTAGCCTCTCGGATAATCCTGACAGAATTGGCTAGAGAAAAAGTCCAAGACTGAGCGTCCCTTTAAGCAACGAAATGATAATGCCAACTCTTTGACTCTCATCCCCAGATGAGAGTGGACGTAACTTAAAGTACAATTTACACGACTCTCTGAAACAAATGAAATTATCACTTCCTCCCGAAAATCTGTCCGGAAGTGCAACCTTATGTACAGGACAGGCCTGATAACTATACTGGCAACAGCAGCCTGTCACAGTGGGGAGTGAGGGAAACCCCCCCACCGTGCGGTGTCAAAGGGTAAAAGGGGGATCAGCCTGGCCAAAAGGAGTAATAAGGGAGCAGGTCACCTCCTACAGCGCCCCTAATCCTCTCCTGACTCCTCACCGTATGAGTGGACCCCAATGGTAGGACGACTCATACTCAGGATTCCTAGAGACCCTGAGTCGCCCTGGTAATGCCTCACCAAGGAGCAGGCAAGAGACGACCTGTTCATCCCAGTCATGGAGGAACAGGAGTCTCTATCAGAGGCCAGGCTGTCAAGGAGAGGGGAACACATACAGCATATGGAGATGGCAGGTAAGCAAAACCCATAACACACATACCTGCCACAGACACACTGAAGGAACCCGTGCACAAGTGCTGGTGTCCACACCAACATTAAAGGACACAGCACACACCACAAACCACACAGGAAACCCAGGACATCCGTAGCTGCAATATACATGAGACAGGGGAATATCTAGCCAAACATGCTGGACACCAAAACACCACCAGACATACAAACACCCTGGAACATAACCCACTCCATACAAATAGGACAAGAAGGGAAGGAGACACCGGGATGACATTGATGGCCACAAGGTGGCCCTCACTGGACAGATGGAACCACTGGACTGGAGCAGGAGCTCCAGCACCAACCACAGCTGAAGTACCACTGACTCAGCCAGGAAACCACAGAAGATTAAGCCAAGTGACCACACCCAGTCAGGGAGTTAATCCTTACAGCACCAGACAGAGGGAGGCTAAACTTAAAGGGGAAGTGCACATACAAGCATACCAAACACGTTACCACCGGCAACAGCATGCGTGGGCAACCATATCACGGCAATAACCCAGAAAGGGCCGAGACACTGCCACCGCATGCTCTCATAGCAACACGTTGCCGCGGGCAACCGCAAAGTGTGGCAACAGTGTCACAGCGCAAACGAAAAGACCGTGACACAGACCCTGCAATTGTCTAGCAATGCACAGATAGACTCTATAGCCACACTGACACAAACAAAATGACGGTTTTCGGCGGTTGATAATGTCACGTAATGATGTGGGAGGGAACACCACCCCGACAACAGGAGGGGAGGGAAAAGGAACTAGGCCTCAAAGCTAGGGAAGGAGAAAGGGTCACCACCTATGGAAACCCTAATCCTAGCCCTGACTCCTATCCGTATGATCGGACTTGAGGGTAGGAATGTTCATACACTGGAAGCTTAGACATTGGAAACCTGAATAGCCCTGGAGTAGTGTCTGGGCTAGAGACAGCCTGTTCCTTCCATTATGAAATAACCAGACTAAATAGAGCCAGACTAAATAGAGGAGTAGTAATGACTACTAAGTTGCACCTGAGACAAGAGGAACAACACTGAAATCCAGTGAAACCAAAGAGGCTGTAGATTCACATCACAGCCAGTCTCTTAGATCTTTTGACACCTGTCACATTAGAGACAGTGAAAACTACTGAGCCTTTGGTGGCGGTGGGGCTAGTGTGGACAGGTGTGTCTAGTCAATACAGGAACTGCCCTTTACTTTGTGAATGGTCCATGCCCATGCTACTTGAATAACATCATTAATCCATTCATTGTGCCTCTGCGATGAACAACACGGCCTAATTTCATCTTCATGAATGACAATGCGACTGCTCATCGAGGTCGTATCATTAGGGAACGGCTACTGGAGACTGGGGGGGACCTCAAATGGATTGGCCTGCTCTTTCTCCAGACCTGAATCCCATTGAATACCTATTGGATCAGCTGCGTCGCTGTGTAGAGACTCGTAACCTCTGTACCCCAGAACCTCAATGACCTGAGGGCCACCCTTAAAGAAGAGTGGGATGCCATGCCTCAGCAGACAATAAGGCGACTTGTGAACAGCAGGAGACGTTGTTGTAAAGCCGTAATTGATGCTCAAGCCCACATGACAAGTTATTGAGACATTGACATTTTCTGTGGGCGTGTACCCAGCACTGGTGTTGGCTTTTTGTTTCAATAAATTGTTTGAGATGAGGAGATTGTCACGGCCATGGTGTGCGCTGTGACACTGTTGCTACACTTGCAACGTGTGCTGTGTGTGCATGCGGTGGCAGTGTCTCGGCCTTCTGGGTGATTGCCGTGACATGGTTGCCCACGCATGTTGTTGCCTGCAGCAACGTGTAGCTTTTATGCTTGTGTGTGCACTTCCCCTTTAAGTGGCTTCCTTCCCTTGTCTGGTGTTGGAAGGGTTAATTCCCTTCCTAGTGTGTTAACACTGGGTTTATGTGTGTGTGGGTGCGGCTGCTTGGGCTATTTAGCTTCTGCTGGATGCCTGAAGCTGAGGGGTTCTCCAGCCATGGTGTATGCTGGAGTTATCCTCCTGGTCTGCATATGCCATCTGTCAGTGAGGGCACCCTTGTGGTCATAGATGTTAAGATTATGTTCTTGTGGTGTCTCACGTTATTGCAGCTATGGGTGTCCTGGGTTCCTGTGTGGTTTGTGGTGCGTGCTGTGTCCTTTTATGTTGGTGTGGACATCAGCACTTGTGCACGGGTTTCCAGTCAGTGTGTCTGTGGCAGGTAGGTGTGTTACTGGTTTCACTTACCTGCCATCTCCATATGCTGTATGTTCCCCTCTCCTTGCAGCTTGGCCAGTGGAGACTCTTGTTCGTCTGTGTTGTGGAGGAACAGGTCGTCTTACCCTGCTCCTAGTCCAGGGATTTCCTGAGGGTTAGTAGGGCCCCGAGGTTCCGGAGTATGAGCCCTCCTACCATCTGGGTTGGCTCATACGGGTAGGAGTCAAGGTCAGAATTAGGGATGCATTAGGAGGAGACCCTGCTCCCCTGATCTCGGCGTCCTGGCCTAGCAGCTACCCGTTATCCCTTTGATACCGCACAGTGGGGGGTTTCCCCCACTCCCCACCGTGACAGTATGACCACAATGGCTCCTTGCTTGGTGCCTTCGGAGAGGGCCCAGCATCTGTCGTCTGCTATTTTTCTGGGCACATGCTTTTCCTCCGGAGGGAGGGGTGAAAGGGGAATCCTGTTACAGTGCAATTCTCTGTAACAGTGGTTGCAGTTGGTGTGAAACTGGCACTTGTGTTTGGGTCTCCCCTCGTCCACGTCTCAGTGGTTCTGTCGCTTGTGTTGTGGTGGCTGGCTGCAGTCCTTGTTGAACTGGCTTTGGTGTATGCTGGTGGGGGATGCATGCTGGCAGCGACTTGGTGTGAACCGTGTCTGAGTGTGGACGCAGTGATCAGTGCGGTCTCTCCTGGCAGGGCTGTTTGGTGGCTGGCGCCTGGTTCCTTTGTGTTGTGCCAGGGGCTGGCAGCAGCTCTGGGGAGACTCGCTTGCGCTGACACTGATTCTGCTACTTTATTTTTCCCTTCCCCAATCCTGTTTTTGGGTTCCTCGCTAGTTTCCCCTTTTTTTTGGTGGGGGACTTTGAGGGGTGGGAGTGTCACGGCCTATAGGTAGTGCGCTGTGGACACTGTTGCTACACTTGCGGTTGCCCACGCCAACGCTGTTGCTGTGTGTGCATGCGGTGGCAGTGTCTCGGCCTTCTGGGTGATTGCCATGACATGGTTGCCACGCATGTTGTTGCCTGCGGCACGTGTAGCTTTTATGCTTGTGTGTGCACTTTCCCTTTAAGTGGCTTCCTTCCCTTGTCTGGTGTTGGAAGGGTTAATTCCCTTCCTAGTGTTTTGTGAACACTGGGTTTATGTGTGTGTGGGTGCGGCCTGCTTGGGCTATTTAGCTTCTGCTGGATGCCTGAAGCTGGGGTACACTCAAGCCATGGTGTATGCTGGAGTTATCCTCCTGGTCTTCATAGTCCATCTGTCCAGTGAGGGCCACCCTTGTGGTCATAGATGTTAAGATAATGTTCTTGTGGTGTCTCACGTTATTGCAGCTAGGGTGTCCTGGGTTCCTGTTGTGGTTTGTGGTGTGGTCCTTTTATGTTGGTGTGGACATCTGCACTTGTGCCCGGGTTCCAGTCAGTGTGTCTGTGGCAGGTAGGTGTGTTACTGGTTTCACTTACCTGCCATCTCCATATGCTGTATGTGTTCCCCTTTCCTTGCAGCTTGGCCAGTGGAGACTCCTGTTCGTCCTTGTTGTGGAGGAACAGGTCGTCTTAATCTGCTCCTAGTCCAGGGATTTCCTGAGGGTTAGTAAGGCCTTGAGATTCGGAGTAAGAGCCCTCCTACATCTGGGTTGGCTCATACGGTTAGGAGTCAGGGTCAGAATTAGGGACGCATTAGGAGGTGACCTGCTCCCTGATCCCGGCGTCCTGGCCTAGCAGCTACCCGTTATCCCTTTGATACCACACGGTGGGGGTTTTCCCCACCTCCCCACCGTGACAGAGATCATCAATCATTGCTGCTTCTACTTAATGCCTGACTTTAATTATACAATATCACTGGAGCGGGAACTTTTTATGTTTTCCATAAATTTCCCAAACTTTTTGTGAGAAAGTGTAAGTACCAGGGCTCTTTTGCAGCACATGAGGAGGCATCACCGGATCCTGTGGAAAACAGAACGGGCCTGCATTCCTAATCAGAAGAGTCTGTCCTTCTCCTGGTCTTCTTTGTGACAGCCATCCCGCATCCCCAAGGAGTACAGTGTCCTTGTCATCATCCCCAGCAGCTTCTTCTCCTTCTCAGACTCCTCCTCCTGAGCGGTCATGAAAAATCTATTCTCCACCAGCATTCGCGTTGTGTATAAGCTAAAGCCAACCTGGCAAGGTGCTGGCATTTGCTGCTGAACCTCTTAGCTGCACCTTCAGCACCTTCTCCAAAATTGAATTCAGCAAGCAATGCTCAATCTGGCCAGCTGTCATAATCGGTAATTGGATTCCAGAAGTCTTTACGATGGCATCCCTGAGATTGCCCCACCTTGCTAGAGACAGGCCGATACAATGCAGAGAGGTTAAAAAAACCTCCCTCCTCCCAGCCTATATTATATTAACCCCTTAGTGACTACCAATGCGCCCTTTTACAGCGTTCACTAAGGGGCCTTAGACTGGGCCGCCGTCTTTTCACAGCCAGGATGAGTGCCGATCTGGGCTCTTTGACCCCTTACATTGCCGCGGGTTAAAGAGGGAGCGGACTTCTACTGTCTCCCAAATAAGATTGTGGGTTGTTCATGTCTGTAAAGGCAGGCTAAGATCTGGTATAGGCCGCAAGCCTTTCTTGAGTCTGCGCTGGAGAGAGTGCATTGTATTTAAGAAGCAATCAAAAAATTGCCTGTTATAGTCCCTTGTGGGACTAAGTGGTACAAATAAGTTTAAAAAAAAGCATAAAATGCATAAAATAGTTTCAATTAAAAAAAAATACGCTTTTTTTTCCATTTAAAAAAATGCTTTTCAATGAAAAAAATTGCAAAAGTAACATCTCCCCTACATTTTTGGTATCGCTGCGTCCATAACGACGTGCACTACATAAATATCATGCAAATTAACGCTGTAAAAAAAAAATGAAAATGAAAAATAAGAAGCCACAATTGCAAATGTTTCCTTGGTCAAACTCAGTGGCAGTATTGCAGTTTTTTTTCACATCTCCCTCCCAGAGAGGGATAATAAAAGTTAATCAGAAAGTTATGTGTACCCCAAAATTAACCCCATTAAAAACTACAACTTGTCCCGCAAAAAACAAACCTTCATATGGATCATAGATGGAAAAATTAAAAAGTTATAAGCTCTTGGAAGGCAACGATGAAAAAAGGAAGAAAAACGCCTGGACAGCAAGGCACAGAACAGGCTGCTCACCAAGCGGTAACGTATTTATTGAATTCACATAAACGTCATCACTCTGGAGCGCAGGTTCTGTCCGGAGAGTTCACCGCGCGCCATCAGATGGGGGAGGTGAGTGCCCTGTCATTTTAGGGGCCCTAATGCGTCAGAAGTAGTTTGAAATCAAAATGTGTAAAAAATGACCTGTGAAATCCTAAAGGTGCTCTTTAGAATTTGGGCCCCTTTGCCCACCTAGGCTTGCAAAAAAAAGTGTCACCACATCTGGTATCGCCGTAACTCAGGAGAAGTAGGGCAATGTGTTTTGGGGTGTGTCTTTTTACACGGAATACCTTGGGGTGTCTTTTTTTACACGGAATACCTTGGGGTGTCTTCTTTCCAAATTGGGTCATTTGTGGGGTGTTTGTACTGCCCTGGCATTTGAGGGTCTCCGCAATCATTACATGTATGGCCAGCATTAGGAGTTTCTGCTATTCTCCTTATATTGAGCATACGGGTAATGAATTTTTTTTTTCCGTTCAGCCTCTGGGCTGAAAGAAAAAATGAACAGCACAGATTTCTTCATTCGCATCGATCAATGTGGATAAAAAAAACTGTGCCCAAAAAAAAAAAGGAGGGGAAAAGGCGTCTGCCAGGATATAGGAGCTCCGCCCACATCCAAACCACTTAGCTCGTATGCCCTGGCAAACCCGATTTCTCGATCACATCAATCGATGTGGATGAAAAAAATCATTGCCGGGATTTTTATATATTTTTTTTATATACAAAGTGTTTGCCAAAGCATATGAACACCGCCCCTCAGCTCATATGCCTCGGCAAACGTATCTTTTTTTACTGCAGAGGAGAAATCTCGTCTTGCAGCGCCGCATACACCGACTTTTGTGTAATCTGACAGCAGCGCAATGCTTTTGTCAGAATGCACTTCAGTGCTGGCAGCTCGTTCATCGGTATGGTCCACCTAAAAGGTAAAAAAAATAAAATATATATAAAAAAATAAAATAAACAGGCTGCAACACAATAATTATTAACATTAACTTTACATAACATTTATATAACATTTGAACGGAACATTAACTTTTATAAACTTATTTAACTTTTTGAACAGAACATTAACTTTTTTGCTTACCAGTGATTTTTTTTTACCTTTTATAGGACAAAACCTCTCCTTCCCCATGGGACAATGTGCAAAGCGCAAAGCACCCAGAGATGTGGCGAAGTACATTATGCACTTTGTCCCAGGTGAAAGGAGAGGTTTGCAGCAGCTGTGAGTGAAAGGGCCCTATAGCCCTGTGTGCCTGTCCTGTGAGATGCAATCCCTATGCTAAGTGTACCTGTGTGTGGTACTTCGGAAACACTCCCCTAAGATAGGGCAGGGTGGTCAGGGCAGTCAGGACAGAAATAGCGGGTGTCACGCCTTATTCCACTCCTGCTACAGGACACAACATCTTTTTCGGGGTGACGCTTGGGGTTGAGGTACCAGCAACGACACTGGGGAAATGTCGCTCGTGTAGACGGCTCACTACACTGGTGGATGGGGCCACGGAACCCCCTTGGATACATGAGGTTCTCATGATCTCTTCCTGAAATTTGAGGAAGGATCGTGTTCTCCCAGCCTTACTGTAGACAACAAAACTATTATATACAGCCAATTGAATTAAATATACAGACACCTTCTTATACAGCGTCTGGTGCGGCGGGACACTATATAAGGAGCCAACATCTGGTCATTGAAGTCCACCACTCCCATGAGCAAATTATAGTTGTGGACAGAGAGCGCTTTTCAATGACATGGTTGCTCGTTCTATTTGTATTGTCGTGTCTGCGTGAATGGAGAGCATGTAAACGGTCACGCTTGTCTCTCCATTTCACCGCGAGCAGTTCTTCGTTACACAAGGCAGCCCTCTCCCCCCTTGCAAGACGGGTGGTAACGAGCCGTTGGGGGAAGCTCCGGCGACTAGGTCGCACGGTGCCACAGCAGCCAATCTGTTCTAGGAACAAATGCCTGGAAGGGGCAAAAATTGTCCACATAAAGATGGTACCCCTTGCCAAATAAGGGTGACACCAAGTCCCAGACTGTCTTCCCACTGCTCCCCAGGTAGTCAGGGCAACCGACCGGCTCCAGGGTCTAATCTTTACCCTCATAGAAACGAAATTTGTGCGTATAGCCTGTGGCCCTTTTACAGAGCTTATACAATTTGACCCCATACCGCGCGCGCTTGCTTGGGATGTATTGTTTGAAGCCAAGGCACCCGGTAAAATGTATAAGGGACTCGTCTATGCAGATGTTTTGCTCAGGGGTATACAAATCTGCAAATTTGGTGTTGAAGTGGTCTATGAGGAACCGAATTTTGTGGAGCCGGTCAAAAGCTGGATGGCCTCTGGGACGAGAGGTGCTGTTGTCGCTAAAGTGCAGGAAACTCAGGATGGCCTCAAAATAATGCGGTGAACATGGCAGCAGAGAACATGGGCATGTGAAGAATCGGGTTCGTGGACCAACATGACCGCAATTCATGCTTTTTTGTTAGGCCCATGTTGAGGAGAAGGCCCATAAATTTTTTTTATTTGGAAACTTGGATGGGTTTCCACCAGAAAGACTGGGCATAAAAGCTTCCCGGGTTGGCAGCTATAAACTGAGTGGCATACCGATTTGTTTCTGCCACGACTAAGTCCACGAGCTCCGCAGTCAAGAACAGCTCAAAAAATCCCAGTGCCGAACCGATCTGAGCTGTCTCAACCTGAACTCCAGAGTGGGCGGTAAAGGGGCAACTATTGGTTCGTGCTGGTTGGGTCTGCCAATCAGGGTTTGCCAGCACCTCAGGGACTCTACGGGCCTGTCTGTGCGGTGGCTGCGACGGGGGAACTAATGCACGTGCCACCGTACCAGCTTCAACTGCCCTTCTGGTGCTCGCCACTTCACCATGTTGCACGGCAGTGCTGGTACTAAGTCCAGGATGGGCTGCGCTGCTGGTGTATGCCTCACCAGGTAATCCGACAAATCCAGCCTCACTTTGCTGCCCTTGAAGCGGATCCTGCTCAACCTGTGGTCTAGCAACACGGGGCCGGGTACGCCTGGTGGTATCAGGGACCTCAACCTCCTCGTCCGAACTTTGGGTCAGACTGCCACTGCTTTCTACAGGTTCAAATTCTGACCCGCTGGATTCGTCAGATGAGGGTTCCCATTCCTCATCCGACTGGGTCAGAATCCTGTAGGCCTTTTCAGAAAAATACCCCTTACTTGCCATTTGGTCAACTAAATTTAGGGGATACTCCCTGAGACTACCCAAGAAAAAAAGCAAGCCTGCCTTACAAATGGGAGGCTAGCGAAGTACCGGAAGCCGCTGCGATTGATAAAAAATATCAAAACTGATTTTTTTATCGCAGCAGCGCTTGAGAAGTGATTGTCACTGCGGCGGGGCGGGCGTGGGTGAACGCACGTGTGGGCGACCGATCAGGCCTGATCGGGCAAACACTGTGTTTTGGGTGGAGGGCGAACTAAGGTGACACTAATACTATTATAGATCTGACTGTGATCAGTTCTGATCACTTACAGATACTATAAAAGTACCAATGCTGATTAGCGATACGCTAATCAGCGAATCAGTGAATGCGGTGCGGTGGGCTGGGCGCTAACCGACGCTAACTACCTAACAAAGGGGCCTAAACTATCCTAAACCTAACCGTCAATACTAGTGAAAAAAAAAGTGACAGTTTACACTGATCACTTTTTTCCCTTTCACTAGGTGATTGACAGGGGCGATCAAGGGGTTAATTGGGGTGATGGGAGGTGATCTGGGGGCTAAGTGTACTGTTTGGTGTACTCACTGTGATGTGTGCTCCTGCTGGGACCAACCGACGAAAAGGACCAGCAGAGGAGCACAGAAGCCATTTAACACCTTATATTTATAAATATAAGGTGTTAGATGGCTTCTGATTCGGATTTTTGAAAATCAACAGCCTGCCAGTGACGATCATTGGTTGGCAGGCTGATGACAAACTTGTCCTCTAACTTTTGCCGGCCCGCGATGCGCATGCGCTGGCCGGCTCTGCCCGAAATCTCACGTCTCGCGAGATGACGCATCGGCGCGTGACTGTGCCTGGGTCAGCCGCCTCCGGAATGCAATCCTGCGTTAGGCGGTCCGGAGGCGGTTAAAATATTTCCCACATTCTGAACATAAATATGGCTTTTCCCCTGTGTGACTTCTATGATGTTTACGAAGAGCTGATTTGTTGATAAAACATTTCCCACATTCTGAACATGAAAATGGCTTCTCCCCTGTGTGAATTCTCTGATGTGTAACAAGATTTTTTTTTTTTAAAGCAAAGCATTTGCCGCACTCTGAACATGAATATGGCTTCTCCCCTGTGTGAACTCTCTGATGTATAACAAGAGATTATTTTTGCTGAAAAGATTTCCTACATTGTGAACATGAATAAGGCTTCACCCCTGTGTGAATTCTCTGATGTGTAACAAGTTCCAATTCATAACTATAACATCTTCCACATTCTGCACATGAAAAAGGCTTCTTCTTTAAGTGAGCTGTTTGACGTTTACCCCTTATGTGACTTTTATTTTGTGTTACAGTGTGTGACGATTTAGAAGATCGGACCTTTTTAAAAGGATCAGATGCCACATTTTTCCTGTGAATGGATATATCTTCGATATTGGCATGTTCTTCATATGTATCTCGTGTGACACCACAAACCTCTACTTTAAAATCAGAAGATATCAGATGTTCCTCTGAGTTCCTGGTACAGTCATCTGCCAAGAATACAAGACATTTTATTATTGGTTGAATAATATAGTGGGAATTTTACCTACGTAATTATACTTTCTTTGAGTCCGAAGGCAGAATAGAAGGGATATTTCAGTCCCAGTACTCCATTCTAGGACCACCCACCTAGAGAATCAAATAACAAACCAATTAACAAGATTGAACACACCTTAGGTAACCTTATATGAGGAAACAGAGTACTGCACCAATTTGTGTAATAACATAGACCAACTCATGCAAGTAAAAATGTTATTGGGAGGGTTAGTGTGCTGCCTTCAGACTCGAAATTTCACGGCGGACGTGCACTCAGACTCACAAATAAACCACCAACCAGGCTCTGGGCGAGAGACAGGGAAAGGGTCACCTCCTAGCTAATCCCTGACCTCTTTCCCTGCACTGCTCAGCCCACATGCAGACCTTGGTGGTAGGTATGATGTGTCCCCGTGCCTGGGCTGAAACACCCTAAATTCCCTGAGATGGTGAAGAGGGGAAATAGGAGCAGCCTTCTCGCACAGAACCTGGATGGGAGAGATGACACAAAACAACCAAACTAAAACCACACTTATCTTTCTGAGCTGGAACAGACAACCTTCCTTCCTAGCTTCCAAGACCACAGTGATTCCTATAATCCGCTCAGAGCACTGGGATGGTGTGCTATTTAAACTAATGACCCCACCCAGTGCACCTGATGAGAGGCGGATCCAGCACGGCTCCAAAACAAACACTAAACTCGTGCTGCTATCCTGGCCGACCTCCGCACATCGTCAGAGCGGGGCATGACACAAAGAAAGTATAATTACGTAAGTAAAATTCCCACTTTCTTCTTCATCCTAAAGCAGCACAGAAGGGATCTAATATAGAAATCAAAGGGGGGGATAGCTTTCTTTTACTGCTGACAATACTGCTGTGCTGAAGGCTGAGTCCCCGGTTTGAGTGTCGAGCCTATAATGCCGAACAAATGTGGAAGATGACGTCCAAGAGGTTGCATTGAAAACGTCTAAAAGATTAACTTGTCTTTCTGCCCAGGACGTTGAAGTCGTTCTGGTGGAATGTGCTTTCAAGTGATTAGGTGTCTTTACCTTCTAAATTATAGGCCTCCAAGATCGTAGTCTTTATCCATCGACACCGAGTGTCCTTTGAAGCTTTCATACCTCTCCTTGGACTGGAGAATAAAACGAATACATTTTATTCTTTCCGAAAATCTTTTACCCTCTCAAGATAGCAAATTAATGCTCTACTAATATCCAGAGTATGGAATTTTCTTTCTTTTTCAGACTTTGGCTCAGTGTAGAAGACTGGAAGAACCGATTCTCTATTAATGTTATTAGAGGAAGCAACTTTTGGTATAAATGGTGGTAAAGTTCTAATTCGGACACCATTAGGCAGAATCTTTAGATACGGTTCTCTTGAGGACAATGCTTGTAACTCCCCTAATCTTTTAGCACATGTGATAGCAATAAGAAAAAGTATTTTGTAGGATAACCAACTGAGATCTATATCAGATATAGGTTTGAGAGGGAGAAACCGTGTTTTGCCTTTTTGGTCTCTGTATTTGTGACGTATCTGTGACACATTTGTTATGATAATAGACTTTTTTGCGTCCCCTGACGAACCTTCTGGATGAGAAGGGGAAACGCGTCGGGACGAATGTTATCATGTTTTGATTAAGTCTGTATATCTATACCTTTCTCGATATTTATCTAACATATACTTAGTGTATACTGAGATCCAGTTCAATTTTCATCGATAAACCACGTATAGATTTTTTAGCTTTAACAAGGGCGTTACAAGGACAGGTAGTCTAGGCATGTGGACAAAGTGCTCCTACCATCCAGGTGCATCTCTGAGCAGAGGATTTCTTGAGGGATATCTAGGGACAGATACTAGGGAACTTGATGTGCTGCCCCCTCTCCTCTATCCTTTAGTATTTACGGTCTACCTGGTCCAGTATAGCTCTTTCTGTGTTTGTCCATGTACCTATTGGTCCCCTGTAAGGGATCCTTGTTTAATGATCTTCAATAAAAGTTATGTTTTAGGTAGTTGTCTTCAGTGATAGGGAGAAACTGTAAGCCTGTTCAGAACCAATGACAAATCCCAGATGGGTACAGGTGGTCTAATGGTTGGTCTCAACTTCTTTAGGGCTTTAAAGAATCTTGCTATCAACGCATCTCCTGCATATAGGCCATCTGTCAAAGCATTAATTGCAGTCATGTGGACCCTCAAAGTATTCCGCTTTAATCCCTTTTGGTGTCCTTCTTGCAAGAATTGTAGAATAGAATTGACAAATATTTGTAACTCTTTCTCTTGTAAACACGATAAAAATTATTTCCATAACTTGTTGTAAACAGTATTCGTAGATTGCTTCCTGGAAGATAATAACGTGATTATGACCTCATCAGATAAGCCTCTTTCTTTTAGTCTTTCCCTCTCAGGTATCAGGCGGTTAAATGTAGCTTGTTCAGCTAAGGATGGTAGAGGTCTCCCTGTAGAAGAAGATCCAGGTACAGAGGCAAAGTCCAGTGATCGTTTTTTGATAGCTGAGACAAGACAGGAAACAAAGCCCTGCAAGGTTAATATGGGGCTACCAGTATCGCTTCTGGTGCTTCCGTGATCAATTTGGTTATGATCTGAGGTAATAGCGGTGTGGGAGGATATAGGTAAACAAACGTGACTCCTGAGTGAACAAAACTTCAATGCTTTTTTGTTGTTCCTCGTTGCAAACAGATCCCATTCTGGACAAACCCATCTCTCCACTATTTGATAGAAGTATTTGGGGTTCAAAGCCCATTCTCCCGGACACACTGTTTCTCGACTGAGATGGTCCGCTGTAATATTCTCGGATCCTCTGATGTGAACCGCGCACCAAACTGTGTAGCACCGGTTCCGCCCAGGCCATGATTCTGCTGCAAATGGCCTGGAGAGACTGGCAACGAGTTCCTCCTTGTTTGTTCATATAGAACGCCAACGTAGCATTGTCCGTCTGCAGGGGAACTGCCTTGTTGTGGAGATAAGGTTCGAAATGTTGCAGGGATTACTGCATAGCTTTCAGTTCCCTGAAGTTCGAGGATCTTTTCATTATGGTCGACGACCACTCCCCTTGAATCCACCGCTTCCTATGCGCGCACCCCATCCTTTGCGAGAAGCATCTGTGGTTATTACAACTTTTTCCATAAAGCGAAAATCTCTTCCTTTGTCCACCAAAGACTTTTTCGAGTTGCACATGATATCTTCATCGTAGATGTTAAGGATTTGGGATTCTTGTCCCAACAATAGAGAATCTCTTTCTGCAAGTCTCTCATATGAGCCTTTGCCCACGGAACCGCTTCTATTGCGGCCGCCAACAATCCTAGGGTGCTCATCGCTGTCCTGATAGATGTCTTTGCTGTAGATATCAAGGCGTGAATTCTTTGGATGATCTGAGACACTTTTTGAGGAGGAAGAAACACCTTCATCAACTCGGAGTCTATCAGAAGAGTCAAAGCAGTGTGCAGATTTGACTTTAGAATTTCTGGGACGCTACTACAAATAACCAGTCGTCCAGATACGGGACTATTCTTAGGCCTTGTATCCTCAGTGCAGCCACCAGAACCACAACAATCTTTGTAAAAATACGAGGAGCTGGAGACAGCCCAAACGGGAGTGCCTTGAACTGATAATGCCACGTCTGATGATGAGTCTTGATCGCTACTCTCAAATATTTTCTTCAATCTCTGTGGATTGGTACATATAGGTACGCATTCTTTAGATCTATAGACGCCATCACTTCTCCGGTTTGCAGGATGCTTAGGACGGATCTTATGTTGTCCATTTTGAACTTCAATTTCTTTAAATGATTGTTCAGAAACCTCAGGTCTATGATGAGGCGCCACTTGCCCTCTAGCTTGGGTACTGGAAAGATTCTCAAATAAACGCCTGAAAACTCTTCTTCTTCTGGAACTCTTTCCAGCACGCCCATCTGTAGAAACTCCTGAAGAAGTGGCATAATTCTTATATCTTCCGTAGTATTTACTAGGAATCTTTATCTTGGAAGACGATTGAATTCAAAAGAATAACCGTTCTTGATGAGATTCAAAACCCAACTGTCTGACGTGACACCTTCCCATATTGTGCAAAAGTTTCTCAACCTCGTGCCCACAGTGACAGGCCTGATGTCAGAATTTTGAGCTGGGGGCAGGGGTATCTGAGGGTTTCTTCTTTCCTTTATCTTGGTAACGGGAAAAAAACCTTCTTTCTGGTGGCTCCTGCGTATTACGTCCACGAAAGGAAGACCTTCCCCTTTGGCTACAAAATCTTGAGGATCTAAAAGTCTGGGGGAATGCCAATGCTTTCTCCTTTTTATTCTCTTCCAGGATCTTGTTTACCTGGTTCAAAGGGAAGAGAACAAAAATTAGCTTTGGAGGCAGAGTCTCCCGTCCAAGGCTTCAACCATATTGCTCTTCTGGTTAAATTTGCTAAAGCAATGTTTTTAGCTGTGATTCTTATTACGTCCAGAGAAAAATCGCAAAGAAACTCTGCGGCTGTTTTCAAAGACGATACTTGGTCTGATAGCTCCTGTCTTGATACTCCTGCTTGGATATCTCTTGAAAGCTCACTAAGCCAGACCCTCAATGCTCTCGCAACCGGAAACGAAGACATTCCCCCTTTTTGCAAACAGGCAAGATTACAATGAGATATTTTAAGGAAGGTGTCAGTCTTCCGATCTATCGGGTCTTTTAGTAAAGAAGAATCTTCTGAGGGAAAAAAAGACCTTTTTGACAAACGTGCAAACGCTGGGTCAATTTTTGCCGGCAATTCCCATTCTTCAGAAGCTGCTGAATCTAGCTTGTACAGGGAGGACCTAAGTCCAGGCGCTTTTCTGGTCTCTTCCACTCTTTCTCCATAATAGTTTTTAAACTGGGTGAGCCGGAAAAACTTTGGATTTCTTCTTGGGAAAGTAATACAAACTTCCTTTATCCTAAACTGACTCCTCTTCCTCATTAGTTTCAAGACACCGCTTCACTCGTTTTATCAGCTTCTCTGCTGAATCCTTCTTTAATAGAAAAAATTCTTCACTGCCCGCATCTGAGTCAGAAGATAAATCAGAATAAGAATAAGCTGCTGAGGAAAGAGACATTTCATCTGTATCTTGGTGACGATGATGGATTATTTTCCCGTTAGGGACAGAAGTAGAAGCAACCTTCTGCATATTCTCCCTGAACCAGGCAAAACATTTTTTTGCTTCTTCTGCTAATCCCTTTTGCGGATTATAGTCATTACAAATGTTAGACACTGCTTCCGGCGTTAAGAGTTGAAGACACGTAATACACAAATTAGCTGCAGCAGGCTGCGGAACAGGAGTGCGAAATTTTTCTGCACATAAATCACAGATGTCCTCTGGAATTGGCAATTTGCATCCTGCACAAATACGGTGCTTAGATTTTTGCTTTCTTTTCCTCTGATAATCTTTATGGCTCGACATCTGAAATAAGAAAAAATTGAATCAATATAAAGTTTGTGTAGCATATACAGTGGCGGAAATAATTATTTGACCCCTCACTGATTTTGTAAGTTTGTCCAATGACAAAGAAATGAAAAGTCTCAGAACAGTATCATTTCAATGGTAGGTTTATTGTAACAGTGGCAGATAGCACATCAAAAGGAAAATCGAAAAAATAACTTTAAATAAAAGATAGCAACTGATTTGCATTTCATTGAGTGAAATAAGTATTTGAACCCTCTAACAAAAAAAGACTTAATACTTGGTGGAAAAACCCTTGTTTGCAAGCACAGAGGTCAAACGTTTCTTGTAATTGATGACCAAGTTTGCGCACATTTTAGGAGGAATGTTGGTCCACTCCTCTTTGCAGATCATCTCTAAATCCCTAAGGTTTCGAGGCTGTCTCTGTGCAACTCTGAGCTTGAGCTCCCTCCATAGGTTTTCGATTGGATTAAGGTCCGGAGACTGACTAGGCCACTCCATGACCTTAATGTGCTTCTTCTTGAGCCACTCCTTTGTTGCCTTTGCTGTATTTTTTGGGTCATTGTCGTGCTGGAACACCCATCCACGACCCATTTTCAGTTTCCTGGCAGAGGGAAGGAGGTTGTCGCTCAGGATTTCACGATACATGGCTCCGTCCATTTTCCCGTTTATGCGAATAAGTTGTCCTGTGCCCTTAGCAGAAAAACACCCCCAAAGCAAAATGTTTCCACCCCCATGCTTGACGGTGGGGACGGTGTTTTGGGGGTCATAGGCAGCATTTTTCTTCCTCCAAACACAGCGAGTTGAGTTAATGCCAAAGAGCTCTATTTTGGTCTCATCAGACCACAGCACCTTCTCCCAGTCACTCTCTGAATCATTCAGGTGTTCATTGGCAAACTTCAGACGGGCCTGCACATGTGCCTTCCTGAGCAGGGGGACCTTGCGAGCCCTGCAGGATTTTAATCCATTGCGGTGTAATGTGTTTCCAATGGTTTTCTTGGTGACTGTGGTCCCTGCTAATTTGAGGTCATTAACTAACTCCTCCCGTGTAGTTCTAGGATGCTTTTTCACCTTTCTCAGAACCATTGACACCCCACGAGGTGAGATCTTGCGTGGAGCCCCAGAGCGAGGTCGATTGATGGTCATTTTGTGCTCCTTCCATTTTCGAACAATCGCACCAACAGTTGTCACCTTCTCTCCAGCTTCTTGCTAATGGTTTTGTAGCCCATTCCAGCCTTGTGCAGGTCTACAATTTTGTCTCTGACATCCTTGGACAGCTCTTTGGTCTTTCCCATGTTGGAGAGTTTGGAGTCTGCTTGATTGATTGATTCTGTAGACAGGTGTCTTTTATACAGGTGACTAGTTAAGACAGGTGTCCTTAATGAGGGTGACTAATTGAGTAGAAGTGTCTAACCACTCTGTGGGAGCCAGAACTCTTAATGGTTGGTAGGGGTTCAAATACTTATTTCACTCAATGAAATGCAAATCAGTTGCTATCTTTTATTTAAAGTTATTTTTTCGATTTTCCTTTTGATGTGCTATCTGCCACTGTTACAATAAACCTACCATTGAAATGATACTGTTCTGAGTCTTTTCATTTCTTTGTCATTGGACAAACTTACAAAATCAGTGAGGGGTCAAATAATTATTTCCTCCACTGTACATATATGCCTCAGAAGGAAGATCTACCTTAGGCAAACCCGGACTCAGCTGCCAGGCACATCAGCGGCGTGCCGCAGGCAACTGAGGCTTTTATATGGATAATCAGAATATACCCCGATTTATCCACACCCCCAACAAAGAGCGTCATGAGCCAGCCTCCAGAGGAGGAAAGGAGAAAAACGCACATGCACACGGAGGCCAGAGCCTAGGCAGGAGCTGAATATCAAACTTAGAGCGTGCGCGGAAGAGAGCGCTCATCGCATCTACCAGGAAACCTTAAGTGTACTTGGTCCAAGCAGCACAATTATAAGCCAGGCACTGGACTGGCAAAACAGCACGCTTACCTACTTACAGCACCGCTGTCAACTGAGTCCTTCTTACGGGACCCAGGTCAGCCAGGCAACCGAACTGGACTTAGACAGGGGACCTGGTACAGGCATTACCAGGCAAACGCACTGGCAAGCAAAAAAAGCCACAATGCACTATACCAGGTCTGGGACAGAAATACACTAGCCACAAAGATGGAGCCTGAACAACACAAGGCCCAAAGTCCACTACTAGGTTGGTAGCAAGGTGAGGAACACACCTGCCGGAGTGAAGGACTGGAAAAAACACGAATTGGTGCAGTACTCTGTTTCCTCATAGAAGGTTACCTAAGATGTGTTCAATCTTGTAAATTGGTTTGTTATTTGATTCTCTAGGTGGGTGGTCCTAGAATGGAGTACTGGGACGGAAATGTCCCTTCTGTGCTGCTGTAGGACGAAGAAGAAAACCATAAACTACTATTGATATTCTATAACATTTCTATATAAAATAAACTCCATAGAAATTACCAGTCATGGAGAAGAATTCAAGTATCAATTGACTAAAATGGTGGTGATAAAAACAGATCATAAGAGCAGACTCATACACAAATAGAAAAGGCTGGGCCCCATAGCAAATTTTTGAATATATACACATGGTGGTATCGGGGAAAGCAGTGGATTGTTCTGATAAAGTGGTTCAAAACTTCTCCCTTTTTCAGGAGCAGCAGCAGTACAGTGTGGAACAGACAAGGCAGTAGATGTGCGGCTGTGTAGGGGTAGTCGTAGTGGCAGCCAGGAAAGTAGTAGCTGTGGTAGCAGCAATACAGTATGTGTCACGGCCCCTTCCATGACAGAGGTGAGAAGATCTGAGAGACTGGCGGCACATGAGGGTATCTGGAAGTCTCTCTGTTTTCTCCTTGCAGTGTTGTTGTTTGGTAATGACCACACCTCTTGTCAGGTGCAGCTTGTGGTCATTACTAAGGATCTATTTAGTTCTGACTCACAATGCTTACCATGCGGTTGATATTTTCTGCTGAAGTTTGTTGAGCTGGTGTGTTGTCTTTTGGACCTCCTGCTCCTCCATTCTTCTTTAAGCTAAGTGCATTTTGTTTCTAGGCCTCAGGCAGACGCTGGTTCCTTCATCTGGGAAGGAACCAGTAGCCTCATTCCCTGCCACCACTCCTAGGGCTTTCAAGGGTCTCCTGGGCTTAGGTTCCGGTGTATGAGTATTCCCACCTTCAGGGTCTACTCATATTGGTAGAAGTCAGGGAGAGGTCTAGGTACTCCTAGGAGGTCACCATCCCTCTCCCTTAGCTTTGAGGTCTTGACTCTGGTCTATTGCCTTCTGTGTGTTTTCTGGTGTTTTCCCCTCCCCAGTACTTGTGACAGTATGGACAGTATGACAGGAAGACAGACCGCACCAGTGGCATCATTGGACCGGCAATAAATAGTCACTGTCAGCAATGCCAGATCTATTTATTGGTATCCGACGGAGGTGTGTGAAAATCCTCCCAGATCCACAAGCCTCATTCTTTTTCCCATATGTAATGTCTTTCAGACTTGTGGAATGCAATTTTGTCTGCTTTGGTGTGACAATGCCACCTGTCACACTGAATACCCCATCTGATAATACACTGGAGGCCGGAAAAGACAGCACACAGATATCAAACTGGGCCAGTTCCAGTCACTCTTCCAATCTGCCTCCCCAGAAGACCATGGGGTCAGGGAACATGCTATGTGAAGGAGAAAGGGCACAGTCTACATATGACGGATCCTGGCTGCTCAGGTGATGTGTATCCTTATACTGATGTGTGTCAGGTTAATGCAGTACTTAAAAAAACAGTTCCAAAACGTAGTGGTTGCCCCAGCAGAGAGGGTGGAGGTCAAAGACTCAGCACGCAGAGGGGCTTCCTGGTCAGACAAATGCAGGTATCAGTAAAAACTTCTCCCATTTTTCTTTGATAGCAACGGGCTAAAAGCAAGGCAATCCAGTAGTCTTCACTTTACTTAATGCTAAGGATGTGCTTGTCAGCGGTTAAGCAACCAAGCATGCAGCCTGCTTGCTATGTTCACCGGCATTTGTGAAGACCCAGTTCTTTCAGGCTCCATTCCTCCACTGTGATAGTAATAGCCAATGTCATCAGTAGAGATGAGCGAATTTTTTTTTTGATTTGGCTACTTCAACCTCTTCGCATGGAAATGGATGACGTATGTTTCCCCCTTCCCCCTTCATTTCAGGGAAAATTGATTAGTTGCCATGAAGTGTGAGGAAATTCGGCTTTGTGGCAAATCAAATTTTTCCTGAAATTCGTATCTTAGTCAATTCGTTTGACTTCAATTCACAAAACACTAGTTGTCAGCATCATCATCATCAGCATGTCTATTATAACGAGTGTCAGTTTTGTTCTCTAGCTGTGCTTTCGAAAATTCCATGTCCCCTTGCACCACCAACTCCTCCTC
The DNA here is from genome assembly GCF_905171765.1 of Bufo bufo. Lineage (NCBI taxonomy): Eukaryota > Metazoa > Chordata > Amphibia > Anura > Bufonidae > Bufo > Bufo bufo. Next base: position 407,216,709 of record NC_053394.1, read on the forward strand.
CAGTCATAGCTTCTTATCCTTCTTTATGAGAATTCATCCATACAGATCTGCAACAGCCCCATTGCAATGAGCAAGCTATGGAAGTTCTTCTTCCATCAGTCCTTGTTGCATCAGGGTTATCCTTTGCCCTGGTATAAATATAGTGACATAGTTGATGACACTGTTGTCTCTCTATAATCTTGTGGCCTTTTCGAAGGTAACATCCAAGTGGGGAAAATGCAAATCTCCTCCAGCAACTGTCTTGATTAAAATAAAACTTTATCCAAAAATTTTTAAAATCTCATGCAGCACAACCAGTCCCAGCAAACAGTACAGTCCCAAATTAGTAAAAGCACCTAGTGGGGCTTGAGTATTTTGGAATCAGTTGGATTTTAATCAAGACAAATGCTGGAGGAGACTTATGGTTTTCATACTTTGATGCTACTTTTATGATTTGGAGCTGATACAGAGTTGTCATTTCATGCACCATCTTTGGACGGGGGATATGTACTTAGACTAGGGACTTGGTGATGAGCTGGATGCTTGTTTTATATCTTTCCTTATTGGCTTCTTCAAATGGCCGAAGCATGCGTCCCTCCTGAGCTGCCACTGACTGAGCTCAAAATAATACATGCTCCCTGATGTGGTGGTCTCGTGCGTGATGTAATCACTGACTGCTGTAAAGACACACTGAATATGCAAGGTGGAATTCCAGCAAGTTGGAATGTCTCAGATCCAATGGTGCAAAAGCAGACCATTTTGTTGCCGTAAACCGAGGAGTGAGACACATAAGAATCTCTGAAGCAGGAATGTGTTAGTTCCACCAAATGCTGCATAGTCACAATGGTCCTGCCATTGTTGCTGACTATGTTTCTCAGTCATAGTTGTCGGAGAGAAATTTACCATCATTCCAGACACTCATAGCTATTACTTCACAGCCTATCAAGGGTATTCTTTAATTTGCGTGCATGTCTCTATTTTCTGCATTGTTTCGACACAGTAACTTGATATGACCCTAATCAGATTTAATATTTAATTAATCCCAAAACTGGGTGAAGACTTTCCCTCAAAGAAATCAGCTTCATTCACATAGTTCTGCTTCATGTACATAATCCAGGTATACTTTTTGAATCTACAGTATATAGCAAGTTATTTTAGTGGTCCTTGCCATTTCAATTCCTTGTAATGTAGTTGATTATCGATGTCTGATACCTTTCATTCCTGAAGTAACTGTAGATGCATACTGGACACTGAAGTCTTTAGGTGGGGCTAGGAGGAGCCCAGAGACTAGGAATAGGAATCAGCTGAGTGTCATGTTGGGGACTGGTTGATGTGGAGCTCACTCATTTGTTGACGGCTTTGGGTGTCTGTTACTTACGTTACTCTGTCAGTAATCTTTGTCTATATAGCTTATATCATAGTTTAGTTATGCATCTAAATCATGTTAAGTATAATTTTCCAGAATTTTAACATTCCTTATAATAAATGAGTCAGCATGTAGTATCACTTATAACACTACTTCATTTCCATCCGTATTCAGTTAGAATTTTAGCTGAATCGGTTAATGTAACGCTGAAAAAACTGACAGAAGACATAAAATTGTACTATACAGTGAAGGAGCAGGACCTGTTGGTCTAATACTCACGTGGGTCGTTATCTGTAGGAATGTCCTCTATGCTCTGCTCATCGCCCCTCACATATGTCTCTGTAGGATTAATATTGTTCTGATCTTCACCCGGATTCACATGCTGTGAAACAAATATTGTAGAAGTCATCAGACGGTTGGAGAAGTCGTGTGGAAAGTTTTATAATATCAGAAAAGGTCAGCAATTAGAATAACAATCTGACCGGACAGCAGAAGTTATCTGGCCCAAATATATGCAGGTCTAAATCCAATCTGATTGTGTCACCGCCAGTTCTGTGAGAAGGTCTGGCAGACGTTCTTCTCTACCTCTTGTATGATGTTCTTTGTTTTGGTTTCACTTTCTCATCTCCTTTCCTTCTGCCAGGTGTCACTTATTTAGACTAATCGTCTTCCTTTATATTCCCTCCCATACTGCCTCACTTTGCGGTTTATACTACTTCCTGGATGAAGTGTTCACTGCTGGAGGCTGCTTCTGCTGTTTGCTCAGATAAGTCCTTTACTTTATTGTGTTTCCTTGCTGGCTTGATTCTAGGTGACCCTGACTCTGTTCGTATTAAGTGCAGGGAGTCGGTGGTCGTGTCCCCTCACTATTATAGGGTTTTCAGGTGTCACACAGACTTAGGTACGTGGGCATGCAATCGTCTACCATTGAGACCCTTGCATGGGCATAGCAGTCAGGGAGAGCTCTAAGGGTTTTATAGGGCTCACCTATAAGCTCCTTAGTTTGGGATCAAGCAAGTCACTCGTTTATTCATAAGTTCCAGCTATCTGCAAACTTCATCTGTGACATTATAAACCGCCATAACCGTCTTGAGCATGGATCCGGTTTCAGCCTTGATTGACCGCATGCAAGGTCTTTCGCTGGAGGTAGAAGATCTCCGTAAAACTGTGTCTCAGTTTCAGGTGAACGGTTCTGCTGGCATTCATAGGGTTTGTTCCGAGCCTAAGATCTCGCTTCCGGATACGTTCTCCGGGGGTAGAGTAGAATTTAGTTCGCTTTAGAGAGGCTTGCAAACTCCATTTTCGCCTACTTCCCCATTCCTCTGGTGATGAGGAGCAGAGGGTTGGGATCATCATCTCACTGCTAAGGGATAACGCTCAGTCTTGGGCCTTTCTGCTGCCGGTGGGGGCACGGCCCCTCCGATCGGTGGATGAATTTTTTGTAGCCCTGGAGCAGATATTACCGTATTGTATTGCTCTGGCTGAATCTAAACTGCTTCTTTTATGCCAGGGTATACAGTCCGCAAAGATATATTGTTCTGAATTTCGGAGATGGGCAGCTGATACTGGATGGAATGATGCTGCACTCCGAAGTCAATTTTGCCATGGTCTTTCAGAAAGATGCATTCGCTTTTCATGAGAGACCAGCGTCGTTAGAGTCAGCCATGTCTCTAGCTGTTCGTATTAACAGGCGTCTTAGAGAGAGAGAGAGTGGAGACTACTCTTTCCTGTCATATTCAGCCCAAGGACAGTGGGGCTGTCTCATTCAGTGCGCAGTGGTCTCAGTGTGTCTCAATCCCCTCTGAGGAGGAGGCCATGCAGCTGGATTTGCCTGCTGCCTCTGATAGTAGAGGATTCAGCTCTCAGAGGAGGGTTTGTTTCTGATGTGGGGGTATAAATCATTTAGCTAATGTTTGCCCCTCTAGGAGATTTATGAAGTTTTCTGAGGGTAATAAAAACAAAACAAAACAAAAAAACCTCTAAAACCTTTCCATTTGCTACTATTGGCAAGGTTGATGCAAAAATTGAAGGTTTGCCGTTTGCTTGTAGTTCCTGTTTTCTCCTACCTGCCAGGGTGGCGCTAGACAGCAAGAACATTGTTTGTAGAGCAGCTGTCAATCTTATTGATAATCAATTTGCAACAACGCATGGTTTGCAGGTATGCACTTTGGAAAAGGATATACCTGTTTTTGCTATCGATTCCGCTCCACTTTCTCAAAGATCGTTAAAGGGCGTAGTTCACAATATCCGTTTGATTATGGGTGACGCTCATGTTGAGGATATGTCATGTTTCGTCTTAAGCGGATTACCTACTCCTCTAGTGTTGGGGCTACCCTGGCTCACTAAACATAACCCCACCATTGATTGGCAAGCCGGGCAAATAAATGGTTGGAGTGACTTTTGCAGAGAGAATTGCTTCACGGCATCTCTTTCAGAGGTTTCTACCAAGACTGTGCCATCTTTTCTCTCTGAATTTTTGGATGTATTTTCCGAGAGTGGTGTCCAGGAGTTGCCCCCTCACCGGGAGTACGACTGCCCTATTAATCTCATCCCAGGCGCCAAGCTGCCAAAATCACGACTATACAATCTCTCCAAACCTGAAAGAGTCGCTATGCGTACTTATATCTCTGAGAGCCTGAGAAAGGGACACATCCGACCCTCGAAGTCACCTGTTGCCGCTGTTTTTTTTTTTGTTAAGGAAAAAGATGCTTCTTTAAAGGGGTTATCCCATCATAATGATCACTGTTAAATCTGTTAATGATTTGACAGTGATCATTTTTGTAAATATACTTTATTAACAAATTCCCACTGATTAGGAGAAAATTCATCCCCACTTACCTTATTGTTGTGACTCGGTCTCCCCTGGTTACGACCACCGCTCTTCCGCAAGATCCCGATGGTCGCGCTTGCCCAGAAGACTTCTTCTTTTCTCCCGGCCGGGCCACTCGCTGTCCTGAACGCGCACGCTGCCGCGCATGCGCGACGGTGACTTCTTCCCGGCCAGAATAGTACAGAGCTGCGAACGCGCACGCCGGCTCTGTACTATACTGGCCAGAAATAAGTCACATTGCGCATGCGCGGCAGCGTGCGCGTTCAGTCCAGCGCGCGGCCCGGCCGGGAGAAGACTTCAATCAAGATGAAGCCCGCCCCCAGCCAGAATCCAGGAAGTGAACGCGCGGTGGCAGCAGGTAAGTATGAAACTGCTAAGTGGGATAACCCCTTTAAGACCTTGTCTGGATTTCAGGGAGCTTAACCGTATCACGATTCGTGACCCTTATCCGCTTACTCTGATCCCGGACCTGTTTAACCAGATTGTTGGGGCTAAAGTTTTTTTTAAGTTGGATTTAAGAGGGGCATACAACCTAGTCAGGGAAGGGGACAAATGGAAGACGGCCTTCAATACCCCTGAGGGTCATTTCGAGAATTTTGTTATGCCCTTTGGTTTGATGAATGCTCCGGCCGTCTTCCAACATTTTGTGAACAGCATTTTTTATCATTTAATGGGGAAATTTGTACTGGTGTATCTAGATGACATTTAGATTTTTTCTCCTGATTTCAAGACTCATCGGGACCACTTACGTCAGGTCTTGCTAATTCTGCGGGAGAATAAATTGTATGCTAAACTGGAAAAATGTGTGTTTGCGGTTCCAGAGATTCAATTTCTTGGTTTTCTTCTCTCCGCTTCTGGTTTTCGGATGGACCCTGAGAAGGTCCGCACTGTGCTTGATTGGGAGCTTCCTGAGAATCAGAAGGCGCTGATGCGTTTTTTAGGTTTTGCCAATTATTACAGAAAGTTCATTTTGAATTATTCCTCTGTTGTTAAGCCACTCACTGATATGACTAAAAAGGGGGTGGATTTTTCCTCGTGGTCGATAGATGCGCTTAAAGCCTTTTCTAGTATTAAAGAGAGTTTTGCTTCCGCTCCCATTTTGGTACAACCTGATGTCTCTCTACCTTTTATTGTTGAGGTGGATGCTTCTGAGGTGGGTGTGGGTGCGGTCTTATCTCGGGGTCCCTCTCCTGCCAAATGGCGACCGTGTGCCCTTTTCTCAAGGAAACTATCCTCTGCAGAGAGAAACTATGATGTGGGAGATAGGGAGTTGTTGGCCATCAAATTAGCTTTTGAGGAATGGCACTATTGGTTAGAGGGAGCCAGACACCCTATTACTGTGTTTACCGACCATAAGAATCTGGCCTACTTGGAATCGGCCAAGCGTCTGAACCCGAGACAGGCCAGATGGTCTTTGTTCTTTTCTAGGTTTAATTTTGTTGTTACATTCCACCCTGGGATTAAAAATGTGAAGGCGGATGCCCTGTCATGTTGTTTTCCAGGAGGGGGGAAACTTTGAAGACCCTGGTCCCATTTTGGCTGAAGGGGGGGTCGTCTCTGCTCTTTATCCTGATTTGGAGGCAGAGGTTCAGGCAGCCCAGGCAGAGGCTCCCGATCTTTGTCCTCCTGGGAGGTTGTTTGTGCCTCTCGCTTTACGACACAAGGTTTTTAAGGAGCACCACGATACGGTCCTTGCTGGGCACCCAGGGAGTAGAGCCACAGTGGATCTTATTGCTCAGAGATTCTGGTGGCCGGCTTTTCGCAAGACGGTTGAGGGTTTTGTGGCAGCCTGGGAGACCTGCGCTCTTGCCAAGGTCCCTCATTCACGACCATCGGGTTCTCTCCTCCCGTTACCCATTCCTTCCCGTCCTTGGACTCATCTGTCCATGGACTTCATTACGGACCTGCCTCGTTCCTCGGGAAAGACTGATTCTGGTGGTAGTGGACCGTTTTAGCAAAATGGCACATTTAATTCCATTTCCTGGGTTACCCAATGCTAAGACGCTGGCGCAAGCGTTTGTTGATCATATTGCTAAATTGCATGGCATTCCTTCAGACATCGTTTCTGATAGGGGCACGCAATTTGTTTCCAGATTCTGGAAGGTCTTCTGTTCTCGCTTAGGGGGTTCGGTTGTCGTTCTCTTCTGCTTTTCACCCGCACTCGAATGGTCAGACCGAACACGTCAGTCAGAATCTGGAGACATATCTGCGCTGTTTTGTGGCGGAGAATCAGGAGGATTGGTATTCTTTTTTGTCCCTTGCTGAGTTTGCTTTAAATAACCAATCGCCAGGAGTCCTCTGATAAGTCACCATTTTTTGGTGGATATGGGTTTCATCCGCAGTTTGGGACATTCTCTGGTGAGGGGTCTTCTGGTTTACCTGATGAGGAGAGATTTTCCTCGTCTTTGTCATTTATTTGGCAAAAGATTCAGGGAAATCTGAAAAGGATGAGTGAGAGATATAAGCGTGTGGCGGATAAGAGACGTGTGCCTGGTCCGGACCCGAATGTGGGTGATCTGGTGTGGTTGTCTTAAAAGAATATCAAACTGAAGGTTCCCTCCTGGAAGTTGGATCCTAAGTTTATTGAGCCTAACAAGATCTTGTCAGTCATCAATCCCGTTGCCTTCCGTCTTGATCTTCCTCAGACTTGGAAGATCCATAATGTTTTTCACAAGTCCCTATTAAAACCTTATGTCCAACCCACTGTACCCTCCTCCTCCGATTATTGTTGATGGTAATCTTCAATTTTAGGTCTCTAGGATTGTGGATTCTCGCATTATCAGCGGTTCTTTTCAGTACCTCGTTCATTGGGAGGGTTATGGTCCTGAGGAGAGGGATGTGGGTCCCAGTGGCGGACATTAAGGCCAGTCGTCTCATCAGGACTTTCCATAGGTTTCATCCTGAGAAGGTGGGCTCTGAGTGTCCAGAGTCCACCCGTAGAGGGAGGGGTACTGTCACCGCCAGTTCTGTGAGAAGGTCTGGCAGACGTTCTTCTCTACCTCTTGTATGATGTTCTTTGTTTTGGTTTCACTTTCTCATCTCCTTTCCTTCTGCCAGGTGTCACTTATTTAGACTAATAGTCTTCCTTTATATTCCCTCCCATACTGCCTCACTTTGCGGTTTATACTACTTCCTAGATGAAGTGTTCACTGCTGGAGGCTGCTTCTGCTGTTTGCTCAGATAAGTCCTTTACTTTATTGTGTTTCCTTGCTGGCTTGATTCCAGGTGACCCTGACTCCGTCCGTATTAAGTGCAGAGAGCTGGTGGTCGTGCCCCCTCACAATTATAGGGTTTTCATGTGTCACACAGACTTAGGTACGTGGGCATGCAAATCGTCTACCATTGAGACCCTTGCATGGGCATAGCAGTCAGGGAGAGCTCTTAGGGTTTTACAGGGCTCACCTATAAGCTCCTTCGTTTGGGATCAAGCCAGTCGCTCGTTTATTCATAAGTTCCAGCTATCTGCAAACTTTATCCGTGACAGATTGCTTCCTTAGTCCGGGGAGTATTAGCCCATTAGCCCTTATTATATTCCATCCATAACATTAAAGGGCAATTAACTTTTTGAATTTTTTTTATATGTTGTAAAGACATATCAAAGGTTCAGATTGGTGGTGGTGGTTGGGGGGGGGGGGGGGGTGTCTGAGCAATGACATCCCCATTGATGCCTAGAACGAAGAGAGAGAAGCGTGCAGATTGAGACAGGTCAATAGACTTTAAGGGTGCCCATGTCGTGCAGTGAGGAGAAAGATGACGATATACACAACCTTTTCCCCTCCTCTTGATATACGGATCAGTGGAGGTTGCAGATCCCCAATGATCTGCAACATAATTTAAAGGAATTGTGTCACCTAAAATTTTAACTGCCAATTAGAACCAGATAGCATCCTGTATCATTGTTTTCTAATCTGTTATTTTCTGATTACAGATTTATTTCTTCTACTTCCTGAACATGATTATGGGGGGCGGCCATCTTGCCTGAGCTGTTCTCAACAGCATTTAGAGAGCAGTTAAAATATTGCTTTATGTCAGCCACATGACCCATAGACACAATGGTCAGGAGGGGACCTCACTGACTTCTATGGAAGTTTTTTCTAGGCATGCTCTGTGACCTGTACAGAGGTAAGGAGGGAGTAGCTAATCTGCGATATCACCTATTGTGAATGGTGGATCCTGTGTTGTCTGTACACAGAGGTGAAATAATGATATTATTGCAGTAAAGTGATCTGTAAAGACTATGAAGTGGTGGCTATCATTAGGCTTAACCCCTTAAGGACACAGCCTTTTTACACCTTAGGACCAGGCCATTTTTGCAAATCTGACCAGAGACCCTTTAAGTGCTGATAACTTTAAAACGCTTTGACTTATCCAGGCCGTTCTGAGATTGTTTTTTCGTCACATATTGTACTTCATGACACTGGTAAAATGAAGTAAAAAAAAAAAATTTTTTTGCACCAAAAAATACCTAATTTAACAAAAATTTTGAAAAATTTGCAAATTTCAAAGTTTCAGTTTCTCTACTTCTGTAATACATAGTAATACCCCCAAAAATTGTGATGACTTTACATTCCCCATATGTCTACTTCATGTTTGAATTGTTTTGGGAATGATATTTTATTTTTTGGGGATGTTATAAGGCTTAGAAGTTTAGAAGCAAATCTTGAAATTTTTCAGAAATTAAAAAAACTCAATTTTTAGGGACCAGTTCAGGTCTCAAGTCACTTTACGAGGCTTACATAATAGAAACCACCCAAAAATGACCCCATCTAAGAAACTACACCCCTCAAGGTATTCAAAACAGATTTTTGCATACGTTGTTAACCCTTTAGGTGTTGCACAAGAGTTATTGGCAAATGGGGAGGAAATTTGAGAATTCATTTTTTTGTAATCTTTTTTAACCATTTTT